>NC_066527.1:14540010-14567510 GCF_024679095.1 Eriocheir sinensis
TGTGTGTGTGTGTGTGTGTGTGTGTGTGTGTGTGTGTGTGTGTGTGTGTGTGTGTGTGTGTGTGTGTGTGTGTGTGTGTGTGTGTTTCTCTCTGTCTGTCCGTCTGTCTGTCTCTTATTCTGTCTGTCTGCCTCTCCTTGTCTGTCTACCTGTCTCTCATTCTGTCTGTTTGTCTGTCTTACTCTCTATCTGTCTGTCTCGGTGTCTCTTACTCTGTCTGTTTGTCTGTCTGTCTGTGTGTCTGTCTGTCTGTTTCTGTCTGTCTAATTCGCTGTCTCTCTGTCTGTGTGCGTTTCTCTTACTATCTATCTGTCTGTTTATCTGTCTGTCTGTCTGTCTGTTTGTCTGTCTCTGTCTATCTGTCTGTCTGTCTGTCTCTGTCTGTCTCTGTGTCTGTCTGTCTATCTGTCTTTGTGTCTGTTTGCGTCGGAGTCTCTTTCTCTGTCTATCTGTCTGTCTGTCTGTCTGTCTTTCGGTCGGTCTCTCAATCTCTATCTCTGTCTGTGTGCGTTTCTCTTACTCTCTATCTGTCTGCCTGGCTATCTGTCTTATTCTCTGTCTGTCTGTCTGTCTGTCTGTCTGTCTTTGTCTGTCTGTCTGTCTGTCCTTCTTTGTCTGTCTGTCTGTCTGTCTGTCTGTCTGTCTGTCTGTCTTTGTCTGTTTGTCTGTCTGTCTGTCTGTCTGTCTTTGTCTGTCTGTCTGTCTGTCTGTCTGTCTTTGTCTGTTTGTCTGTCTGTCTGTCTGTCTGTCTTTGTCTGTCTGTCTGTCTGTCGGTCGGTCGGTCGGTCTCTCAGTAATGTATATATAATTAAAAATATACCTTCCCCTAAATCAGCTACTAATTTATCATAACGTGAACAGGTAGTCCATGTAAATGATCCGTGATGGCATAACATACAGGTAATTGACTCAGGTTAGCCAATGACACATAAATACGTACATATACACATACATACATACATACATATAGACATACACAGGTTTAATACGATGTGTGTGTGTGTGTGTGTGTGTGTGTGTGTGTGTGTGTCCAAAAGTTGTTAGAGTTACGTTCCAATCACACAAACATTCACAAACTCATGTCCAAACACACACACACACACACACACACACACACACACACACACACACACACACACACACACACACACACACACACACACACACACACACACACACACACACACACAGCACACACACACAGTGGACGATATTAAATTAAAGGACAAATGAATAAAAAATAAATTAGATCAGGAAAATTATCGAATAGTGCAAGGAACTTATATAACAGTACTCTCTCTCTCTCTCTCTCTCTCTCTCTCTCTCTCTCTTATCTAATTTCCTTCTTTTATTCTTCTTCTTTCCTCCACTTTACTTGATATCTTCCTCCTCCTCCTCCTCCTCCTTCTCCTCCTCAGGGAAGTGCGTGCTTACCTGCAAAAAATAGATCCAAATATATCTCCGGGCCCCGACAATTTACCTCCCCGCGCTAGAATTACCCAGAACGTTAATGTTCAACAAGACATTAGTACAGGCAAGCGTGCCCCTTTGCGTGGAAAAGAGCCAATGTTACCCCGATCTTTAAAAAAAGGAGATAAAAAACAAGCCAGTAATTATCGTCCTATCAGCCTTACGTCTGTCCTAATTAAACTATTCGAAAAAATAATCAGGGATAAAGTGATCACGTTCCTCGAAACAAATGACTTGATAACTGATAATCAGGACGGATTTCGTAGTAATCGATCTTGTCTTACCAACTTATTAACTTTTTCGAACGACGTTTATTCAAGCTGGGACGCCCGAGCCCCAAATGATGTAATTTACCTAGACTTTCAGGAAGCGTTTGATAAAGTTCCCCAGGTTTGGCTTATTTCAAAACTGCGTTCCCACGGTATAAGTGACCATCTGTGAGCGTGGATGCATGACCGGCTCACAGACAGACAACAGCGTGTAGTTCTCAATGGTGAAACATCCGATTGGCAACCCGTAACCAATGGCGTGCCCCAAGGTTCGGTCCTGGGGCCAACACTATTCATAATTTACGTCAACGATTTAGAGACTGATATCCAATCAAAAGTAGCCAAATTCGCCAACGACACCAAATTAGGAGGTACGGTAACGAACAGTAAAAATTGCGAGAATATTCAATCAGACTTAATAAGACTTGCCGACTAGAGCGAAAAATGGCAAATGTGTTTCAACACAGATAAATGTAAAGTAATGCACATAGGTGAAAAAAATCCTAACTTTAAATATCAGATTCAAGGACATGAGCTCAGCGAAGTAAATCAAGAAAAAGATCTTGGAGTCATTATCAGTAACACTCTTAAAATGAGTGATCAATGTTCTGCAGCGAGTAAAAAAGCCAATATGATGTTGGGATTAATCTCAAGAAACTTTGATTATAAATCACCCGAACTTATGAAGAGATTATATTTAGCATTTGTAAGACCACACCTAGAATACGCCGTTCAGTTCTGGTCACCGAACTATATCAAAGATCAAGTTTTGCTAGAAAAGATACAGCGACGAGCAACCAAACAAATTCCAGCGCTCCGAAATTTGCCATATGACGAGCGTTTAAAGCGTTTAGATATGTTTTCCTTAAAAAAAGTGAAGGATAAGAGGGGACTTAATTGAAGTGTTCAAAATCCTTAATAGATTCGACAACATTAACCAAGATAGTCTATTTTAGAGAAACCACAATACAACCTCTACTCTGTTCCCTCCTACTAACTCAATCCTAAATTTCAATCCAGAGCTGGATGTTGCGCCTACGTGCGCAACGACATCACTTGCTCTCGTGCCCACGACCTTGACTCTTCTGAATTTTCCACCATCTGGCTAAGACTTCATTGTCATTCTATTACTAAATACATCTGTGCTGTTTATCTCTCACCTAACTCTACTAACTATGTAAAATTCTTTGACTATTTGAATTCTAAAGTGGAGCACATCTTGATTCACTCTCCCTTCGCTGAAATCTCCATCTTGGGAGATTTCAATGTTCACCACTAGCTTTGGCTTTCATCCTCTTTCACTGACCAGCCTGGTGAACAAGCCTACAACTTTGCTATCCTCAACGACTTAGTGCAGTTGGTTCAGCACCCTACTCGTATTCCCGACCGTCTTGGAGACAGGCCCAACATTCTAGACCTCTTCCTTACCTCTAATCCTTCTGCTTACTCTGTCAAACTGTTCTCTCCGTTGGGCTCCTCGGATCATAACCTTATTTCTGAATCCTGTCCTATCGCTCCTGTACATCCTCTGGACCCACCGAGGAGGCGATGCTTCTGGCATTTTGCTTCAGCTCGGTGAAACGACCTGAGGATGTACTTTTCCGATTTCCCGTGGAATGATTATTGCTTCCAGGAGAGAGACCCCTCTGTGTGTGCCCAGCACATTTTAGAGATGATTGTCTCTAGAATGGAGGCACACATTCCATGTTCTTTCTCTAGTCCTCATGCTAAAAAGCCTTGGTATAATCATGCTTGTTCTCGTGCTATTAAAGATAGAGAGGCAGCTCACAAAAGGTTCCAGAGCCTTCGAACTCCCGCTAACTATGACCTTTACATTTCAGCCCGGAATCGTGCCAAATCTATTCTCCGACTTACCAAAACTTCTTTTATCAATAGAAAATGTCAACACCTTGCTTCTTCTAATTCTTCCCGTGACTTCTGGCATCTAGCCAAAAATATCTCCTCCAATTTCACTTCTTCCTCTTTCACTCCTCTCCTTAACCCTGACGGCAGCACTGCCGTCTCATCTGTCTCTAAGGCTGAACTCTTCGCTCAAACTTTCTGATAGAACTCCACCCTGGACGATTCTGGGCATATTCCTCCTACTCATCCCCCCTATGACTCCTTTATGCCTGTTGTTAAGATTCTTCCAAATAATGTTTTCTATGCCCTCTCTGGCCTCAACTCTCAGAAGGCTTATGGACCTAATGGAGTGCCTCCTATTGTCCTTAAAAACTGTGCTTCCGTGCAGACACCCTGCCTGGTCAAACTCTTTCGTCTCTGCCAATCAACATCTACCTTTCCTTCCTGCTGGAAGTATGTCTTTGTACAGCCTGTGCCTAAGAAGGGTGACCGTTCTAATCCCTCAAACTACCGCCCTATAGCTTTACTTTCATGTATATCTAAAGCTCTTGAATCAATCCTTAACCAGAAGATTCAAAAGCACCTTTCCACTTCTAACCTTCTATCTGATCGCCAGTATGGGTTCCGCAAGGGGCGTTCTACTGGTGATCTTCTTGCTCTCTTAACTGACTCTTGGTCATCCTCTCTTAGCCGTTTCGGTGAAACTTTCTCTGTTGCGCTAGACATATCGAAAGCCTTCGATAGAGTCTGGCACAAGTCTTTGCTTTCTAAACTGCCCTCTTTCGGATTCTATCCTTCTCTCTGTTTCTTTATCTCCAGTTTCCTTTCCGGCCGTTCTATCTCTGCGGTGGTAGACGGTCACTGTTCTTCCCAAAAACCTATCAAAAGTGGTGTTCCACAGGGCTCTGTCCTATCACCCACTCTCTTCCTGTTATTCAGCAATGATCTTCTTTCCATAACAAACTGTCCTGTCCACTCATACGCCGACGACTCCACTCTGCATTATTCAACTTCTTTCAATAGAAGACCATCACAACAGGAAGTACACGACTCCAGACTGGAGGCTGCAGAACGCTTAACCTCAGACCTTGCTATCATTTCCGATTGGGGCAGAAGGAGCCTTGTGTCCTTCAATGCCTTAAAAACTCAATTTCTCCACCTATCAACTCGACACAATCTTCCAAACACCTATCTCCTATTTTTCGACAACACTGAGCTATCACCATCTTCAACACTAAACATCCTCGGTCTATCCTTAACTCAAAATCTCAACTGGAAACTTCACATCTCCTCTCTCGCTAAATCAGCTTCCTCGATGTTGGGCGTTCTGTATCGTCTCCGCCAGTTCTTCTCTACCGCGCAGTTTTTATCCATATACAGGGGCATTGTCCGCCCTCGTATGGAGTATGCATCTCACGTGTGGGGGGGATCCACTCACACAGCTCTTCTGGACAGAGTGGAGTCTAAGGCTCTTCGTCTCATCAGCTCTCCTCCTACTGTTAGTCTTCTACCTCTTAAATTCCGTCGCGATGTTGCCTCTCTTTCTATCTTCTATCGATATTTCCACGCTGACTGCTCTTCTGAACTTGCTAACTGCATGCCTCCCCCCCTCCCGCGGCCCCGCTGCACACGACTTTCTACTCATGCTCATCCCTATTCTATCCAAACCCCTTATGCAAGAGTTAACCAGCATCTTCACCTTCATCCCTCACGCTGGTAAACTCTGAAACAATCTTTCTTCATCTGTATTTCCTCCTGCCTACGACTTGAACTCTTTCAAGAGAAGGGTATCAGGACACCTCTCCTCCCGAAATTGACCTCTCTTTCGGCCACCTCTTTTGATTCTTTTATATGAGCAGTGAGTAGCGGGCTTTTTTTATTATTATTGTTTCCTTTTTTTTGCGCCCTTGAGCTGTCTCCTTTGTTGTAAAAAAAAAAATTATAATAACACGCAGCAACGGTATGAAGTTAAAGGTAAACCGATATAACACACTGGCACGTAGAAGTTATTTCAATAAAAGAGTCGTCGATCACTGGAATAGACTCCCACCGTCAGTGGTTAGCGCACAGAGTATCAATAGCTTCAAATTTTCATTGGATAAGTACTTCAGGGATATAAGATTTTACTGACCCATTTTCGTATGTTTCAGGCACACTGCAGCACGGCTACAACCTACAGACATGTTGTTTTCCCCCACAGCTTAGGTCACCAGTAGCGTAAGTTAAGGGTAGTAATTTCCTCTTATTTCTCTCTTTACTGTAAAATTTCCATGTCCTTTTCTTCCTTAAAGGCACATGGTGTTCTAACTATTTCCTGCCGGCACGTTGCCGGAGGGAGAGGTGGGTGGGGAGGAGCCTTCATCTATTCTATGCTGTCCTACCACACGTAGTTTACTAGTAGTAGCAGTAGTAGACAGACATCCTCGCCATAGACCGACTGGTCTTCTGGTGTCTGTTGTTCCTATGTATTCCTATGTATATATTCCTCCTCCTCTTCCTCCTCCTCTTCCTCCTCGTCATTCAAACCTGGTATTATCTACTTTTGCCCTTCTTCCATCCCTCTCCCTTTCACTCTCTCCTTCCTCCCTCCTCCTCCATCTCTTCCTCCTCCTCCTCTTCCATCTTCTCCTCCTTCTCCTTCTCCATCTTCTCCTCCTCTTCCTTCCCTTCCATCCGCTGACAATGGGTTACAATATTTAGTAGAGACGTGTGTGTGTGTGTGTGTGTGTGTGTGTGTGTGTGTGTAATTCACCACGGCCTGATCACGAGTTGGACTGGCTTTCACCAGTAGGCACCCTCTCGACGTGAGCAAGTGCTCATTATCGCCGATCTCTGGGTACTGCCAGGACCCCACACACCACACACATAAGAACATAAGAACATAAGAACATAGGAGTCTGCAAGAGGCCGGTAGGCCTGTACAAGGCAGCTCCTTTGAACCTAAGCTCCCGTGTAGCTCCCGTGTATCTAACCCCACCTAATATCGCTGTCCATGAATTTATCTAATCTATTTTTGAATGTGACAATTGTATTGGCACTCACCACATGACTGTTAAGCCTATTCCACTCATCCACCACCCTGTTAGTAAACCAATTTTTGCCTATGTCCCTGTTGAATCTGAATTTATCCAGTTTAAACCCATTACTTCGTGTCCTACCCGGTTCTCTTACCAACAAAACCTTATGAATATCTCCCTTATTAAAGCCCTTCATCCATTTATAAACCTCGATCATGTCTCCACGCACCCTTCGCCTTTCTAGAGAATGCAAGTTTAACTGATTGTGTCTTTCCTCGTATGGCAAGTTTCTCAACCCCTGAATCATCTTAGTCATCCTCCTCTGCACCGATTCTAACATTTTGATATCCATTCTACAGTAAGGTGACCAGAACTGAGCCGCATAGTCAAGATGAAGTCTAACTAATGCTAAATATAGTTTGAGGAAGACTTCAACGCTTCTGTTGCTTACGCTCCTTGAAATAAATCCCATCATCCCCCTTGCTCAAGGGGGGACAGTAATCACTCCTAGTCGACGGAAAGAATCCGGCCTGAGCGGGGCTCGAACCGCCGCCTGTTTGGCCGTGAAGCCTTGCAGCGCGGCACTTTAGCCGATTGAGCTACCGGAGCGGTGTGTGTGTGTGTGTGTGTGTGTGTGTGTGTGTGTGCAGGCATTGAGTATACACGTACCAAGGGAATGTATGAGAGAGGGAGAGAGAGAGAGAGAGAGAGAGAGAGAGAGAGAGAGAGAGAGAGAGAGAGAGAGAGAGAGAGAGAGAGAGAGAGAGAGAGAGAGAGAAAGAGAGAGTGTGTGTAGATTAAAGTCCTTCTGTGTGAAGATACAAAAAATAAATTAAATTGCAACCAAAAGTGATTCTCTCTCTCTCTCTCTCTCTCTCTCTCTCTCTCTCTCTCTCTCTCTCTCTCTCTCTCTCTCTCTCTCTCTCGCGACGTAATTTTTCACCAAGTCGTCCCGGAAATGCGAATCTCTCCCTCAAATATGGACAGTTTCAGAAAGTTTCGTGCGTTGTGTTACTGTCAACGTGAAAAAGGGTGAATGGAGGGAGGGAGGGAGGGAGAGAAGTAGGGAGAGAGAGAGGGAGGGAGGGAGGAAGGGAGGGAGATAGGGAGGAAGAAAGGAGGAAGGAGAAGGAATGATGAATGAAGGAAGGGTGGAAGGGAAAGAGGGAGAGAAGAAGAAAGACGGAAGAAAGGGAGAGGGAGGGAACAAGGGAGGGAAGAAAAGAGAGAGGGAGAGAAGGAAGAGGAGAGGGAAAGAAGGAAGGAGGGAGGGAGGAAGAGAGAGACAGAGACACAAGAAAGATAAAAATAAAATAAGTTAAAGAAAAAGGAGGTCAACATGAAACAGGACAAATGAAGAGAGAAAGGGAGAGGAGGGAAGGAAAGAGGAAAGCGAGAGAGGGAGAGAAGGAGGAAGAGAGAAGGAGGGAGAGAGAGAGAGAGAGAGAGAGAGAGAGAGAGAGAGAGAGAGAGAGAGAGAGAGAGAGAGAGAGAGAGAGAGAGAGAGAGAGAGAGAGAGAGAGAGAGAGATCTGTGTGTGTGTGTGTGTGTGTGTGTGTGTGTGTGTGTGTGTGTGTGTGTGTGTGTGTGTGTGTGTGTGTGTGTGTGTGTGTGTGTGTGTGTGTGTGTGTGTGGGTGTGGGTGCGTGCGTAAATATATGCAAACGATTAAAGAGAAAAAAAAGAGAAATTTATGACGAGTGAACATACGCGTTAAATCACCTTCAATGACCTCGTTTAGAGAGAGAGAGAGAGAGAGAGATGAATGTTAGTTGACAAAGGAAACATAACTCCTACCCCAAACCCTCTCTCTCTCTCTCTGATTTTTTCTCTCTTAACTTCTCTTCTTCCTTTTATTTTATTTATCTTTTTTCCTCTTATTATATTATTACTCTCTTATTATCTTGCTGCTACTACTACTACTACTACTACTACTACTACTACTACTACTACTACTACTACCACTACTACTACTACTACTACCACTACTATTATTACTACTACTACTAGTACTACCACTACTACTACTACTACGCTTACTACTACTGCTACTACTACTACTACTACTACTACTACTACTACTACTAATAATAATAATAATAATAATAATAATAATAATAATAATAATAATAATAATAATAATAATAATAATAATAATAATAATAATAATAAACGCCAAAGTCACCTGTGCACCTTTCCCGTCTAACTAATCACTGGCCGACACACCCGACCCCAAACTTTGACCTCGAAACACCTGAACTTGAATTAAACTTTTTTTCTTTTTTTTCTACTCGTCTTCATTAAATTTCTGGACTTCCTCCGTCCTCCATTTCCTTCATTTCCTGTTTGTTCTCATCTCAGCAACTCTTCGTTTTTTTTTTCCTTTTTTCTTCATTATTTTTCTTCTTCATTGTTTTCTTCATTATATTTTCTTCATTATTTTTCTTCTTCATTGTTTTCATCATATTTTCTTAATTATTTTTTCTTCTTCATTGTTTTCTTCATTATATTTTCTTCATTAGTTTTTCTTCTTCATTGTTTTCTACAATAAATTTTCTTCATTATTCTTTTTTCATTATTTTTCTTCTTCATTGTTTTCTTCATTATGTTTTCTTCATTATTTTTTCTTCATTGTTTTCTTAATTATGTTTTCTTCATTATTTTTCTCCTTCACTGTTTTCTTCATTATATTTTCTTCATTATTTTTCTTCTTTATTGTTTTCTTCATTATATTTTCTTCATTATTTTTCTTCTTCATTGTTGTCTTTATTATATTTTCTCCATTATTCTTTCTTCTTCATTGTTTTCTTCATTATGTTTTCTTCATTATTTTTTCTTCACTGTTTTCTTCATTGTGTTTTCTTCATTATTTTTCTTCTTCATTGTTTTCTTCATTATTTTTCTTCTTCATTGTTTTCTTCGTTATTTTTCTTCTTCATTGTTTTCTTCATTATGTTTTCTTCATTATTTTTTCTTCACTGTTTTCTTCATTATGTTTTCTTCATTATTTTTCTCCTTCATTGTTTTCTTCATTATATTTTCTTCATTATTTTTCTTCTTTATTGTTTTCTTCATTATCTTTCTTCTTCATTGTTGTCTTCATTATATTTTCTTCATTATTTTTTCTTCTTCATTGTTTTCTTCATTATATTTTCATTATTTTTCTTCTTCATTGTTGTCTTCATTATATTTTCTTCATTATTTTTCTTCTTTATTGTTTTCTTCATTATCTTTCTTCTTCATTGTTGTCTTCATTATATTTTCTTCATTATTTTTTCTTCTTCATTGTTTTCTTCATTATATTTTCATTATTTTTCTTCTTCATTGTTGTCTTCATTATATTTTCTTCATTATTTTCTTCTTCATTGTTTTCATTATATTCGTAGTGCGGCGACTATGCCTGATGAACGAGCCTCCCATAACCCACTTAGCCAGCGGGGTACCTCTTCGGGAGTGGCTCTCCCGTCACACTGGTCGCGGGTTCATTCCGAGGCAGCTGGCAAATACCCTCTCCTGGTCTTGATTAATTTCTCGTGTGTTTCGATACACGCAAATGTCGTGTTAGAGAATTGAAAAGAATAGCAGCCGGCGAATACCCTCTCCTTGTCTTGATTAATTTCTCGTGTGCTTCGATACACGCAGAGGAGTGTAGAAAAAGAGAAAATAAAAAAAACTCCCGGGGCATGACATTTTCTTCATTATTTTTTCTTCATTATCTTTTCTTCTTCATTGTTTTCTTCAATATATCTTCATTATATTTTCTTCATTATTTTTCTTCTTCATTGTTTTTCTTCATTATATTTTTTTCATTATTTTTTCTTCATTATCTTCATTATTTTTTTCATTATTTTTTCTTCACTATTTTTTCCACATGATTTTTTTCTCCATTATTTTCTCTTCATTTATTTTCCACATCATGTTTCCCTTTTTTCTTCTTTATTTTCCCTTTATCTCCATTACTTTTTCTTACTTTTTTTCTCCTGCATTAAACACCCTCACTTCTTTTTTTTGGAATCTATCGAACTCTTGTATTTTTTATTTTGGTTATTAGGTAAGTAGATAGGGAGGTAAGAAGCTAGGTAGGTAGGTAAATAATTAAGTAAGTAATCAATTAAGGAAGTAGGTAGGTAGGTAGGTATAGGTAGTAGTAGTAGTAGTAGTAGTAGTAGTTGCTCTGAGATATGGCTGGCCGATTGAGGGACTGCCTGATCTCTGTGCATGTGGATCACCGAATGATGTCACCCACACCATGACATGTAAGAAGAGAGGCTTCATCTGTATTCGACACGATGAGGTGAGGGATCTGACAGCCAGCATGCTCGGGGAGGTATGCCAAGACGTCACTACCGAGCCGGCACTGCATCCCCTGGACGGCGAACACCTTGGATACAGGACGGCCAATACCTCACAGGAGGCACGGGTTGATGTAAGTGCCCGCGGATTCTGGGTGCGCGGACAGCGGGCGTTCATGGACATCCGCATATTCGACCCGATGGCTGCCTGTCACCGTGAGCTGCCCCTGGAAGCCGCCCACCACAGGAACGAGCAGGAGAAGACAAGGGCATACGGTGAAAGAATCCAACATGTGGATCAGGGCAGCTTCACCCCCCCCTCGTCTTCACCACATCCGGCGAGATGGGTCCCCGGGCCCGATGCTTCTATGCACGACTCGCGGAACTGATCTCAGAAAAGAAGCATCAGCCAAGGAGCCACGTTGTCGCCTGGATGAGTTGTCGCCTCTCGTTCTCCCTGCTCAGATCGGCCATCCTATGTCTCTGGGGCACCAGACACTGGCCCAAAAGCCACCAACATCTCCAATATGGACTGTGAGGCCACAGTGGTGGAGAGTGACATTAGGGTGGGTCGGGAGTGACATGAGTAGGGAAGGAAAGGGGGATCTAGCCGCAATAGATGATAGGGTGTTATGTATAGATTTAGTGCTAAGTAGTATTAGTGATATGGTTGGATGCCACAGTCATTAGCGAACAGAGTTGGGGCTAATGACCTCCTAGCTATGGGGTCCTCCATGATTATGTGTCGGGAAAATAAACATAGGTGGAGGTATCTTTTATGTAGTAGTAGTAGTAGTAGTAGTAGTAGTAGTAGTAGTAGTAGTAGTAAAATAATAATAATAATAATAATAATAATAATAATAATAATAATAATAATAATAATAATAATAATAATAATAATAATAATAATAATAATAATAATAATAATAATAATAATAATAATAATAATAATAATAATAATAATAATAATAATAATAATAATAATACTAATAATAATAATAATAATAATAATAATAATAATAATAATAATAATAATAATAATAATAATAATAATAATAATAATAATAATAACGTTAGTAATAAAAATAATAATAAAAATACAAATGAATGTCACACACGAGTAAACAATTACCAAACTACTAGCATTTCCGAGAGTCGGGTAAACAACAACACCAATTAGAAACAACAACAACAACAACAACAACAACAACAACAACAACAACAACAACAACAAATTACCATAAACAAACAAACACACACACAAACAATAAACACGCAGAGCTCAAGTCAACAGCCCGTAAACACACACACACACACACACACACACACACACACACACACACACAGGTAATTGCATTGATTGAAAACATTTACTCTGCCTAATCAAAGACTCATTAGTAGCAGGTGGACCGAGACGACTGTTCATTGGCCCCTCGCCCATTACACCCATTAGCGGACAGGTAAAAAGGGTAACAATGGCGCGGGTAGTGGTGGTGGTGGTGGTGGTGGTGGTGGTGAAGAGGAGGTGGAAGAGGAGGAGGAACGTAAAAACTAATCAAATGAGGAGGAGAACGACGAAGGGGAAGAGGAGGAGGAGGAGGAGGAGGAGGAGGAGAGGGCTTACATTATACAATATGACCCAACTATCACTCAATCAGTTCTCTCTCTCTCTGTCTGTCTATTAATCTCAATCTATATATATATATATATATATATATATATATATATATATATATATATATATATATATATATATATATATATATATATATATATATATATATATATATGCCTCTGAGTTACAATGCCTCCGAAAACATTGAAGTCCCCATCAAAAAGTACCCTGTTTATATGATTCTGAGTTACTATGACTGGTGGAAGCATTGAAATACGAGTAATATATATGATTCTGAGTTACTATGACTGGTGAAAACATTGAAATACGAGTAATTTATATGATTCTGAGTTACTATGACTGGTGAAAATATTTAAATACGAGTAATATTATATGATTCGTATTACTATAACCGATGAAAGGACTGAAAAACGAGTAATATATATGATTCTGAGTTACTCTTACCGTAGGAAATATCAAAATACGATCGACATATATGATTCTGAGTTACTATGACTGGTGAAAACATTGAAATACGAGTAATTTATATGATTCTGAGTTACTATGACTGGTGAAAGCATTGAAATACGAGTAATTTATATGATTTTGAGTTACTATGACGTGAAAATATTTAAATACGAGTAATATATATGATTCCGTATTACTATGACCGATGAAAGGATTGAAAAACGAGTAATATATATGATTCTGAGTTACTCTTACTGTAGGAAATATCAAAATACGAGCGACATATATGATTCTGAGTTGCTGAGCTTGCCGGAATCGTTTTAAAAAGGTTTAATATAAATACTTCCACTTTTCTGGGCGTAGTGAAACATCAAAATAAGTGTAATATATGTAATTATGCGTGTGTGTGGAGTGGGTGTAGTGGGGGACATAATATATATAATTCCATGTTTTTGGGTCTTGTATAACACTGAAAAGCGTGTAATATATTTGATTCCACCTTTCTGGGTCTTGTATAACACGGAAACGCTTGTAATATATATAATTCCATGTTTCTGGGTCTAGTAAAACATTGAAACGCGTGTAATATATATAATTCCATGTTTCTGGGTCTAGTGTAACACTGGTACGCGTGTAATATATGTAATTCTGCCTGTGTGCATTGGGAACATTAAATCAAGTGAAACATTAATAATTTCAAGTTTATGGGTCTTGGAATCGCTATAACACGTGTGACATACATATTTCTCCTTACTCTGTCACATGAAAACACTGAAAAGCATGTAACGTTATATTATTCCATGTTTCTGGGTCTTAGAAACATTGAAAAGTTTGTAACATAAATAATCCTGAATTAGTGATGGACTAAATAATTATCTTTTTTCTATAGTAGAATAAACAACTCAAGGGCAAAACAAAAACATAACAGCCAGCCCAGCACTGCTCCTATGAAGGCAAATAGAAATGATGGCAAGAAGAGAGGTCAATTTCGGGTGGAGACGTGTCTTGATACTCCTCGCTTGGAAGAGTTCAAGTCGTAGGCACGAGGAAATACGAAAGAATGAACGCTGTTTCAAAGTTTATCAGCGAGAGGGATGAAAGAATGGAGATGCTGGTTAACTCTTGCATAAGAGATTTGAACAGTATAAGGGTGAGCTTGAGAAGAAAGTCGGGTGTAGCGGAGCCGCAGGAGGGGGGGAGGCATGCATTTAGCGAGTTCACAGGAGCAGTCAGCATGAAAATATCGAGAGAAGATAGAAAGAGAGGCAACATGGCGGTGGCATTTAAGAGGTAGAAAACTGTCACTAAGAGGAGGGGAGCTGATGAGACGAAAAGCCTTAGACTCCACACTGTCCAAAGGGCTGTGTGTGTGTGGAATATGAACACTTACGACCAAAGAAGATAACAAACAGTACTAATGCAACAGAGTGGTATTAGACAGTAAGACAGCACCATGCATCAGGGAACAGACAAGGGTTGGCGGTACTCTCACACCCCGATCTGCGACTGACAGGATTGATGGTGGTGACAGTAACTTTGATGGGGCTCTGTCTGTCTTGCCTGTCTGTCTGTCTTGCCTGTCTGTCTATCTGTATGTATGTATGTATGTATGTATCTATTTATTGTCTGCCCTACAACTACCACTACCACGACCACTACTACTACTACTACTACTACTACTACTTCTACTACTACTACTACTACTATTACTACTTCTACTACTACTACTACTACTACTACTACTACTACTACTACTACTACTACTACTACTACTACTACTACTACTACTACTACTACTGCATCAATTCATATTTTCCTCCATCTTCCTTTTCTTCCTTTCTCCTTCCTTCTTTCCTTCTCTCTCCTCAACGTTCCTTCCCCTTGAATACCGTTTTCCCTCCCTGACTTTTTTTTTTCTTTTCCTCCTCCTCCTTTTCCCCCTCCTCCTCCTTTTCCTCCTCCTACTTCCTCGACCCTTAACTCTACGGCACTATTATAAATTCATCCATACTCACCCACTCGACTCGTCATCTGCACCTGACCACCCGTAGGAAGTCAAGTCCTGCGAATGCCTTGAGGTCCAACACTGACCGCGCGTTGTCCTTGAGCAGCTCCGTAAATAGCTTAGGGCGGCGCAACGCATCCTCTAAGCCAATTGGGGTCCTGCAAGAAACAAAAATAGATATAATGGAGAGGAGATCAGGGAAAGGAGATAGGAGAGAGGAAGCAGGAGAAGGGAGAGAAGATACGAATGGAAAGAAGATAGAAAGAAAAGATAAAGATGGTACAGAAGAGAGAGAAAAAGTAGAAGGAAACTGGAGAAAATAAAACAGAGAATCGATGAAAATAATAAAGATAGGAGAGAGGAAGCAGGAGAAGGGAGAGAAGATACGAATGGAAAGAAGATAGAAAGAAAAGATAAAGATAGTACAGCAAAGAAAGCAAAAGTAATAGAAACCGGAGAAAATAAAACAGAAAATTGATGAAAATAATAAAGATAGGAGAGAGGAAGCAGAAGGGAGAGAAGATAAGAATGGAAAGAAGATAGAAAGAAAAGATAAAGATGGTACAGCAGAGAGAGCAAAAGTAAAAGGAAACTGGAGAAAATAAAACAGAGAAAATCGATGAAAATAATAAAGATAGGAGAGAGGAAGCAGGAGAAGGGAGAGATGATACGAATGGAAAGAAGATAGAAAGAAAAGATAGAGATAGTAAGGAAGAGAGCAAAAGTAAAAGGAAACTGGAGAAAAAAAATAGAGAAAATCGATGAAAATAATAAAGATAGGAAAGAGGAAGCAGGAGAAACGAGAGAAGATACGAATGGAAAGAAGATAGAAAGAAAGATAAAGATGGTACAGCAGAGAGAGCAAAAGTAAAAGGAAACTGGAGAAAATAAAACAGAGAATCGATGAAAATAATAAAGATAGGAGAGAGGAAGCAGGAGAGAAGATAAGAATGGAAAGAAGATAGAAAGAAAAGATAAAGATTGTACAGGAAAGAGCAAAAGTAAAAGGAAACAGTGGAGATAATACACCTGTTTTTTTCTGTTAATTTGTCTGTTCGTGTGGATAGACAGATAGACAGACAGACAGACGGAAAGACAGACAGACGCGAGGGAGGGGGGGAGGGGGGAGGAGGGACTCAGCTGTGTAGGATGCACTGTAATTTTTTTTTTTATGATTTTGTTTACTGGGGTTTTCTTTTTCAATTAAATGAGTTCATGTTTTTTTTTTCATGTATTTGTTATTTTGTTCAGGAGTGTGTTAGGTAAGGTGTGTCTGTGGTCTCTCTCTCTCTCTCTCTCTCTCTCTCTCTCTCTCTCTCTCTCTCTCTCTCTCTCTCTCTCTCTCTCTCTCTCTCTCTCTCTCTCTCTCTCTCTCTCTCTCTCTCTCTCTCTCTCTCTCTCTCTCTCTCTCTCTCTGTTATTGTTTCCCATTTTTCTTCGTCTAATTTTTGTTCATTCCTCCTCCTCCTCCTCTTCCTCTTTATCCTCCCCCTTGTTTTTCTTGTTCTTGTTATTGTTCCTGCTTGTTTTTTTTTCTCTTCTCTTCTTCCTCCTCCTCTTCTTCTTCTTCTTCTTCTTCTTCTTCTTCTTCTTCTTCTTCTCTTTCTTCTTCTTCTTCTTCTTCTTCTTCTTCTTCTTCTTCTTCTTCTTCCTCTTCTTCTCGAAAAAGCCAATTATCTAATGCTGTGCCCCTCATTCTCTCTCTCTCTCTCTCTCTCTCTCTCTCTCTCTCTCTCTCTCTCTTTTCCTTCATTGGCTCCTCCTCCTCCTCCTCCTCCTCCTCCTCCTCCTCCTCCTCCTCCTCCTCCTCCTTCTCCTCCTCCTCCTCCTCCGGGAATATGCGAACTCAGGGACCGCTCACGAAAATAGAAGCAAAGAAAACGGAAGAGGTATGGAAAATGGAAGGCGGTCCTCATGCATTTCAAGGGAGGCTGTTTTTCTTTATTTTCCTTATTTCTATATCAACATTCACTCTCTCTCTCTCTCTCTCTCTCTCTCTCTCTCTCTCTCTCTCTCTCTCTCTCTCTCTCTCTCTCTCTCTCTCTCTCTCTCTCTCATTCCCTCAAACTTTCCCTCCTCCCTTTCCCCTGCTTTCCTCTCTCTCTCCTTTTCTCCTTCTCTATTTCCTTTCTTTTCTTCTCTCCCTCTCTCCTTCCTCTTCTCCTCCCCAATCTCCTCTCCCCATCTCGTTCCTCCTCTTCTTCCTCTCTTTTTCCCCTATCCTCTTCCCTATCTCCTCTTCTTCCTCCTCTTCCCCTCTACCTCCTCTCACCCTCTCCTTCCTCCCTATTATCTTCTCATCTCCTTTCCATCCAAATCTCCTCTCCCTTCTCTTTGCTCCTCCTCCTCCTCTTCCTCCTCTTCCTCCTCCTCCTCCCGCGCCAAGAGAGTGCTAGGGACAATATTAGCGCCATTAAATCAAGGGTTATTAGAGTCAGAGGTGGAGAGCCGCGCCAACCACTCACCAGGCGACCTCAATATGCACGTGGAGGAGGGAGGAGAGGGAAAGAGGAGATAGGGGCGAAGAAGGGGAGGAGAAGGGGCAAGGAGATGGAGGAGGAGAGGGAGGAAAGGGGAAGGGTAGGAAGAAGGAGAGAGGGAAGAAGGGGAGGAAGGAGAGGAAAACGAAGAGCTGGAGGACGAGGAGGACAACGAGGAGGAGGAGGAGGAGGAATGAAAGAAGAAAAGGAGGACAAGGAGGAGATTAGAATGAGGACAGGAAGGGAAGAAGATGGGTGGAAAAGAGCAAAGAAGAAGGACGATATTAGGCAAATCGCTGAAATGAGGAGGAGGAGGAGGAAACATGGAAACATGGAAATGCAGGCAACAGAAAGCCTATTGGCTCATTACGAGGTCGCCCGCTTGGGTGATTTAATCTGCTCGACCGCCACTTGGGGCTTGGTGAGCAGATGAAAGCACCTCGATATTGAGGAGCAGATGGAAGCCACTCGTTATTCAGTTTACTCCCGACGCAGCGAAATGACGGTCGATTCTACATTTGAAGGAGTTGATAGTATTCGCATTCACTACTTCTGAGGGAAGATTGTTCCAGTGGCGGATGACTCGGTTTGAAAAGAAACTCCTTCCAATGTCTGTGTTACATCGACTCGACTGAATGGGTAAACCGTTATTTCTAGTTCTTGAGTTGGTTTGCAGTTCAAAGAATTTGGAGTAATCGACGTTATTGAACTTTTTTAGATACTTGAAGACTTGAATCATATCCCCTCGTAGGCGTCTTTTCTCCAATGTAAAGAGATTGAGTCGCTTGAGTCGTTCCTCGTACGATTGAGCCCTGAAGGTTGGAATCATCTTTGTGGCGCGTCGTTGAATCCTTTCCAGTAGAGCAATGTCCTTTCTGTAATTGGGAGACCAGAACTGCACTGCATACTCGAGGTGCGGTCTTACCATGAAATTATACAAGGATAGCATCACGTCTGGTGTTTTACATTCGAAGTTCCTCGCTATGAACCCGAGCATAATGTTGGCCTTGCTGTATGCATTTTTACAGTGATTCGTGTGTTTCAGGTCACTGCTGATAGTGACTCCAAGATCCTTTTCCTCCTGCATCGCTTGCAGAGGTCTCCCATTCATGATGTATGTATGGTTACTATTTTGGGACCCAATGTGCATGACTTTGCATTTGTCAACATTAAAAGACATTTGCCATTTTTCCGACCATTCGATAATGTGATTGAGGTCTTTCTGAATGATTTCGCAGTCGGTCTTTGTGAGGGCATCTCCACCCACCTTGGTGTCATCTGCAAATTTCGATATTGTGGATTTCAGTCCTGATTCTAGGTCATTGATATATATGATAAAGAGGATGGGTCCCAGCACTGACCCTTGAGGCACTCCACTAGTGACTGGAAGCCAATTGGAAGGCTGTCCGTTGAGTAGTACTCGTTGTTTTCTGTCGGTGAGCCAATCTCTTATCCACGCGATCAGATTGGCTCCGATGCCCGTCGAGTGCAGTTTCTTAAGGAGTCGCTCGTGCGGTACCTTGTCGAAGGCTTTCTGAAAGTCCAGGTATATAACATCACTGGGAATGTGGGCATCCCAGTTCTTATATATACCTTGGAAGAAGTCTAATAAATTCGTTAGGCAGGAGCGCTTGTTTCTGAAGCCATGCTGGGTGTCGGAGATTATATTATTGTTTTCTAGAAACTTAACAAGTTTATCTCTAATAATCTTTTCGAGTATTTTTCCTGCCACTGATGTCAAACTTATGGGCCTGTAGTTTAATGCAACGCTTTTGTCTCCTTTTTTGAAAATCGGTGTTACGTTCGCCATCTTCCAGTCTTCCGGGACCTTGTTTAGTTGGACTGACCGGTTGAATATGTTAGTGAGTGGTTGAAGTATTTGTTGTTTAAGCTCTTTTATTAACCGCGGGGACAAACTGTCGGGTCCCTCTGCTTTAGGGATGTGATCAGTTTGCCAGGCACGTCAATAATCCGCGGTACAGATTCAGGCTCTTGCTGTATGTACGTGCGGGGACGTTCTCTTTAAGAGTTTAGGAGTTTTGACTGTTTTCGCAGACTTCTTTTTGCAGGATGCCTCACTTCGAGAAACGTCTCCTGCCAATTGGCCAGTTCGACAGTAGCACGGAGTCATTGTCAGCGTCCAAACCAAACTATATTTCAAACTTCAAACTATATTTTTATCTCTTTCTTCCTCCCTTTCTTCCTTCCTTCCGTCCTTTCCCTCTTCTCTCCCTCCCACCCTCCCTCCCTCCCTTCCTTCCTTTCTCTCCTTTCTATTCTTCCTTCCTTGATCACTTTAACCTTCCCTCTTCTTTTCTTCACTTCCTTCTATGTCTCTCCAACCTTTTTTATTTCTCTCTAACCTATTCTTATTTCTATTACTTTCGTTCTCTCTTTTTCTCTTCCCATTCCTATTTTTCTTATTAACTATATTTCTCCACAATGATCTGTTATTTCTATTCAATACCAGATACTAATAAAGAGATTCCCTGTGTAGGTTGATAAAATTTCCTCCTCCTTCTTATATCAACGCCAAACACTAAAGCTACAAGGAATTCCCGTAGTATTTTGTGTTTGGTTGGGGGATATGCGCACTCAGGGACCGCTCAGGAAAATAGAAGCAAAGAAAACGGAGGAGGTATGGAAACTGGGAGGCGGAACTTATGCATTTCAAGGGAGGCTGTTTTTTTTTGTTTTTTTTCTATTTCTGCATCCATTCTCTCTCTCTCTCTCTCTCTCTCTCTCTCTCTCTCTCTCTGTCTATCTATCTATCTCCCTCTGTACTGCATCGTCCTTGCTTGAAGCGGTTAAGCGACATTTTAAAATTCTCGGGTTAGTTTGGTGTTGAGAAAATCTTGTAGTGATTGACGTTACTGAGGTTGTCGAGGTACTTGAAGACCCACATCTAATCCCCTCGCAGTCGTCTCTTTTCCGCCGTAAGGACGTTGAGTCACCTGAGTCGCTCTTCATACAGCCGAGCTCCACGAAAACAGCCTCCCCGCAGCGAGCCGAGTAACCCGACACTCGTGATCAAGGCGCTGAACGGCACCGCGAAGTGCAGGTGAAGTCTTACCAACGGAGGAGGAGACGGAAGGTAGGAGGCGGAGGACGAGGAGGAGGAGGAAGAGGAGGAGGTAAAGGAAGAAGAGGACAATGAGGATAATGATAATGGGGAAGAAAGGGAAGAAGATTGACGAAAGAGACCAAAGAAAAAGGTAAATCGCTGAGGAAGAGGAGGAGGAAGAGGAGGAGGGAAAGAAAGAAGAGAACAATGAGGATAATGATAATGGGGAAGAAAGGGAAGAAGATAGACGGAAAAGACCTAAGAAAAAGGATAATATTCGGTAAATCGCTGAGGAGGAGGAGGAAGAGGAGGAGGAACAGGAGGAGGAGGAGGAGGAGGAAGAGGAGGAGGAAGAGGAGTAGGAAAACGGATGTAGTATTAGTTCCCGTCTCACCTTCCTCTCCTAATCTGCATCATTAGTAAAGATCTGGAAAACGAGGACTCTTAAGCAGGCGGCCTACTAGTGATCCAGCAGGCTTAGGTTACCTGCTGCTGGGACGCTGATTAGACACCCTCCTCCTCCTCCGCCTTTTTATAATACTCGTAATTTTATCTCATTTCTCTTTAATGTTATTTTTTGTATCCTACTTTTTCTTGTCCTTTTTTCTTTATTTTCTTTTTCTTTTCTTCGTTTTTTCTTTTTCTTCTTTTCTTCTTTTTCTTCTTCTTCTTATTATTATTATTCCTTATTAAGAAGGAAAATTATAGGTACTCGAAGGTCTCTCCTCGTAAAAGATCTTGATCCTACTGACGGGACGAAGTAAGGGATCAGGGCTCAGATCTTCAAACACTTCGGAGCTCACACCCGTCCACGCACACACACATTTGATAAGGCTTTCGTAGTGGTTGAAGATCCTGATCCCTTACTTCGTCCCCTCAGTAGGATCAAGACCTTTTACGAGGAGAGACCTTCGAGGACTTATTCTTTTTTGATCCTACTGAGGGGACGAAGGAAGGGATCAGGGCTCATATCTTCAAACACTTCGGAGCTCACACCCGCACCCCCCCCCCCCCCCACGCACACACACACACACACACACACACACACACACACACACACACACACACACATTTGATAAGGCTTTCGTAGTGGTTGTGTTGGTATTTCCATGGGTAGTTTTATGAGCCTAGGAATAGTTTTAGAAGGCTTCTGCACCATGAACGGAAAAATAGTCTTATGAGAACCCGATTAATCTCCTTTGTGGTCTTAGAAATAAGTTGTTTTGAGAGTAGAAAGCGTCTGAAAATAAGGCCCAATTACCTCTCTTATGTTTTCTGTGATATTTGTCTACCATTCTTCAAACATTTGGTAAGGCTTTCGAGGACGTTCTTGTGGGTATATATAGTTTGACGAGCATAGTGGTGGTTTTACAAGACTGCTTCATTGACGTGAACAACACTATTGAGAGCCCGACTAATCTCTCTTGTGGTCTTTGGAATCTGTTATCTTGAGAGCAGAAAGCGTCGGAGGAATACGGAGCCCATATTGGTACGAGAGTGATCATGTTATCGTACTCAGAACATTGCATATATCGGTTTCTGCCTCAAAGCTACCACGCCATCCCCCTCCTCCTCCTCTTCATCTTGTTTTTCTTCCCCAACCTGTTCTTGTACTGTTACCGCGTCTCTTTCTTTTTTTTTTCTTCTTCTCCTCTTTCTGTTCCATTTTCTTTCTTTTTTTCTTCTTCTCTTTCTGTTCCATTTTCTTCTTCTGTGCCCTTTCCTATCTTTTTCCCGTTTTCTTTCTGCTACATTTTTTTTATCTTGTTACTCTTTCTGTTTTTTTTTTCCATTTCTTTCTACCATATTTTCTTCTCTACACTTTCTACTTTTTTTTCCATTTCTTTCTACCATATTTTCTTCTCTACACTTTCTACTTTTTTCCATTTCTTTCTACTATATTTTCTTCTCTACACTTTCTACTTTTTTTCCATTTCTTTCTACTATATTTTCTTCTCTACACTTTCTACTTTTTTTTTCCATTTCTTTCTACCATATTTTCTTCTCGACATTTCTACTCCTTTCCATATCTTTCTACTGCATTTTCTTCTCTACACTTTCTACTTTTTTCCATGTCTACTTCCCTTCCGTGATCCCTTTAACCTTTCCATCTCCTCCTCTCTACTCCATCATGTCTCTCCAAAGCCTCCTACTTCTCTCCATGCTACCACGACCCCACAAGTGACGGTATTCAAACTTGTCATCTAAAGCCAAATTATTAACATGTTTTATACGACTGGAAAGGATGAATCAAATACTAGATGATTTTATTGTCGTGTTCCGGGGTCCTTGTCGCTCTTATGGGAAGGTTGGATTGTACTTGACCTTTCTTACGAGTTTGTGAAGAGATGGACTATATATATGACGCCTTCCTCTCCCCTTCCCTTCTTCCCTTCCTCTCTCCTTTCCATCTTTCCTTCCTCCTTTTTTTTTATTTTCCATTCTTTTTTCTATCTTTTTTTTCTTTTTATATTTCCTTTCTTTCTTTCTTTGTTTTTTCTTTCTTCCTCCCTTTCCGTCCTTTTCTCATTCCCTCCCTCCCACCCTGCCTACCTCCCTTCCTTTCTTCCACTCTTTCAATCCTTCACTTCCTTCCTTCCTTCCTTCCCTCCTTTCTTTCCCACTTTCTATCCTTCCTTCCTTATTTCCTTCCTTCCTTGATTTTTTTAACCTTCCTCCTCCTTTTCTTCACTTCCTTCTATGTCTCTCCAACTCTTTTTGTTTCGCTCCAAACTATTCTTCTTCGTCCTATTGCTTTCGTTCTCTCTTTTTCTCTTCCCTTTCCTTTTTTTCTCTTATTATTATTCTTTTCAATCTACCTGTCTCCTAACCATTATTCCTCCTCTTAAATTATGTCTTTCAACGTCTTCTTCTTCTTTTTCTTCTTCGTCTTTTTCTTCTTCCTCTTATCCTCCTTCTACTTCTTCCTTTTTATCCTTCTTCTTCTTCTTCTTTATCATACCACTTCTTACCTCTAATCATTCTTCCTTTAATTCTTTTTTTCGTGTCCTTGCTTTTTTCTCTCTCTCTCCATTTATCTTCACTTCTTATGGTATATTGACACGGGAATAATTATTAATCATCTCTCTCTCTCTCTCTCTCTCTCTCTCTCTCTCTAATAATCACAGTTTCCCCTTAATTTATTCTCTTTATAAATTCATACTTTCTCTTTTTGTTGTTGTTTTCTGTTATCATGGTCGAGATTACGAGAGAGAGAGAGAGCAGGAAATATATATGTATCCCTCTATTGCATCCACGAATCCCACGCTGACTTTTATGAACACTCTCTAATATGAATGTTTATCTCGTGTGCTTAATAACGGGATTCGGGAGGTTATTCGTGGTGGTTATGACGAATATATCAAATGAGGCGGTGGTGGTGGTGGTGGGTGAGTGGGTGGGGTTCCTGGGGATAGTGATGGTAGTGCAGTAGTAGTAGTAGTAGTAGTGGTAGTAGTAGTAGTAGTGTTGATGGCAATGGTGGTAGTTATTTTTGTTGTAATGATAATGATAACCACAGCAGAACACCATAAAAACATCAGTAATAATAATAATAATAAATAAATAAATAATAATTACTGATAGTAATAATAATAATAATAATGATAACGCGTATCTTCAACACAAATGTCCCACAGTTCACAATAAATTTTCACAATCATATTCATTAAATTTTCATATCGTGTGCAATTTAGTGAACCACTTGTGTCCCTGTACTCTCTGACGACACACACACACACACACACACACACACACACACACACACGCACGCACACAAAGGGCATGGAAGAGAAAAGACTGTATGCATATATAATGATTAGAGTACAACGAACACACACACACACACACACACACACACACACACACACACACACACACACACACACACACACACACACACACACACACACACACACACACACACACGCACACAGACACACACACACACACACGCACACGCACACTACAACTAGGTACAAACACACACGCTTGTTCATATATTTCACACACACACACACACACACACACACACACACACACACACACACACACACACACACACACACGCACACACACACGCACACTACAACTAGGTACAAACACACACGCTTGTTCATATATTCACACACACATGCATAATAAATATATCAAAAAAACTCCATACAAGCGCTCTCTCTCTCTCTCTCTCTCTCTCTGAATTACTCCACAAAAAACATTAACGAACATAACGGAGGGAAACAGAGCGAAACAAACGGACCCTGACAGGACTTCGCGTATTCTGTTTCACGTCTTTTTGTCTTCGTTTTACCACTGTTAATGCGTAATGACAGAAGACTCGCGGGCATGAAACGAACAAACAACATCGAAAAAAGTGTGGAAAAAAGGGGTAATATCGCACTAATAGAGAGAGAGAGAGAGAGAGAGAGAGAGAGAGAGAGAGAGAGAGAGAGAGAGAGAGAGAGAGAGAGAGAGAAACCAGAATCACAGTATATTTAGTAACACCAGAAAAGTTTCGTTCAAGAGTTAGTCAAGAGTAGAATCTGTCAAGTGTTGGTCAAAAGTTTAGTATCGGTCAAAAGTTAGTCAAAAGTAGAATCTATCAAGTGTTGGTCAAAAGTTTAGTATCGGTCAAAAGTTAGTCAAAAATAGAATCTGTCAAGTGTTGGTCAAAAGTTTAAGTCAAATGTATCTCAAAAGTAAAAGCCAGAGTATCAGACAGAAGGAATTAGACAAAGGTGATAAAAGTGGACAGCAAGAAAAGTATTACTAAGAAGCTTTACCGTTTTCAGGCTAATAAAAAATATCTGCTAATTTGTGCCCGGAACTTCTCATGCTAAAGATAACTTGAGAAGGAGGAGGAGGAGGAGGAGGAGGCACTAAAGGGAGAAAAATAAGAAAAATAGAAAAAAAGTAGATTAAGAACAAAGAAGAAATTATGAGTTTGAGAGGAGAATAATTAGAAGACAATTCAACACTATAACCTGACTCATTCCCAGCAAAGAAGACCTAAATTATGATAAAAGAATGAGAGAATGAAGGAAGAAGAAAAAATGAGTGAAAGAATGAAAAGAATGAATGAAAGGAGAAGAATGAATGAATGAAAGCATGAAACGAATGAGAGAATTCAGGAAGAATGAAAAGAAGGAGCGAATGAAAAAAGAAAGAATGAAAAGAATGAGAGAATGAAAGAAGAAAGAAAATTAAAACATGAAAAGAATGAAAGAAGAAAGAATGTAAGAATGACAAGAATGAGAGAATGAAAGAATAAAAAATGAGAGAATGAAAGAAGAAACAATGAAAGCGTGAAAAGAATGAGAATGAAAAAAAAGATTGAAAGCATGAAAAGAATGAAAAGAATGAAAGAAAGAAAAAATGAGAGCATGAAAAGAATGAAAGAATGAAAGATGATGAAAGAATGAAAATAATGAGAGAATGAAGAAAGATTGAAAGCATGACAAGAATGAGCTAATGAACGAAGAAAGAATGAGAAAAGAAAATAATAAGAGAATAAAAGAAAAAAAATGAGAAGAATTAGAAAATGAAAGAAAGAAAAAATGAAAACCTGAAAATAATGAAAAAAGAAAAGACGTAGTTAAAAGAAGAAAACTTAATGCCAATCAATCAAAAATAAAGAAAAAGAGAAAAAAAATACATTAAGAAAAAATGTGAGTCGAGAACAAAATAAAACAACATAAAATAATGAAAGAAAAAAGAATGAAAAAAAAATGACAGGAATGTTAAAATTAAAATGCCCTAATGTTAAAGGAAGAAAAACTAATAATAACAACTAAAAAATAAAATAAAGAGATAAAAGAAAAAAGAAAAAAGGTAATTTGTAAAAAAGAAAACGAAGTAAAGAAAAATGGGAAGACGAAAGCAGAAACCAGAGACGAATTACAGCGAAATTAATAGACATAGAAAACGAAATTAAATAAAGAAGAAAACGGAAATTAAGGAGAAAACGGAAAGAGAAAAAGAACACGGGAACAAAACGAAGAAAAAAAACAGCAAGGAAAATCAAATAAAAAAGAAAACGGAAACAAAATAAATAAGAAAGAAGAAGAAAACGGGAAAAAGCAAATAGAAGAAACAAAGAAAATAAAGGAAAATAAAAGGAACCCAAGACGTCACGTGACTCGTCGAAGAGCAAGTTAAACGATGAAAAAAAGAAAGAAAAAAATATATCAGAAAATTCTTAAATGACCCGAAAACATGAAAATTGGGTTAGTTACGAGAGAGAGAGAGAGAGAGAGAGAGAGAGAGAGAGAGAGAGAGAGAGAGGGGAGCCAAACACACACACACACACACACACACACACACACACACACACACACACACACACACACACACACACATACACAAAAAAAACAGAAAAGCAGGATAGGAAAAAAATATACAAACAGATTAAAAACAAAAGCAAACAAAAAAGATTAAAAAAGAACAGAGAAAAAAGCAGGAACCGAGAAAGTAAATAAAAGAACTAAAAACACAGAAGAAAAAGAGAAAAACAGAGACAGAAGACAAAATGATAGATAGGGAGAGAGCAGAAAATTACAAAAGTAGGTATAAAAAAACGAAAACAAATAACAAAACATAGAGAAACAAACAAAACAAAAACAATACACACACAAAAAAAGAACACAAAAAAGAAAACGAAAGAAATTGTCGCGCGTACAGAGATTGAGAGAGTTTGAGGGGATAAAGGGAGATTGTAAAAACAGAAGAGAGAGGGAGGGAAGGGGGAGAGGGGAGAGACGGAGGAAGGAAAGGAAGGAGGGAGAGCGGAAGTGAAGAGAAGGGGGAGGGAGGTGAGACAAGGAGGGAGGAGAGAGAGAGAGAGAGAGAGAGAGAGAGAGGTATATATAGAAGGGATGAAGGGAAGGAGGAAGGGATGGATAGAGAGAATGGATAAGCCAATGAAGAGAAAGAGTCGAAGAGGAAGAGAGAAGGAAGGAAA
>NC_066527.1:14580010-14582510 GCF_024679095.1 Eriocheir sinensis
TGTTTCTCGTAATATTAATAGTCCTGCTTCCCTTCCCTTCACCATATACCAACAATACGCAACCTAACCTAACCTAACCTAACCTAACCTAATATAACCTAATACAACCAAACCTAACCTAACCTAACCTAACCTAATATAACCTAATACAACCAAAC
The DNA here is from genome assembly GCF_024679095.1 of Eriocheir sinensis. Classification (NCBI taxonomy): domain Eukaryota; kingdom Metazoa; phylum Arthropoda; class Malacostraca; order Decapoda; family Varunidae; genus Eriocheir; species Eriocheir sinensis. The sequence goes on from NC_066527.1 coordinate 14,580,169, forward strand.
CTAACCTAACCTAACCTAACCTAACCAAACCTAATATAACCCAACCTAACCTAACGAAACCTAACCTAACCAAACCTAACCTAGCCTAACCTAACCTAATATAACCTTACCAAACCTAATGCTAACCTTCTATTAACCCTATTATAACCAAACCTAACCTAACCTAATCTAACCAAACCTAATATAACTTAATCTAACGTAACCTAACCTAACCTAACCTAACCTAACCTAATATAACCTAACCAAACCTAATACTAACCTTCTATTAGCCCTATCTACTTTAACTAACCCAAATTATCTGACCTAGCTGTAATTATCATCGTCATCATCATCATCTTAAGATATTAGAAGTTCACTGTATGATAAAAGTGTTTCCCATTGTTCTTTCTTTTTTTTCTCTTCTCTTCTCTTCTCTTCTCCTCTCTTCTCTTCTCTTTCATTTATTTATTCCTTCCTTTCATATTTACACTGTCACTCTTCTTTTCTTCCCTTCCTTTTCTTCCACTGGTTCCGTCACTCCTTTCTTCTGTCCTTCCTTTCATTTTTATATTCGTTCTTTTATTTGTTTTTGTTTTCTCTACTGTTCCTTTCTTTGCTTAATCCATCCTCAAATCTACTTCTAATCCCCAAAGATAGATTCCAATCCCACGGAAACCCCCTCCCAAAAACCTACATAAATCCGCATCTGCCTTCACACACACACACACACACACACACACACACACACACACACACACACACACACACACAATAACGACCGCCTCGCCTCCACACAAACACACAAGCACAACAAGTTAATTACAAGAGCGGTCCTTCTCTTTTTTCATAAATTTCTGAGCCGCTAAACAAACACCGCAATATTTATGGACCCACGCTTCTGAATGACTGACTGAGTGTGTTTGAGGAAGGGAGAGGAGGAGAGATACGGGAGGGGGTGTAGAGGATAGGGTAGGGAAGGGAAAGGAAGGGGAGGGGAGTGAATAAGGATAAAAGGAACTGACTGACTAATTGAATGAGAAAGGATAGGAACTTAACCGGATTGGATCCTAACTCACTGCCCAAAAGAGAAGGCAAGGATTTTAGCTGAAGATTTTTAATAGCAAGCAGAGTGACATGAAGCTTTGTATGCTTCAAACTTGTTGTCCAGAACCCAAATTGACATCAATAACATTTCGATCCCGTGAGGTTAAATGTCTTTTGCTTGAATTTGATTCTTAAGGCGGCACTGATCCTAATGGAATTTGTCCTCTTTTTTTTGTGCTAATCTACTGGCACCAAAATTGTCAGTGTGATTTTTCGAAAACTGATCAGGTCTGAATGTTTTTCCTGTTGTTGGAGGACTGGTAATGTGACTGCTCTCCCTGAAGGCCTTACTGAAAGTGTATCACCTACTGACTCTCGCCCAGTAACACTAACACCTATTTTATCTAAAGTTTTCGAGCGATTGCTGGCAAAATGCCTCCATAAGTATGCAGAGTGAGCTGGACTTAAGCCAAATTTGCAGTTTGGTTTTCGTAAAGGTGTAGGCACTTGTGATGCTCTTCTAACAAGTTCTGCAGACTTGCAAAAGGCTTTGGACTTGGGTCAGGAGCCACGCGTGATTGGGCTTGACTTTAGTGCTGCCTTTGATGATCTTAAAAATGAGGCTCTCATATTTAAATTGAAAAACATGGGTAGTCTTGCTTAGTATAATCATTCATTTTTTTAAGTAACAGGACTCAGAGGGTGGTAGTAGATGGCCAGTACAGTGAGTTCAGTAATGTCATCTCAGGTGTACCACAAGGTCCCTCAAGCCAATATTCAAGATGTTTTATTCCATCTACCACTAAGAAGTGGAACGAATTGCCTAGCCATGTTGCTGAGTCTGTAGAGCATCCAAAGTTTAAGCTGGGCGCAAATATGTTTTTATTACGTTGACTTTGAAGCTTAATTCATAATCATTTTAATGACTTAATGCTGGTATAACAATACTGAGTGGTCGTATTTCATATGATGTTATTTTCTTCTGTCTCCTTTTCCTTACCAAGTTGCTTCCTCTGCTGGAGCCTTTGGTTTATAGTCGTCGACTCTTTCCAGCAGGGCTTCTTTCTTGGCTCATAATAATAATAATAATAATAATAATAATAATAATAATAATAATAATAATAATAATAATAATAATAATAATAATAATAATAATAATAATATTAATAATAAAAACAGGAAGGGAAGGGAAAAAAAAAGATAAAAGGGAAGGAAAAGAAAGAATAAGGAAAGAATGGATTGACTGTCTAATTGAGTGAGTGTAGGGAGATAGGGGGAAAGATAGGGAAGGGAGGGAAGGGAGAGAAGGGAGGAGAGAA
>NC_066527.1:14585010-14625010 GCF_024679095.1 Eriocheir sinensis
CCTCCTCCTCCTCTTCTTCTTCTTCTTCTTTCTCCTCCTCTCATACGCAATACCTATTTTTTTCTCCTCTTGTCCCTTCCCCTTTTTCTGCCTCACTTGCATATTGACTCTCTCTCTCTCTCAGCTCATTAGGGCAATTTAGAATGTACAATACCATATTTTTTTGCTCTTAAACGTTTCCTTTCTTCGCAACTTTCCGAAACTTCAATGTAAGGAAGAAAGAACGAAAGAAAGGAAAAGAAAGAAAAAAAGAGGATGGAAGGAAGGAACGAAGAAAGGAAAGAAAAATAGAATGAGAGAAATCAATCAATCAATCAGTGGGGGCATACGCCGGGGGGAGCGTCACCTTGCCCACCCTACGACGCAAAGTCCGGGGTTCCCTCCGGGCGAGTCTCCATGCAGGCCCCCTTCTCATCCTCAGTACCTCCTGACAGACACTATCTACTAGCACAAACCACAAACTCTGTGGGCGTCCCCTTGGCCTCTTCCACTCAGGATTGTCTCTCACAGACACAACCCAATGAGCAGGGTCGGCTTCTGGGAAGGGTGCCACGTGCCCGTATAGCCGGAGTTGGCGTTGACGGACTATGCGGGTAAAAATTTTTTTTTTTTTTTTTTTTTTTTTTTTTTTTACGTCGCGGCCTATAACGCCAGTAGGCTTCTTCCCGGTGGGTCCTGATGGTCGGCCCAAGGCTTCTTCCCGGTGGGTCCTGTTGGTCGGCCCAGCCCGTTCTGGCGCAGGCGAGTGTTTATAGTGGCGCCATCTTGCATTGGCTCATGCTGCCCTCCCGGAGCTCATCTTTAATCCTAGAATCTAGAGTCCGGGTTGATAGGTGGTCTGGACAGCATGTGGGTAGTTTTAAGCCACTCGGCGGCGGCTGAAAAATCTCAGCTTGGTGGCACCGGGCGGGGATTGAACTCGCGTCCTCCTGAACGCGGTGCTGTTGCTCTGTCGATTCAGCCACCGCCTCCCCTAAGTCCCCTAATGAATGTCGAATCAGTCTCAAGGTTTGACACAAAGTCATTCCAGCGACATCCCATGATTCTGCGTAGACATTTATTACCAAAGGCATCAATCCGCCTCTCCAAGTCCCCATTTAGCGAGTGTCCATGTCTCACAACCATAAAGTAAGACAGGGAGCACAAGGGACTTAAAGATCTAGATCTTTGTCCTTCTGCACAGGTATCGACAACGTCATAATAATTATACTTGTGCTGAGCGAGTCCGTAACACCGTGTGCCAAGTCAATCCGCCGTAAGACTTCCTGGCGAGACTCACCTTTGTTATGAAGTACGCTTACAAGGTATGTGAAATTTTCTGAGATCTCAATGCCCTCGCCACACCCATGAACAGACTGTACTGTGTCATCCAATAAGCCTCCAAACACCTGTACCTTGGGCCCAGGAAACCTTAAGTCCCAAGGGCTTCGCCTCCTCGTGCAGTGCCTCGAGAGCCATCACCAAAACCTCCAGCGACTCCGCCAGGATTACTGCATTATCGACAAAAACAAGGTCAGTGACCCTGGTATTGCCAATGGATGCTCTACAATGAATCTGGTCCACAACTCTGCCCAGTACCCAGTCCATACAAGTGTTGAAAAGCCATGGAGCAAGGACACAACCCTGCCTCGCTCCCGCCTTCACGGAAAAGAGCTGGACAAGTCCCCCACAATTCATAGCACTCTCAGTTCCAGAATACAGGCCAATCGGCAAACTAACAGTCATCGCAGGAATCCCACGGAGTCGCAGGAGATCCCAGAGTGCCTCGCGATGCACTGAGTCAAGCGCCTTATTGATATCGACATACGAGTAAGCTGCAAGCATCCCCTGTCGAAACTCGCGTCGGCGAAGCGCTAGGATACGTTCAGTTGTTGTATTACCAGGCGTGAACCCAGACTGTTCAGGTCTCTGTAGCTTCAGCAGCTGGCTGCAAATTTGCATCAGGAATAGGTGGGCAAGCACTTTGCCCGGCATATATCTAAGGTCAAGAATAAGATAAAATGAAAGAAGAAAGATAAATTATGAGCGCTGAGACAGAGCAAATTTTTTTAAAAGGAAAGAGCAAATCGAAAATATGAAAATAGTTTTCATTTCCCACGAGGAAAAACAACACACACACACACACACACACACACACACACACACACACACACACACACACACACACAAAACACACACACAAAACACACACACACACACACACACACACACACACACACACACACACACACACACACACATCATAACTACCAATATTATCGCTCATCTTTTTTTCTTTTTTCTTTTACGTTTCGGCCTATGGCTGGGGTACGCTTTCTTGGTGGGGCCTGGCGGTCGGCCCCAGCCCGTTATGGCTCAGGCAAGTGTTTATAATGGCGCCATCATGCTTGGCTCATGCTGTCCCCGGGAGCTTATCTTTGATCCTCTTTTTAGAGAGAGAATCTAGAGTCCGGGTTGACAGGTGGTCTTCAGGACAGCATGTGGTAGTCTTACAATTAGGCCACACGCCTGTGACTGAACATTGTCACCTTGGAGCAGCGGGCGGGACGCGAACGCGGGTCCCCCAAAACGCTGACCGCTCACCCATCGCCTCCCCAACTTCAATACCTTCTTCCTCCTCCTCCTCCTCCTCCTCCTCCTCTTGCTCGTGCTCTTCATCTTCCTCTTCCTCCTCCTCCTCGTCCTCTTCCTTCCACTTCTCCTCTTGCTTCTCCTCCTTCTCCTCCTCCTCCCCCCATGAAGGTGCTCACAGGTGTCTCCTAATGGCGCGTCTCAGGCCAATTAGAGGCAGGTGAAGGCAAAATCAGGTGTCATTAACTCCACGCCCTCCTGTAATTACCCTCAAATGTGTGTGTGTGTGTGTGTGTGTGTGTGTGTGTGTGTGTGTGTGTGTGTGTGTGTGTGTGTGTGTGTGTGTGTGTGTGTGTGTGTGTTTCTCTCCCTCTCCCTCCCTCCCCTTCTCCCTCTTTCTCTCTCCCTACCTCTTTCCCCTTCTCCCCCTCCCTCTCTCTCTCTCTCTCTCTCTCTCTCTCTCTCTCTCTTTCCCTCACTCTCTCTTTCCCTCACTCTCTCTTTCCCTCACTCTCTCTCTCTTTCCCTCACTCTCTCTCTCTTTCCCTCACTCTCTCTCTTTCCCTCACTCTCTCTCTTTCCCTCACTCTCTCTCTCTTTCCCTCACTCTCTCTCTTTCCCTCTCTCTCCCTCTCTCTCTTTCCCTCTCTCTCCCTCTCTCTCTTTCCCTCTCTCTCCCTCTCTCTCTTTCCCTCTCTCTCCCTCTCTCTCCCTCCCTCTTCCCCTCTCCCTCCCCCCTCTCTCTCATATGCCAGAACAATCCCACATTTTCATTGCCCTATTTTTATTCACCTCTCCCCCCTCCCCCCTTCCATCACCTCCTGCGCCCCCCTCCCCCATTAACTTCGCAGCCCCATTACACACACACAACACCCTCGTAATGGCCTCTTAGTCACCCCCATTTGGCAGCAAACTTAAGCCAGCACCTCGCCGCCACCACCGACTTGGCAATACTGACTCTTACACGCGAATTATCGAACGTTTGTGGGTCCTCTTACGACCGTTTTTGAAGGCCTCTGAGGAGCTACGTCTGTTTGTCATGAGTCTTCTTTCTGTTCTTGTTCAATGTGTCACTGGTCGCCCTTCTCTAAGCCTCCAATTATCAAACGTTTGTGGCTCCTCTTGCGAACGTTTTCTTTGGGCCAATGAGGAGCTACGTCTGTTTGTCACGAGTCTTCTTCCCGTTCACGTCGTAGAAGTCTTCCTAAACTACCGCCAGGGTCAAGAAACCACCTTAGGAAACCCTTAGAGCGTCTGGGAGAGCCTTTTAAAACATATGTGCTAAGGTTTCGTAGAGTTTGATAGTGTGGGGCTTGAAATGACTGTGAGGGTGAAACAGGTCGAGAAACAGGTCGTGAAACAGGGCGTGAAACAGGGCGTGAAACAGGTCGTGAAAAAGGGCGTAAAACAAGTCATGAAACAGGTCGTGACAGGGCGTGAAACAGGTCAAGAAACTGGTCGTGTAACAGGGCGTGAAACAGGTCGTGAAACAGGTCGTGAAACAGGTCGTGAAACAGATCATGAAACAGGTCGTGAAACAGGGCGTGAAAAAGGTCGTGAAACAGATCATGAAACAGGTCGTGAAACAGGTCGTGAAACAGGTCGTGGAACAGGTCATGGAGCAGGTCGTGAAGCAGGTCGTGGAACAGGTCATGGAACAGGTCGTGAAACAGGGCGTGAAACAGGGCGTGAAACAGGTCGTGAAACAGATCATGAAACAGGTCGTGAAACAGGTCGTGAAACAGGTCGTGAAACAGGTCATGGAACAGGTCGTGAAACAGGTCGTGGAACAGGTCATGGAACAGGTCGTGAAACAGGTCGTGGAACAGGTCGTGAGAGGTTGGGGCCAAAAGTAAAACGGCATAACATTATGATTCGCTAAATGGGCTGTTTCTTCTTCCTCTTTTTGTTCTCTCTCTCTCTTTTTTATATAATCAAGGGAATAGTACGAAGAGGAAGTGGGTTAGTGGTGAGGTGCAGGTGACTCTCTCTCTCTCTCTCTCTCTCTCTCTCTCTCTCTCTCTCTCTCTCTCTCTCTCTCTCTCTCTCTATCTCTCTCTCTCTCTCTCTCTCTCTCTCTCTCTCTCTCTCTCTCTCTCTCTCTCTCTCTCTCTCTCTCTCTCTCTCTCAGACTACAAGATGTTTTTTTTCTTTCACTTTTTTCCTCTCTCCTGTCTTTGCCGAATTCGCTAAGGTGATGGTTTGAGTTCATGATTTGTTTTGTTTTTGTCATTATTGGTATTATTATTATTGTTTTTTTATTATAACTTGAAGGTAACTGATACACGAATTACATGGTTATTTTTTTATCTTTCTTTCTCTTTTCTCTTTTTTTTCGCCTACGACCACGTCTCTTTTTTTTTCCTCCTCCTCCTCGTCCCTTTCCTCCCCATCCTTCCTCTCTTTCCCCTTCTCTTCCTCTCCCTCCTCTTTCTCCTCTTCCTCATCTTCCTCCTCCTCCTCCTCCTCCTCTTCCTACTACTACTACTACTACTACTTTTTAACCTTCCCTTTCACTCATTCAGTATCTCATTCCTATTCTACGCCCAATCAAAGAATGAGGAAGAGGAAGATGAGAAAGAGACGGAGAAGAGTGAAGATAGAGAAAGAGGAAGAAAAGAGGAAAAGGAGAAGGAAAGGTAGAGAAATGAGTAGCAGATAGAAACGAGAGGAAAAAAATGGAGAGAACGAACTGCGGGGAGGAAAGATGGAGAGAGGGAGGAGAAGGAGGAGGAGGGAGGAAAGATGGAGAGAGAGGGAGGAGAAGGAGGAGGAGGAGGAAAAAAACGAAGAAGAGGAAGAAAGATTGAGGACATTAATGGAGGAAAAGTGTGTGTGAGAGAGAGAGAGAGAGAGAGAGAGAGAGAGAGAGAGAGAGAGAGAGAGAGAGAGAGAGAGAGAGAGAGAGAGAGAGAGAAGATAAAAGAAAAGAAGAATGATAAGAAATAGTGGAGAGAAAAGTGGAGAGAGAAGGTGAGGTAATGGGAGTGGAGGAAAGATAAATGAGGGAAGGGAGAGAAAGAGAAAGAGAAAAAGAGAAAGGGAGATAAAGGAAGAAAGGGAGTTTATGGTTGACAGCTGACAAGTGAGGGGAAGGGAGAGGAAAAGTGACAGCCAGGGAGAGAGAATGGAGAGGGGAGGGAGGGAGAATGAAGGGGGAAGGGAGCGAAAAGGGAGAGAGAGGAGGAAGAAATTAAAAAAAGAGGGGAGAAGGAAGAGTGACAGGTGGAGAGAGAGAGAGGGAGGGAAAGGAGAGGGAGGGAGAGAAGAGGGAGAAGTGGAGGAAGAGGGGAATGGAAGGGAGAGGGGAAGAGGAGAGAGAGAGAGGGAGGCAATTAAGAGGTCATACACACACACACACACACACACACACACACACACACACACACACACACACACACACACACACACACACACACACACACACACACACACACACTAAAACTCACACTCACAAAAACAAACAGCGAACAAACATGTCTAAAAAAAAATAAAAAATGAACGAAAAATAAACCAAAAAAAAAAATATTATGCTTAGTTAAACCCAAGTGCCAAAATATTCAACGAGAAATTTCGAGCCAAAACGAAAAAGAAAGAAAAAAAAGTGGTATTACTAATGAGACGAAATTAAAAGAAAAAAAAGAAAAAAAGAAAAAAAAGAAGAGGAGGAACGGCCGGCTGTCAGGAATGAAAAAAAAATCCCAACAAATCAGAAGAGGAAAAAATATTAATGCTTGAAAGTTTTCCTCTCTCTCTCTCTCTCTCTCTCTCTCTCTCTCTCTCTCTCTTCGCTTTTATTTTTCTTTCTTTGTTTTTCTTTCTTTTTTTTCTTATTTTTTCCTTACTTCTTTCTTTCTTTCATAATTTCTTCTTTCTTCCTTCCTCCTTTCTTTCTTTTATTTATGGCTTCCTTTCTTCATCCATTCTTTAATTGTTTTTTTCCTTTCTTCATTCATTAATTAATTAATTTATTTATTTATAAATTTATTTATTCATTCATTCATTCATTCATCTCTCTCTCTCTCTCTCTCTCTCTCTCTCTCTCTCTCTCTCTCTCTCTCTCTCTCTCTCCCTTAATATGCTGAATAAATTCTTGAATAAATTAAATTATAAACGAGAGACAGAGACTGAAGCACACACACACACACACACACACACACACACACACACACACACACACACACACACACACACACACACACACACACACTCACAAAATATATATGACCATTATTAACTCAAAACAAAAACATTTACCAAGGTTCCAAGAATTCAAGTTCACGACACCGAGGAGAAAATAAAAATAAAACGGAAATAAGAGAAAAAAATAGAACACGGAAACAAAGAAAAGGAAGAAAACGGAAAAAAGAAAACTCGAATAAAAAGAATAACAAGACAATAAAAAAAAACATCAGGAGGAGATACGTAAGAAAAGAAAACGAAAAATGAACAAAAAATAAATAAAATGTAAAAAAAAAATAACTACAAGAAAAATTAATAAGGACGTAATAAATAAAAATAAATAAAAGAAAATAACTGATGAAAACGTAAGAAAGGAACAAATATTAAAGAAAAGTACCGATACACAGCAAACTCGTACGCTAAGCCACGGCAGCAAACCTCGGTATTATAGAATTTTTCGCTTTTACGAACAATACATTTCGTTTTGTTTTGTGTGTGTGTGTGTGTGTGTGTGTGTGTGTGTGTGTGTGTGTGTGTGTGTGTGTGTGTGTGTGTGTGTGTGTGTGTGTGTGTGTGTGTGTGTGTGTGTGTGTGTGTGTGTGTGTGTGTGTGTGTGTGTGTGTGTGTGATTTTCTGAATGCAAAATACAAAACTACTTTTCATAATACAAGGATCGGGGAATGAACTATTAGATGTGTACTCCACCACGGTCTGACCACGCGCTAGACTCGTGATCGCCTGCCAGTACGTAGTTCGGGAGCAGTAAGAAGCGGTCTTTTTTTTCAATATTGTTTTTTTTTTCCACGCCCTTGAACTGTCTCCTTTTCTGTAAAAAATATAAAAAAATAAAAAAGAAGAAGCCTCCCCGACTGAGCCCACAGTGGCGGGTCTCTGGGTTCGGCTGACACCTCTCACCCACACACCCGGGAGGAAGGACACAACCCCCGACTTTTTTTTTTTTTTAGGTGTTGCCAATAGCGCCGGTAGGCTGTCTTGAGGGTTCTCTAGGACGGCCCCAGCTTGTTAGTGGAGCAGGCGAATTTTATTTATAGTGGCTGCCGTGATATATGACTCTTGCCTGGCCCATGCTGCCCCCCGGTGCTCCTCTTGACCGAAGTCGCTGAAGTTGGGGTTGATTGAAGATCTGGGCAGCATGTGGGAAATCTTCCGCCACTAGGCAATGCTTGAAAATTGCCTGCGTGCATCGGTCTGACTCGACCCTACGTCCACGGGCTCACCACACCTGCACGCTGATCACTCGGCCACCCACTCACTGCTGGGTGGACATGGGGCAAGGATCAAAGGAGGCTTTCCATTCGTCTCTACACTGCACGGGAATCGAACTCGGGACCTCTCGGCTGTGAGGTGACTGTACTAACCACTGCACTATGGAGCCTCGTGTGTGTGTGTGTGTGTGTGTGTGTGTGTGTGTGTGTGTGTGTGTGTGTGTGTGTGTGTGTGTGTGCACGCAATTCTACCACAGAAAATTATTATATGAATTATTAAAAGGAAAAGAAACGAAAATAAATTAATTGGCCCTCTCCAAAAGAAAGGTGTGTGTGTGTGTGTGTGTGTGTGTGTGTGTGTGTGTGTGTGTGTGTGTGTGTGTGTGTGTGTGTGTGTGTGTGTGTGTGTGTGTGTGTGTGTGTGTGTGTGTGTGTGTGTTTCCTCCGGCAGTAAACAAAAAAAGATCAAAAATACAAAAAACGTTATATAATTTATCTCGAATTGACGTTTTTTTCCTCTTTCCTTCCTTTGTCATTTTCCTTTTTTTTTTGGGGGGGGGGGGGGAGAGTGGAGGAAAGGGGGAGGAAGAGGGGAGGAAGAGGGAAGGAAGGAAGGAAGGGTGGAGGAGGAGGAGGAGGAGGAGGAGGAGGAGGAGGAGGAGGAGGAGGAGGAGGAGGAGGAGGGAGAACAGCAGAGCACCGATTCATTTTATATTGCTGGAGAAAAATATAAAAGCTGGTGTGTGTTTTTCTTTTTTTACTTTTCATTTTACGACACGAGGAGGAGGAGGAGGAGGAGGAGGAGGAGGAGGAGGAGGAGGGTGACGGACGACGAGTAAGAAGAAAAAATGAGAAAAAAACGGAAAGAAGAATTATTGTGGGATATGAAAAGGACGAGGAGGAGGAGGAGGAGGATGTGATGGTAGTGGCGGATAGAGAGATAAGAGAAAAGCAGAAGGGCAAGTATTGAGAGGAGGAGGAGGAGGAGGAGGAGGAGGAGGAGGAGGAGGAGGAGGAGGAGGAGGAGGAGGAGGAGGAGACAGAAGAAAAAGAGGAGAGGGTGGACGTGGGGAGAAACATAACGAGAGAGAGAGAGAGAGAGAGAGAGAGAGAGAGAGAGAGAGAGAGAGAGAGAGAGAGAGAGAGAGGGAGAGAAATGGTGAGGGATATGAACGCAGAGACAAAAACTGAGAAAGAAAAACAAAAATGAGCGAGAAAAGAAAGGAAGAAAGAAAGAGAGAGAGAGAAAAAAAAAGATGTCTTACAGGCAGTATCTCTCTCTGGGCGACGCTGACCTAACTTACGGCCTTCCTTCTCTTCCTCCTTCCTTTCTTCCATTTACAGAAGGAGGAGGAGGAGGAGGAGGAGGAGGAGGAGAAGTAGAGGAGGTAGGAGACAGAACATTACAACCCTCCTTCTGCCCTTCCCTGCCTCCTTCCTTCGTTCCTTCTATCCTTCCTTCCTTCTTTCATTCATTCATTCCTATCTTCTATTATCATAAGAACATAAGAACGTAAGGAGTCTGCAGGAGGCCGGTTGGCCTATACAAGGCAGTTCCTGTACACTCAAGCCCACCTTGCCTCACCATCCATGGCTTTATCTACCCTCTTTTTTAATGTATCTATGGTATTGGCACCCACAACATGGCTCCCAAGCCTGTTCCATTCGTCCACCACTCTATTGGTGAGCCAATTCTTGCCTATGTCTTTGTTAAATCTGAATTTGTCCAACTTAAAACCATTGCCACGCGTCCTACCTGGCTCTTTTACTATAAAAATCTTATTGACATCCCCTTTAAGCCCTTCATCCATTCTTACCACATGACTGCCAGGCCTGTTCCACTCATTCACCACACTTGTTAGTATTGGCACTCACCACATGACTGCCGGGCCTGTTTCACTCATTCACCACTCTTGTTGGCACTCACTCACCACATGACTGCCAGACCTGTTCCATTCATTCACCACTCTTGTTAGTATTGACACTCACCACATGACTGCCAGACCTGTTCCATTCATTCACCACTCTTGTTAGTATTGGCACTCACTCTCTCCATGATTGCCAGGCCTGTTCCACTCACCCACCACTCTGTTTGAATTGGCACTCCCTCACCACATGACTACCAGACCTGTTCGACTCATCCACCACTCTGTTAGTATTGGCACTCTTTCATCCCATGACTGTTCCACTCATTCACCACTCTGTTAGTATTGGCACTCACCCCATGACTGCCAGGCCTGTTCCACTCATCCACCACTATTAGTATTGGCAATCACCCCATGACTGCCAGGCTTGTTCCACTCATCCATCACTCTGTTAGTATTGGCACTCATTCATCCCATGAGTGCCAGGCCTGTTCCACTCACCCATCATTGTTAGTATTGGCACTCACCCCATGACTGCCAGACTTGTTCCACTCATCCACCACTCTGTTAGTATTGGCACTCACTCTCCCCATGACTACCAGACCTGTTCCACTCATCCACCACACTTGTTAGTATTGGCAGTCACTCACCCCATGACTACCAGGCCCGTTCCACTCATCCACCACTCTGTTAGTATTGACACTCACTCACCTCATGACTGCCAGAACTGTTCCACTCATCCACCACTCTGTTAGAATTGGCACTCACTCACCCCATGACTGCCAGGCCTGTTCCACTCATCCACCACACTGTTAGTATTGGCACTCACTCACCCCATGACTGCCAGGCCTGTTCCACTCATCCACCACACTGTTAGTATTGGCACTCACTCACCCCATGACTGCCAGGCCTGTTCCACTCATCCACCACACTTGTTAGTATTGGCACTCACTCACCCCATGACTGCCAGGCCTGTTCCACTCATCTACCACTCTGTTAGTATTGGCATTCACTTACCTCATGACTGCCAGGTCTGTTCCACTCATTCACCACTCTGTTAGCATTGAAACTCACTCACCACATGACTGCCAGGCCTGTTCCACACATCCACCACTCTGTTAGCATTGGAACTCACTCACCACATGACTGCCAGGCCTGTTCCGCTCATCCACCACACTGTTAGTATTGGCACTCACTCACCCCATGACTGCCGAGCCTGTTCCACTCATCTACCACTCTGTTAGTACTGGCACTCATTCACCCCTTGACTGCCAGGCCTGTTTCACTCATCCACCACACTTGTTAGTATTGGCACTCACTCACCCCATGACTGCCAGGCCTGTTCCACTCATCCACCACTCTGCTAGTATTGGCATTCACCATAAGACTGCCAGGCGTGTTCCACTTATCTAAAACTCTGTTAGTATTGGCACTCACTCACCCCATGACTGCCAGGCCTGTTCCACTCATTCAATTATCTCTTAGTAAGCCAATGGTATCTGTGTCGTCATGGAATCTGAATTTGTATAACTTAACCCATTAATACGTGGTCTACCCTCCTCTTTTACTCCCACAACCTTACTAACATCCCTCTCAATGAAGCCCTTTGTCCATATACAAGCTTCCATTAAGGCTTTTCTCACCCTTCGCCTCTCTGAAGAATGCAAATTTAGCTCTTTAACACTATCCGTATATGCAAGTTTCTCAGAACATGGATATTTTGGGGTCATTCACGGGAGGGGAAGGAGGAGGAGGATAGGAGGAGGAAAAAAAGGAAAAGAAGGAGAAGGAGGAGGAGAAAATAACCTTTCTTCCTTCTTTATATTTACAGGAAGAAGTGGCGGAGTCACAAGAGTAGGAAGAACAGAGAGAGAGGACAGTGAAGGAAAAGGAGGAGGAGGAGGAGGAGGAGACAGAAGTACAGAAGGAGGAGGAGGAGGAGGAGGAGGAGGCCTTCTTCTGGAGAGGTTGCCCCCGTCTCGTCCATCTCCACTCTCTGAAGAAGAAGGAGGCGGTGGTGGTAGTGGTGGTGGTGGTGGCGGTGAGGAAGTGGTCATGAAGCCCTTCTTTGACAACTCCACGGAGACCCGGGTGGTGGGTGGAGTTGGCAGGACCGCTTTCCTCCACTGCCGGGTGTGTCAACTTGGGGACAGAGCGGTAAGTGGTGGTGGTGGTGGTGGTAGTGGTGGTGGTGGTGGTGGTGATGGCAGTGCTGGTGGTGGTGGTGGTGGTGGTGGTAGGAGTGTTGATAGTAGCGGGGGTGATGATGGTGGTTGTAGTAGTAGTAGTAATAGTTGTAGTAGTAGTAGTAGTAGTAGTAGTAGTAGTAGTAGTAGTGGTAACAGAGGCAATATAATGCTATTCCTCCTGTTTGTTCGTTTGTTTGTTTGTTGTTGTTGCTGTTGCTGCTGCTTGAGACATCTGTAATTAAGCTTGTAGTAAAGTGATGAATGGTGTGTGTGTGTGTGTGTGTGTGTGTGTGTGTGTGTGTGTGTGTGTGTGTGTGTGTGTGTGTGTTAATAATATGATTCCGTTTTTGCTTATTTTTATTTCATCTTTTGTTTTCATTTCCTTCTCGTCATTCCTTCCATCTTTCTCTTTTTCCGTTTTCTTTCTTTCCTTTCTTTTCTTCCTTTTCTATCTCCTTTATTATTTTCGATTGCTTTTCCATATCTCGTTTTAATTTCTTTCCTTCCTTTCTTCTTTTTTTCTCTTCTTTCCTTCCTTCGCTCCTTCGCCTCTTTATCTTTTCGTCTCGTCCTTGTCTCTTCTTTCTTCTACTTTCTGCATATTCCTTTATTCTCCTTCTCCTCCTCTTCATCAACATCATCATTTTCATCCTCTTCTTTCTCCTCCTTCTCCTCCTCTTCTTCCTTCACATTTACTATTCCTTCTCCTCCTCCTCCTCCTCCTTCACCACCTTCTGCGTCTTCTTCAGGTCACGTGGATAAGGAAGCGGGACCTGCACGTGCTGACGGTGGGCCTCTTCACCTATAGCACCGACGCCCGCTACTCCGCCCTTCACTCCGAGGGCTCCGACACCTGGACACTTCGCATCGCCTCGGCCCAGCTCCCGGACAGCGGTGCCTACGAATGCCAAGTCACGATAGAACCCAAGATGTCCCAAAAGTACACCCTGCAAGTCGTGGGTGAGTGGTGCAGAGGGAGGGAAAAGGAGGGGAAGGGAGGGGGAATGGTGGAGGAGAGAGGGGAAGGGAGGGGAAAGGGTGGGGGAAAAAGGGGAAAGGAGGAAGGGAGTAAGGAAAGGGAGAGTTGTGTGAGTAAGGGAGTTAGGGAAGGGAAGAGAATGGTGTGTGTGTATGCCTGAGGGAGAGGGAAGAGGTGGAATAGGGAAAGTAGAAATAGGGAGAGAAAGGGTTTGTGGGTGAATGGTGGAGAGGAAAGGAGAGGAAAAGGGAAGGAAGTAAGAAAGAGAAGGGAGGAGTGTAAGTGTACGATGGAGAGGGGAGAAGAAGGAATGTATGGTGTGCGTTGGGAGTAGAAATAGGGAGAGAAAGGGTATGCGGGTAGGTGATGGGGAGAAAGGGGAAGGGAGGGGGAAGGCAGCAAGGAAGGGAAGGGCGAGGTGTGTGTGTGTGTGTGTGTGTGTGTGTGTGTGTGTGTGTGTGTGTGTGTGTGTGTGTGTGTGTGTGTGTGTGTGTATGCGTGAGGTAGAGAGGAGGGAAGAAGAGAAATGGAAAGAAGTATGGGTGTGAAACGAGGGAGGAAGGGTCTGTGGGTAATTGGTAAATGGTAAATGAAGGGAGGGAGTGGAAGTCGAGTTAGGGTGGGCATGGATGGGGAGCTGTCTGTAGTGGGGAGAGGTGAGGCAAGGGCGGAGAGAAGTGATTGCGAAGAAATAGTTTGAGGTGAAGTAGAGGGAGGTGAATAGGACGAAGAGTTACACGCCACACACAATTTTCACACCTTTTGTATCAACCTTTTCTCAATAACAAACACAGCACATTGCTTAATAGATGGCGATAGCAATATACACGCAGCGCCACACGCGGCCCCACTAACTCTTTTTTTTTTTCTTCTATTTCGGGATTACGGAAAACAAGTTGTTGATTGGAGCCAAACGTCCAAACACGGCGCCTGCTGGTAGGGAAAAAATATATTCTAACCATTGTTCGTAGGCTTTAAGGTTCGCGTCGATTTATGGTGAACATAATCACTAATTGCCGAGTGTCCTGATCTCAATTTATTTATGTTTTGAGATCAATGACCTCGTGAACGGCAGGAGGCAAAATTAAATGTTTCGTCTCCTGAATATTTCGTCCATGACTGTGTGTTGCCCTCTAGCATCTCTAGTACGATTTGATTTGATGTTGGATGGGTATTTTCTTAAGGTGTGGTTATTTTGACGTCTGGCCTTTTAAAGCTAGTGCTTTTACAGACACGGTGCTGCGGTACGCAACACCGAAACTGTAAACAGTTGGCAAACAAAGGGTGAAGCGTCCTGTCGCCATGGAGACGCTCGCGAGGAGCCTCAAGCGAGGAAGAGAACTGATAGCGAATACGGTCAGTTGATTAATGGGTAAAAGGTAACTTGTCAATATTCTGCTTCTCCTTGACCCCCGCAGAGGCCGCCGCGCACCTCGCCGGCCCCAAGGAGATCCACATGGTCAGCGGCAGCAACATCAACCTCACATGTCACGTCCGCGGTAGCCCCGAGCCCACGCAGCACATCCTCTGGTACCGCGGCGCCACGCTCGTCAACTACAGCTCGCGCGGAGGCATCAGCGTGGTCACGGACAAGCTGACGGGCACCTCAAGGCTGGTCCTCACGCGCACCACGCCCGCCGACTCGGGGAACTACACGTGCGCCCCGGCCAACGCTGAGCCCGCCTCCGTCAGCGTGTACATACTGAACGGTGAGTCTCGGCCTGGGTCTGGGGCTGAAGGTGAGTTTTGGTCTTGGTCTGGGGCTATTTTGTGAGTCTCGGCCTGGGTCTGGGGTAGTTTCGTGTCAAGTTGTTAGTGTTAGTATTTGTGTTAGGCTAATTAATCGTGTGTTGTGCTGTGTTAGGTTAGGTTAGTGGTGGTGTTAGTGTTGGGTTAGTCTTGTGTTTTGTTAGATCAGATAGGTTAGATTATTGTTAGAGTTAATGTTTGGTTAGTAGTGTGTTGTGTTAGATTGCTTTGGTTTAGGTTAATGTTAGTATTTGTGTTAGGTTAGTCTTGTGTTAGATTAGGTTAGTGTTAGTGTGAGTGTTAGTATTTGTGTTAGATTAGTTGGATATCGTGTTGGATTAGGAGTACTATATACTATTTTTATAATGTTAGGTTAGTAGTGTGTCATGCTAGATTAGGTTAAGTTAGTTTACTGTATTAGTGTTAGATTCGTCTTGTGTTGTGTTAGATTGGGTTAGTGTTAGTATTAGTATTTGCATTAGGTTAGTAGTGTGTCGTGTTAGATTAGGTTAGGCTAGTGTTAGCGTTATTATTTGTTAGGCTAATATTGTGATATGTTAATCAGGTTAGGTTAGGTTAGTGTTATTAGTGTGTTGTGTTAGATCAAGTTAAGTTAGGTTAGTTAGTGTTAGTGTTGTGTTAGATTAAGTTAGGTTAGCGTTGAGTTAGTAATGTGTCGTGTTAAATTAGGTTAGGTTAGTGTTAATTTTAGGTTAGTATTATGGTGTGTATTGTTAGGTTCGCTTTTTGTTGTGTAAGTATTTTTCAGTGTGGTGGTGTTTGGTCGTGTTGGCGTGTGTTAGGTAAGGGAAGGAAAGGGCAGGGATGGATTTAAAGAGGGTAGAGGATAGAAATATAGCAGGTATTATTAGTGTTGCATCGTGCTGTGCTGGGAGTGCTCTGTAGAGAAGTGGTCCCGTGCTGTGTTCTGTCTCTCTGTAGTGTGTTGCTGTGTCTGTGATTGTGTTTTAAGCTTTGTTGTTTATTGTCTACGTACTTCTAAGGCCAAATTCTTAAACGTATCGGTCTCCAAACACACACATTTAACAAGACTTTCGTAGGAGTACTGGCCATTTGGTTAGGTTAGCGCTGGGTGAGTAGTGTGTTATGTTAGACTAGGTTAAGTTAGGTTAGTGTTAGTATTAGTGCTGGGTTAGATAAGGTTAGGTTAGTGTTAGGTTAGTATTTGTGTTAGGTTAGTAGTGTGTTGCGTTAGACTAGGTTAAGTTAGGTTAGTGTTAGTATTAGTGCTGGGTTAAGTTAGGTTAGTGTTAGTATTAGTGCCGGGTTAAATTAGGTTAGGTTAGTGTTAGGTTAGTATTTGTGTTAGGTTAGCAGTATGTTGTGTTATTTTAGGTTAAGTTAGGTTAGTGTTAGTGCTGGGTTAAATTAGGTTAGGTTAGTGTTAGGTTAGTATTTGTGTTAGGTGAGTAGTGTTGCATTAGACTAGGTTAAGTTAAGTTAGTGTTAGTATTAGTGCTGGGTTAAATTAGGTTAGGTTAGTGTTAGGTTAGTATTTGTGTTAGGTTAGTAGTGTGTTGTGTTAGATTAGGTTAAGTTAGGTTAGTGTTGGTATTAGTACTGGGTTAGATTAGGTTAGGTTAGTGTTATGTTAGTATATGTGTTAGGTTAGAAGTATGTCGTGTTAGATTAGCTTAAGTTAGGTTAGTGTTAGTATTAGTGCTGGGTTAAATTAGGTTAGGTTAGTGTTACGTTAGTATTTGTGTTAGGTGAGTAGTGTTGCGTTAGACTAGGTTAAGTTAGGTTAGTGTTAGTATTAGTGCTGGGTTAGATTAGGTTAGGTTAGTGTTAGGTTAGTATTTGTGTTAGGTGAGTAGTGTGTTGTGTTAGATTAGGTTAAGTTAGTGTTAGTATTAGTGCTGGGTTAAATTAGGTTAGGTTAGTGTTAGGTTAGTATTTGTGTTAGGTTAGTAGTGTGTTGTGTTAGATTAGGTTAAGTTAGGTTAGTGTTAGTATTAGTGCTGGGTTAAATTAGGTTAGGTTAGTGTTAGGTTAGTATTTGTATTAGGTGAGTAGTGTTGCGTTAGACTAGGTTAAGTTAAGTTAGTGTTAGTATTAGTGCTGGGTTAAATTAGGTTAGGTTAGTGTTAGGTTAGTATTTGTGTTAGGTTAGTAGTGTGTTGCGTTAGACTAGGTTAAGTTAGGTTAGTGTTAGTGTTAGTGCTGGGTTAGATTAGGTTAGGTTAGTGTTATGTTGGTATTTGTGTTAGGTTAGTAGTGTGTCGTGTTAGATTAGCTTAAGTTAGGTTAGTGTTAGTATTAGTGCTGGGTTAGATTAGGTTAGGTTAGTGTTAGGTTAGTAGTATGTTGTGTTAGGTTAAGTTAGGTTAGTGTTAGTATTAGTGCTGGGTTAAATTAGGTTAGGTTAGTGTTAGGTTAGTATTTGTATTAGGTGAGTAGTGTTACGTTAGACTAGGTTAAGTTAGGTTAGTGTTGGTATTAAGTGCTGGGTTAGATTAGGTTAGGTTAGTGTTATGTTAGTATTTGTGTTAGGTTAGTAGTGTGTCGTGTTAGATTAGCTTAAGTTAGGTTAGTGTTAGTATTAGTGCTGGGTTAGATTAGGTTAGGTTAGTGTTAGGTTAGTATTTGTGTTAGGTTAGTAGTGTGTTGTGTTAGATTAGGTTAAGTTAGGTTAGTGTTAGTATTAGTGCTGGGTTAAATTAGGTTAGGTTAGTGTTAGGTTAGTATTTGTATTAGGTGAGTAGTGTTACGTTAGACTAGGTTAAGTTAGGTTAGTGTTAGTGTTAGTGCTGGGTTAGATTAGGTTAGGTTAGTGTTATGTTGGTATTTGTGTTAGGTTAGTAGTGTGTTGCGTTAGACTAGGTTAAGTTAGGTTAGTGTTAGTGTTAGTGCTGGGTTAAATTAGGTTAGGTTAGTGTTAGGTTAGTAGTGTGTCGTGTTAGATTAGGTTACTGTTAGGTTTGTAGTTTGTTGTGTTAGTGATAGTAGTTTGATCTTTCTTCTGTACCATGAACGTGAAATAAGACTCATGAGGACTCGATTAATCTCCTTTGAAGCCTCTTTGGAAATAGCTGAAGTGAGAGATGGATGTGCCTTAGAATACCAACGCTAATACCTACAGCTACTGACGCTCGTATAAAAAGCTGTCCCTTCATCAGCCCTTCCCTCTTAAGACCAGTCCCAACAATGTCAGTCAGCCAGACCCGGATTCCTACGACCTATCCAGGGACCACTTTTATGGGTTAATGGCTACTTGCAACGGGCCTCCTCCTTCTCTTCCACTCTCATTCTTGTCCTTCTTTTCCTCTCTGCTCCTCCTCGTCTTTCACCTTCTTCTTCCACTCTTATTCTTGTTCTTCTTCTCCTCTCTGCTCCTCCTCGTCTTTCACCTTCTTCTTGCACTCTCATTCTTGTTCTTCTTCTCCTCTCTGCTCCTCCTCGTCTTTCACCTTCTTCTTCCACTCTTATTCTTGTTCTTCTTCTCCTCTCTGCTCCTCCTCGTCTTTCACCTTCTCCTTGCACTCTTATTCTTGTTCTTCTTCTCCTCTCTGCTCCTCCTCGTCTTTCACCTTCTCCTTGCACTCTTATTCTTGTTCTTCTCCTCTCTGCTCCTCCTCCTCCTCTTTCACCTTCTTCTTACACTCTCATTCTTGTTCTTCTTCTCCTCTCTGCTCCTCCTCGTCTTTCACCTTCTCCTTGCACTCTTATTCTTGTTCTCCTCCTCTCTGCTCCTCCTCCTCGTCTTTCACCTTCTTCTTGCACTCTCATTCTTGTTCTTCTTATCCTCTCTCCTCCTCCTTCCAGGCACAGAAGAAGATGTTGGAAGTGAAGTGTGTGGAATTAACGAAGGCGAGAAACGGTTTAGAAGCTGATGTTGATGTTTTGAGGTGGTAATAGCGGACTTGTCACACGCTAGATTTCTTGAAGGGTTGTATTCGCATTTATTAGGATTGATGTGACTACTTTGGGTTTTTTTTTATTCCATTTTTTGAGTCCGAGTTATTTAGATGTGTTGGGTTTTCACAGCGCTAAGTCGACACATTACAATTTCATTCGTAATACGTGATATGATAAAAAAAAATCAACAAAACTAACCAACCACGCCTTGAAAAACGGGTGAAAAAAGACAAATCCGCCGCATCATTAATAAAGACTAATACGACGGTTTAAAAATCAGGCGGTTGACTTAGCCTGGAAGAGTTTGGCATTTTTCTTAGTAAAGGAAGCAGCTCAAGGAAAAAATAAATATATATAAAAACCGTCCGCCAATCACAGTTCCAATAAAGAAAGTAGAAACGAGTGGCCAAAAAAGTAGGACAAAATGTAGCAACTCTTTTTTTGTCTTTTTTTACAGCAAGGGAAGCAGCTCAGGGGAAAAATGTATTTAAATAGATAAAAGGTCCATTAGTCACTGAAGGACTCCTGTGCCAAAGCCAAGGTCCAGTCGTTTGGAGGCTTGCTGGGTGACACAGTTCAGTCAGTTCACGCATGTGGTGAGATTATCAAGGACACCAAAGCTTCACATACGTTGGTAGCGTAGTGCCTAGCAATGGCGGGTCTCACCAGGAAGTCACCCCACGGATTGACCTGACCCACGGTGTTATGGACTCGCTCAATACGAGTATACGGCGTTGTCGATACTTGTACCGGCGGACAGATTAGAATCTTTATGTTGCTTATGCTCCCTGTCTTACTGTATGGCTGAGACATGGACACTGAACAGTGACTTGGAGAGGCGTGTCAACGCCTTTGGTACCAAGCGCCTTCGCAGGATCACGGGGTATCGCTGGGATGACTTCGTGTCGAACCAGCGACTACTCCGTGAGACTGAATCGAGGCCTATTACCAGCTCAGTCCGTGAACGCCAACTCCGGCTATTGGGGCACGTGGCGCGCCTCCCGAACATCGATCCTGCTCACACGGTTGTTTCTGTACGAGACAAACCTAAGTGGAGGAGACCAAGGGGACGCCCACGTAACTCATGGGTGGCGCAAGTCAGCCGATCCTGCCGGAAGGGACTTGGGATGGGCAGGCAGCTACATGGCAGCTTGCTCGGTAGGGCCGCCGGGAGTATGGACGGCGAGTGAGTGAGGCGACGAGGCAGTATACTCTCTTCCTATTTTTAAACGTGGTGGCATCGCGTCTGCCTTCAAGATGAGACTCGGCAAGGGAGAAAAATGTGATTACGCGCAATAAAGAAATGTCGCTGCGAAGATAATGGAAGGATAATTAAATCATGTCAGGTATTTCTCTCTCAACTTTTTTTTATAGAACTCCGTATTTTTCATTTCACGTATCTTTCAATTCCTTTCTCTCTCTCTCTCTCTCTCTCTCTCTCTCTCTCTCTCTCTCTCTCTCTCTTCTCTCTTCTCTCTTCTCTCTTCTCTCTTCTCTCTCCTCTCTCTCTCTCTCTCATCTGGTTTGCTTCCCTCTTCCTGTCTCTCTTTCCATTCTCCTTCATTTTCTTTTATGCTACAACCTCCTCCTCCTCCTCCTCTTCATCTTAGTCGATTTCCATCCATGTCTCTTTTTTAGCATCATACCTCCTCCTCCTCCTCCTCCTCCTCCTCCTCCTCCTCCTCCTCCTCCTCCGAGCTTATATAAATCAAAGCAACTGTTTGAAGACCCTCCCCCCCCAAAAAAAATAACGAGAGAGAGAGAGAGAGAGAGAGAGAGAGAGAGAGAGAGAGAGAGAGAGAGAGAGAGAGAGAGAGAGAGAGAGAGAGAGAGAGAGAGAGAGAGAGAGAGAGAGAGAGAGAGAGAGAGGGGGGAGGGGGGGTCCATAGCTACAAAAGGGCGGCCGATAGACGTGTCATTAACTCCGCTATTTATGAGACTCGCGGGAATTAAGTAATTTTTTCCACATTTGTTATCTTTTTTTTTTTTTTCTCTTTTTTTTTCTTAATGGCCGTTGTTATGTATGAACCTGAGTGGGAACTGACCCCCCCTTCAATCCTCCTCTCCCACCTCCCCTCTCTCCCCCTCCCCCCATCAGCTCCCTCCCCCTCCTTCCTTACCTCCCCTCACCATTCCCTCCCTCCCTTTTTTTACTTTTTTTTTTTTGCTAGTAATGAGGTTTTTTTTGTGTTGCTTGATCCTATGAGTCAGCTAGACCTAGGTTTTTTTTCTTTATGGTGGGAGGGGAGTTAAGTTCAGAAAATGAACTGGGGGAAGCGGTGGCTGAGTGGTTAGCGTGCAGGTGCCGCTTCCAGGAGGACAAAGGTTCGCGTCCACCCGCCGCCACAAGCTGAAATTTTTCAGTCACCGCCGAGTGGCCTAAGACTACCCACATGCTGTCCTGAAGACCACCTATCAACCCGGACTCTAGATTCTCTCTCTGAAGGGAGGGTCAATGATGATCTCCGAGGGGCACCATGAGCCAAGCAAGATGGCGCCAATATGAATAATTCCCTGCGCCATAACGGGGTGAGGCCGACTATTAGACCCCACCAAGAAACCCTACCGGCACAATAAGCATAAATGTAAAAATATATATATCACTTTTTATTATTCCTTTTCATTTCTTTTTTATTCTCTTATTCTTTCAATCTTTTACTCTTTAAGGTTTTTTTTTTTTTTTTTTTTTGAGGGGGAGGAGTTGAGTTGTCTATTTTCTAATATCATCCTTTATTCTTTTTATTTTATTCTTTTTTTACCTATTTCATTATTTTTATCATTTCGGGGGGAAGAGTGAGAGAGGTAAGACGGGAATTTAGTTTTTTTTTATTTTCTATTTTCACTATTTATTTCTTATCTTTTTATCGTTTTCTATTGTTTTATCTTCTTTATTTTTTTACAAATTTCATTCCTTTCATCATCATTTTTTTTCAGAGGAGAGAGAGAGAGAGAGAGAGAGAGAGAGAGAGAGAGAGAGAGAGAGAGAGAGAGAGAGAGAGAGAGAGAGAGAGAGAGAGAGAGAGAGAGAGAGAGAGAGAGAGAGAGAGAGAGAGAGAGAGAGAGAGAGAGGATTACATAGAATTACATAGATAACCAGACCACACAGGCCCTAAGGCCCAAACTAGGTGGTCTGTCCTAAACCTAAGTGACAGTTGTTATGCGGCCACCATGACGATGAAACTGACCTAGTGAACATTTAGGTGGAGGAGATAGCGGTCAAGATTATTCTTAAACGATGCAATCGAGTTACACTGCACCACTGATGGTGGTAATCTGTTCGATCCACTCTCGAACGACAGCATTAGTGAAGAAGTCTGTGCACTCTGAATGAACTTGTCTACATTTGAGTTTAGCGCCATTATTTCTCGTTCGCGTCGAATCATCCATCACAAACAGCTTAGTCGGATCCACGTTGGGAAAACCGTTAAGTATTTTAAAGCACTCGATCAGTTTTCCTCTGAGGCGGCGTTTTTCAAGAGAAAACAGGTTTAGATGTGACAGCCTTTCCTCGTAGGATTTGTTTCGTAATGAAGGAATCATCTTGGTTGCTCTACGCTGAACACCTAATTTAGCAATGTCTTTCGCATGGTGGGGAGACCAAAACTACACGTCATACTCCAAATGAGGCCTAACGAAACTATTATGCAAAGGTAGTATAACATCTTTATTCTTGAATGAAAAATTTCTCTTAATCAAACCCATCATCCTGTTTGCTTTTTTAACGGACTCGTTGCACCGCTGGGAAAACTTGAGGTTAGACGTGACTGTGACGCCAAGATCTTTGACCGAGTGAACGCCTTTAACTTTAACGCCGCACATTTCATAGTCCTTCTTTATATTTCTAGATCCAAGCTGCAGAATCTGGCACTTGCTTATATTAAAAGGCATTTCCCATTTAACTGGCCAATCTGATATTTTACGCAAATCTTCTTGTAGGCTCCGCCTGACACATTGTAAGTATCGCATTGCCGATTTTCGTGTCGTCTGCAAGTTTACTAATGAAATTATTGAGACCAAGGTCAATGTCATTGATGTAAATGACGAAGAGAACGGGTCCCAGGACAGAGCCTTGGGGGACACCACTAGTGACTGGCATCCACTCAGAGGTCACTCCATTTATTACAACTCTTTGCTTTCTATTGCTTAGCCAGTGCTTGATCCATTCGTGAAGCTTACCCCCGATGCCATTTCCTTGATTTTATGAAGCAACTTGTAGTGTGGGACTTTATCAAACGCCTTCTGGAAGTCCAAATAAATAATATCAAGTGATTTAGAAACATCATAGACTGCAAAAAGCTTGTTATAGAACGTTAATAGATTCGACAAACAAGATCTGTTGTTACGGAAATCATGTTGCGAGTCCAGGATTAGCGAATTATACTCTAGGTAGTTAACTACTTTATCTCGAATAATTGTCTCAAGTAATTTACCAATAATTGAGGTTAAGCTGATTGGCCTGTAATTATCCGGTAGTTTTCGGTCGCCTTTTTTGAAAATGGGTGTTACGTTAGCCATTTTCCAATCACTAGGAACGATACCATGGTGCACAGACATATTAAACAGCATTGTTAAAGGTCTGGGTATCTCTCGATATTTCTTTAAGTAATTTTGGATATATCTTATCAGGTCCTGGACTTTTGTTAGTTTTAAGTGACTGCAGCGCTTTGAGAACCTCATCTGTTTACTTATTTCAAAGTCAGGGAGGGTATGACTGGGATCTTCAATAGTGTTAGGAACAGCAGCAGTATCGGTAGAATTACTATTAAAAACCGAGGCGAAATAAGAATTTAACGTGTTCGCTATGCGTTGGCTGGCTGTCACGATATTGCCCGAATTATCTGTTAATGGGACAATCCCACTTCGAATCTCTTTTTTGTTGTTTATATATCTAAAAAAACTTTTAGGATCTGACTTGCAATTTACCGCAATGTTTACTTCGTTCCTCCGTTTCGCCTGTTTGATTAAACTTTTGACTTGTCTTGCTTCGTAGTGCCGTGTTAAAATTGGGAACCAATATCTTATTCTCTCCAATCCTTGTTTGAGCTCTGTCGAGACGCACCAGTCTATGATCGCATGATCCGAGGTGTTCGCCAACGCTAACATTGTCAACCAAGTTCTCTTGGGTTACTAATACAAGATCAAGAATATTATTTTCACGCGTTGGTTCACAAACCATTGGGCTAAGGAAGTTATTTTCAACGAAGTCTAACATCCTGTGCGATTCCCCCTCGGATCCCGTGAGTGTCTGCCGGTCTAGTTGCGGTAGATTAAAATCGCCCAAAATCAATGCATCACTGTTTCGGAGAGTTCTTTGCAAAACGCTATACATTATTTCGTCATCCTCGCGTGATTGGCCTGGTGGCCTGTATGTGACGGATATGTTGATTTTTACTTGATCGGTATTTGTACTCACGCTCACGTGTTCTACAGTACTGTCCTCTGGTGTTTTATCAACGGGCTGTAGGCTACTTTTGACGTAAAGAGCCACTCCTCCGCCTCTACGATTAACTCGGTCATTATTGAAAAATATAAAGTTATCTATATTATATTCAGAAATTAAGTCATTATTAGCATCAAAGTCCTCTGTTTTAGTTAGGCACTGCAATTCATCGATCTTAATTCTTAAGCTTCGAGCGTTAAAGCTAAGAACCCTTAAATTGTCTTTTGTTATAACTCGAGAAACGGAGTTGTTAGTTGTTTTACGATTTACTGAAATGGTGGCCGGATGACAACTGTTTGTATTTAAGTGGACGGGGTGTGAAGTTTAAGTGGACGGGGAGTGAATTTAAGCGGAGAGAGAGAGAGAGAGAGAGAGAGAGAGAGAGAGAGAGAGAGAGAGAGAGAGAGAGAGAGAGAGAGAGAGAGAGAGAGAGAGAGAGAGAGAGAGAGAGAGAGAGAGAGAGAGAGAGAGAGAGAGAGAGAGAGAGAGAGAGAGAGAGATGGGGGGTATTTAGTTGTCAATTTTCCATTTTTATCCATTACGCTTCCTCTTTTTCGTGTTCATTTTTTTACCGAGTTCGTATCCTTTTCATTCTTTATTTTTGTTCTTTTTATCATCAGTTCTTCCTCTCTATGTCTCAGGAGTATCGAGGGTTGATTAGAGACTTTATACCTTTTCCACTTTGTAATAATAATAAGAAGAAGAACATAAGAACATAAGAACGCAGGAGTCTGCAAGAGGCCGGTAGGCCTGTACGAGGCAGCTCCTTTGACCCTAAGCTCCCGTGTATCTAACCCCACCTAATATCGCTGTCCATGAATTTATCTAGTCTATTTTTGAATGTGACAATTGTATTGGCACTCACCACATGACTGCTAAGCCTATTCCACTCATCCACCACCCTATTAGTAAACCAATTTTTGCCTATGTCCCTGTTGAATCTGAATTTATCCAGTTTAAACCCGTTACTTCGTGTCCTACCCGGTTCTCTTACCAACAAAACCTTATGAATGTCTCCCTTATTAAAGCCCTTCATCCATTTATAAACCTCGATCATGTCTCCACGCACCCTTCGCCTTTCTAGAGAATGCAAGTTTAACTGTTTGAGTCTTTCCTCGTATGGCAAGTTTCTCAACCCCTGAATCATCTTAGTCATCCTCCTCTGCACCGATTCTAACATTTTGATATCCATTCTATAGTAGGGTGACCAGAACTGAACCGCATAGTCAAGATGAGGTCTAACTAATGCTAAATATAGTTTGAGGAAGACTTCAGGGCTTCTTGCTTTACGCTCCTGAAAAATAAATCAGCCCTATTAGCTCGATTTCAGCTTTGGCTAGCTTGAATGCCTTGGACGGAGATCAGAGCTCACTAAGACCCCTAAATCCCTCTCGCACCCAGACCTACTTATGAGAGTAATAATAATAATAATAATAATAATAATAATAATAATAATGATAATAATAATAATAATAATAATAATAATAATAATAATAATAATAATAATAATAATAATAATAATAATAATAATAATAATAATAATAATAATAATAATAATAATAATAATAATAATAATAATAATAATAATAATAATAATAATAATAATAATAATAATAATAATAATAATGACCGAGTGGAGGTTATTAACGACCAATTGTATATAAAAAAAAAAGGGGGAGAGTGGTTAATTGAGTATGTAATTATTTGTCACTGGTGGTTGGGGGGGGGGGGGAGGAGAGGGGGAAGGGGGAAGTGGTAGTGGTGGTGGTGGTGGTGATGATGATGATGGTGATAGGGACAGGGGATAATGGTGGTGTTAAGGGGAGAGAGAGGGAGAAGGGGAGGTAGTGGTGGTGGTGGTGGTGGAGGTGGTAGTGGTGGTGGTGGTGGTGGTGGTGGTGGTGGAGGTGGTGGTGGTGGTGGAGGTGGTGGTGGTGGAGGTGGTGGTGGTGGTGGTAGTGGTACAGCTGTTAGGCCTTGGATAAATCACCTCATTTCTCTACGTTCAGCTTCTGACAGGTTAATTGACACACCTAGGTACACACACACACACACACACACACACACACACACACACACACGCTAACACTTACAGGTATTTCATTTATTACTTGGTTTTTTTTTCAAACGAAGGATAAAATACGCCTCTTTCTTTTATTTTTTATATTCACGTCCACTTCCAACTTTTTGTTCATGAATTGTTGCAACGATTACTGCCGGTGTTGGAAAATAAAAGGCCGCGAATGGGAAAAAATATGGCGTGTTGCGTGCGTTTGTCTGTCTCCCTTCAAACACTTACTCTCTCACACTCTCTCACACACACACACACACACACACACACACACACACACACACACACACAACTTTTACCATTGCTCCCCTACTACTATTACTACAATGTCACATATTTTCATCATTTTTCTATTTAGGTATTTCAATTTCTGACTGTCCTATATTTTCACTGTTTCTTTTTCGTGGTGGTTAAATGTATATAATTCTTTTTTTTTCTGTGATACTCTGCGTTGGCTTATACTAGGAGACATCAAAAGGGTAGTAGTAGTAGTAGTAGTAGTAGTAGTAGTAGTAGTTGTAGTAGTAGTAGTATTGTAGTAGTAGTAGTTCAACGCTCACCTTCCCATTTTCTACGTCCGAGTCATCTACCCGTTTTCTTTACAATCACAACCGTCTTGATCTCCTTTATCTTTTTCATCTTTATCTTTTCTTTGGTCTCTCTCTCTCTCTCTCTCTCTCTCTCTCTCTCTCTCTCTCTCTCTCTCTCTCTCTCTCTCTCTCTTCCCTGTAATAAAAAAAGATTGTAGAGAATAATATTTTGTAGTAGTAATAGTAGTAGTAGTAGTAGTAGTAGTAGTAGTAGTAGTAGTAGTAGTAAAAATAATAATAATAATAATAGCATAGTCAATGAATCTATCAGCCAATCAGTCAAGCACTTTCTCTAACACACACACACACACACACACACACACACACACACACACACACACACACACACACACTCCTATCTTATTTCTCTACTGATGTTGAAATAAGAAAGAAGGACGAATAAAACTAACCACCCAGTCCCACACTCTTGTCTCTCTCCCTTCCATATAAAACTAAAAATAAGGAAAAGGTGTACAAATCCCTCACTCCCACACTCACTCCTCTCTCTGTTGCTGCTAAAATCACAAGGACATCCATGTCTGAAAAGATACTCTCTGTTGCTGCTAAAATCACAAGGAAGGAAGAAGTCCCATCCATGTCTTAAAAGATAGGAAAGTTTCTGTCTCCCATCCATGTCTTAAAAGATAGGAAAAGTTTGGTAATCCCACACTCATTCACGTCTCCCATCCATGTCTGAAAAGATAGGAAAAAGTTTGGTAACCTCTCACTCTCACACTCACTCCTCTCTCTGTTGCTGCTAAAATCACAAGGAAGGA
Organism: Eriocheir sinensis; assembly: GCF_024679095.1. Lineage (NCBI taxonomy): Eukaryota > Metazoa > Arthropoda > Malacostraca > Decapoda > Varunidae > Eriocheir > Eriocheir sinensis. Next base: position 14,612,528 of record NC_066527.1, read on the forward strand.
AGAAGTAAGCTACCCACCCAATGTCACACTCATTCACGTCTCCCATCCATGTCTTAAAAGATAGGATAAAGTTTGGTAACCTCACACTCTCACACTCACTCCTGCCTCTATTGCTGCTAAAATCACAAGGAAGGAAGAAGTAAGCTACCCACCCAATCCCACACTCATTCACGTCTCCCATCCATGTCTGAAAAGATAGGAAAAAGTTTGGTAACCGCACACTCCCACACTCACTCCTGCCTCTATTGCTGCTAAAATCATAAGGAAGGAAGAAGTAAGCTACCCACCCAATCCCTCACTCAGTCCTGTCTCCCATCCATGTGTAAAAAGATAGGAAAAAGTTTGGTAACCTCTCACTTTCACACTCACTCCTGTCTCTATTGCTGCTAAAATCACAAGGAAGGAAGAAGTAAGCTACCCACCCAATCCCACACTCACTCCTGTCTCCCATCCATGTCTAAAAAGATAGGAAAAAGTTTGGTAACCTCACACTTTCACACTCACTCTCCTCACACTCCTGTCTCCCATCCATGTCTAAAAAGGAAGGAAGAAGTAAGCTACCTACCCAATCCCACACTCATTCACGTCTCCCATCCATGTCTAAAAAGATAGGAAAAAGTTTGGTAACCTCTCACTTTCACACTCACTCTCCTCACACTCCTGTCTCTATTGCTGCTAAAATCACAAGGAAGGAAGAAGTAAGCTACCTACCCAATCCCACACTCATTCACGCCTCCCATCCATGTCTGAAAAGATAGGAAAAAGTTTGGTAATCTCTCACTCTCACACTCACTCCTGCTCTCTTCGATGCACAAATAAGAATAAGGAATAAGTCTGTTAACCTCCCCTTCCCTTCCCTGTCTAATCTCACCTCACCTCTCCATTCCTCCCTCACAGGCGAGCACCCGGCAGCAATACAGGGCGGCAGCAGCAGGAACCTCCAGTCCCTGCCCGGCCTACTTCTGCTGGCGTCTGCTGTGTCGGGCCTGCACACCCTCACGCAGCGATAATGCGTCTACTTCTGCTGGCCCCTAGATGCCCACCCTGATAGTCATTCTACCGTCTATTTCTAGCGTGCAATGGGAGCCTACATCTGTTAACACCTGTCTTAATAGCTACTCCATGTCTGTCCGTTTGATTTTGTCGGAACTTATTTTTTTTACTGCAGTCCTGTAATAGTTATAATCATCTTTCTACTGCCCAGTGATGAAGGAGGGAAGTGGTGTGCGTGGTTAAGGGGCTGTTACACTGGCCAAATTTTCCGTGGATCTTCAGTCAAACCACGATACCCGCTGGCGTGGTTCTCATATTTCCGTGGTGTTCTGACGTGTCCACGATCTTCCAAAACTACGGTAGATTTCACCGAAGGACGACGGTATTACTCACCATCAGCAGCACCAGCAATAACAAGAAGCAAATGAGAACCACGTTATCGGAAATCGTGGTTTGACTGAAGATCCACGGAAAATTTGCCCAGTGTAACAGCCCCTTGAGGGAGATACAGAAAATGGCTAATATTTCCTGTCTTTCACTTATTGTCATTTCTTCTTTTTTTATGTTCCGCCTGTGGCTGGGGTAGGCTTTCCTGGTGGGCCCTGATGGTCGCCTCCAGCCCATTATGGCGCAGGCAAGTGTTTTTTCGTGGCGCCATCATGCTTGGCTCATGCTGTCCCCCGGAGCTCATCTTTGATTTTCTTAGAGTGAGAATCTAGAGTCCGGGTTGACAGGTGGTGTTTAGGACAGCATGTGGGTAGTCTTAGGCCACTCGGCGGTGACTGAAAAATCCCAGAGTAGCGGCGCCCGTACGGTAACCACTCAGCCACCGCCTCCCCGTTGTTTGGTATTTCGTTTAAACTTTCCTTAACGCAGCCCTAGTTAAGCGTCCTTCTACCGTACAATGCTGAAGGGATGTAAGTGTTGCGCGACGTAAGGAAGCTACAGAGAGATACAGAGACGTATTTGAGAGCGTGTGAACTCAAGCGACGCAACAGTTTACTAAAGTCTCCCATTGCACGCCAGAAAGACTATTGATAAATCCACTCATTCTGTAAATTCATGAACATTTTTATCTTCTGTACCGGGCTATCCTATCTTGGTGTCCCTCCTCACGCTGTCCTTCCTCAAGCGACCAAACAGTTTACTAGAGTCTCCCCTTGCACGCCAGAAAGCCTATTGATAAACCAACTCATTCTGTAAATTCATGAACATTTTTGTCTTCTGTACCGGGCTATCCTATCTTGGTGTCCCTTCTCACGCTGTCCTTCCTCAAGCGACCAAACAGTTTACTAGAGTCTCCCCTTGCACGCCAGAAAGACTACTGATAAACCAACTCATTCTGTAAATTCATGAACATTTTTATCTTCTGTACAGGGCTATCCTATCTTGCTGTCCCTCCTCACGCTGTCCTTCCTCAAGAGGCGAAACAATTTACTAGAGTCCCTCATTGCACGCCAGAAACGGAGTAGCGAAAGACCCACTTCATCTGTATATTCTTGTGTACTTTTTTATCTGCTGTACCGTGCTATCCTACCTCGGTGTTCGTCCTCGCAGCTTAGTCTTCAACGCCTCACCCACGCAGTCCCACCTACCAGACCTTACATATACCTGAACCACCCACCTGAACCACCCACCTGAGCACATTTACACCTGTTGGTTATGCTTATGATTGGGTAGTATGTTTTTCTTTTCTTTTTTTCTTTTTTTACAACAAAGGAGACAGCTCAAGGGCACACAAAAAAGTAAACAATAATAACAACAAAAAAAGCCCGCTACTCGCTGCTCACAAAAAGAATCTAGAGAGGTGGCCGAAAAAAGAGGTCAATTTCGGTGATTAGGTATTCCTCCACACACACCTGACCCTTTTAATCAACACTTCCAACCCCTTTCTACACCCTCCCAAACCTCCATGTATACGTACTCTTACTTGTTGTTTATATAAAGACGACGAAGAGAAAACATAAAATAAAGTTGGAGTAAAGGAAATGTCTGAGAATAAAGCATAAATGAACAACACACCTACTTATCTACTTACTTACACTTACTGGGTTTTTTTTTATGTTTCTATGTAAGTAGTGACGATAAAGACGTAGAAAAAAAACATGCGAAAAAAAAGTAACAGAAAAGGAAATGTCTGAGAATAAAGCATAAATGAACAACACACCTACTTATCTACTTACTTACACTTACTGGGGTTTTTTTGTTCCTATGTAAGTAGTGACGATAAAGACGTAGAAAAAAACATGCGAAAAAAAAGTAACAGAAAAGGAAATGTCTGAGAATAATGCATAAACAAACAAGACATTTACTAACTTACTAACTTACACTTACTTATTTTTTTTTTTTTTTTGTTCCTTTGTAAGTTTTGACCACCAAGACGAAAAGGAGAAAGTACACAAAACAAAGTAACAGTAAAGGAAATGTCTAAGAATAAAAGTATATATAACCAATGAAAAACACGACTGCTTATGATGAAGAAGAAAAACAAAAAAAAAGGATATGATGATTATAAGCGAATTGGAAAGGACACGAAAAGGAGAGAAATGTGAATAAAAAAAAAGATAAAAAGAGTATATGATGATTGAAAGCGATTTGGAAAGAACACGAAAAGGAGAGAAATGTTAATAAAAAAAAAGAGAAAAAGAGTATATGATGATTGAAAGCGATTTGGAAAGAACACGAAAAGGAGAGAGAAGTTAATAAAATAGAGGAAAAGAGTATATAATTATTAAAAGCGATTTGGAATGAACAAGAAAAGGAGAGAGAAGTTAATAAAATAGAAGAAAAGAGTATATGATTATTAAAAGCGATTTGGAATGAACAAGAAAAGGAGAGAGAAGTTAATAAAATAGAGGAAAAGAGTATATGATTATTAAAAGCGATTTGGAAAGAACAAGAAAATGAGAGAGATGTGAATAAAAAAAGAGGAAAAGATATATGATGATTGAAAGGGATTTGAAAAGAACACGAGAAGGAGAGAAATGTGAATAAAAGAAGAGAAAAAGAGTATATGATGATTGAAAGCTATTTGGAAAGAACACGGAAAGGAGAGAAATGTGAATAAAAAAGAGGAAAAGAGTATAATTATGATGAATTAAAGCTGGTTGGAAAGAACACGGAAAGGAGAGAGAAGTGAATTAAAGAAGAGGAAAATTGTACATGATGATTGAAAGCGATTGGAAAGAACACGAAAAGGAGAGAAAAGTGAATTAAAGAAGAGGAAAATTGTACATGATGATTGAAAGGGATTTGGAAAGAACACAAAAATGAGAGATGTGAATGAAAGAAGAAAAAAATTGTACATGATGATTGAAAGCGGGTTGGAAAAAACACGAAAATGAGAGAAGTGAATAAAAAAAAAAGAGGAAAAGAGTATATGATGATTGAAAGCGATTTGAAGAGAACACGAAAATGAGGGAGAGAGAAGTGAATATAAAAGAGGAAAAGAGTATATGATGATTGAAAGCGATTTGAAAAGAACACGAAAATGAGGGAGAGAGAAGTGAATAAAAGAAGAGAAAAGGAGTATATGATGAATTAAAGCGGGTTGGAAAGAACACGAAAATGAGAAAGAGAAGAGAATAAAAAAACGAGGAAAATTAATAACATGATATACCTTTGATTCATCCTCCATTCACACCTGATATATTTAATTACCACCTCCAGCACTTTCCCTTTTAACCTTACTTTCTATCTCTTACCTCCTACAACTTCCCTATCTACTTACACTTACTGGTTATTTATTCTGTGTTAGTACTGCCCGATTACATACCTTTTCTTTGTCCTCCATTCACACCTGAGATCTTTAATTATTCCACCTACAACACTCTCCCTTTTAACCTTACTCTCTATTTATTATCTCCTACAACTTCCCTATCTACTTTCACTTTCTAGATATTTATATTATGTAAGTACTGACTGCCTTCATTCTCACCTTCATTCACACCTGAGATCTTTAATTACCATCTCCATCACTCTCCCTTTTAACCTTACTTTCCCTCTATTATCTCCTACAGCTTCCCTATCTACTTAAGACTTTCTAGTTATTTATATGATGTAAGTACTGACTACCTTCACTCTCACCTTCATTCACACCTGATATCTCTAATTATTCCACCTCCATCACTTTCCCTTCCACCTCTCACTCCCTCTTTTACCTCCTACAACCTCCCTATTTACTTACACTTTCTAGATATTTATATTACGTAAGTACTGACTACCTTCACTCTCACTTTCATTCACACCTGAGATCTCTAATTATTCCACCTCCATCACTTTCCCTTCCAACTCTCACTCCCTCTTTTACCTCCTAGAACCACCCTATCTACTTACACACAATAGTTCTTTATTTATGTAAGTACTAACTGTCTGACTACCTTAATTTTCACCTTCATTCACACCTGAGATCTCTAATTATTCCACCTCCATCACTTTCCCTTTTAACTCTCACTCCCTCTACAAACTCCAATAACTTCCCTATGTAGCATTAACAGACTGGCATACCTTTAGTTACACCTCTATACACACCTGTCATCTCTCATTACCACCTCCATTTCTCTCCTTTCAGTCCTTTATCTCCTTCAAACTCCCACAACTTCCCTATATAGCATAAACTGACTAGCATGCCCTTAGTTACACCTTCACAAACACCTGTCATCTCTCAGTACAACCTCCAATCCCTATCCCTTCCCTCCCTCCCTCCCTCTCCCTCCCTCTCCTCCCTCCCTCTCTCCATCCCTTGCCTCCCTCTGCCTTCATATACAAGACAATAGTTCTGGTTTCCTTCGGCTGTTTGTTCCATTAATCTTTAGCTGTTGTTCTGAATGCCTTCCTTGTGTTTATTCCCGTAGATAAGGACGTATTTTGGACCATATGGGCGCAAACACACACACACACACACACACACACACACACACACACACACACACACACACACACCAAAAGAAGGGCTTAGAACATAAGAACATAAGAACATAGGAGTCTCCAAGAGGCCGGTAGGTCTGCACGAGGCAGCTCCTCTGAACCTAAGCTCCCGTGTAGCTCCCGTGTATCTAATCCCAGGCCTTGAATGCATTGTTTTAAAATCTTGGATATGAATATAGTGTGTGTGTGTGTGTGTGTGTGTGTGTGTGTGTGTGTGTGTGTGTGTGTGTGTGTGTGTGTGTGTGTGTGTGTGTGTCGGCCCTCAAAATCAATCACACACGTAGACTTTCCAACAAATAGTAGTAGCAGTAGTAGTAGTAGTAATAGTAGTAGTAGTAGTAGTAGTAGTAGTAGTAGTAGTAGTAGTAGAAGAAGAACGAGAAGAAGATGATGATGATGATGATGATGATGATGGTGCTGCTACTGCTGCTGATGATGATGAAGAAAAAGAAGAAGAACAAGAAGAACAAGAACAAGAACAAGAAGAACAAGAACAAGACGAACAAGAACAAGAAGAACAAGAACAAGAAAAAGAAAAAGAAAAAGAACAACAACAACAAAAACAAAAACAAAGAGAAACAAGAAAAAGAACAAGAAATAGAACAAGAAAACAAGAACAAGAAGAAAAAGAAGAAAAAAATTAATTAGTAGTAATAGTAACAACAGCAGCAGCAGCAGTAGAAGTAGAAGTAGTAAAAGAATAAAAGAAAAAAAGAATCGTAGTAGTAGTAGTAGTAGTAGTAGTAGTAGTAGTAGTAGTAGTAGTAGACAGACACACACAAGCAGGCACCCTCCTCTCCGTTTTCCCTCACTCGTGTCTTGGTGTCGCTGTGAACGGTGGTCCTGTGACGGTGGCGACAGAGCGTGAATAAATGTATAACGCAACACTGTCTTTCCTTGGCCTGCACGGGGACGGGAGACATGCAACACTTTCCTTCTCTCTTTTCCTTGTTTTGCTTTGTTTTTTCTTTCTTCTGCACTTTTTTTCTTTATTTTTCTTTTTTTCCCTCTTCTTATTCTTTCTCTTTTCTCTCTTTCTTTCATTTTTTTCTTTCCGTCTTTCTTTTTTTTTGTTTCTCTTTTTATACAAACTTTTTCTTTCGTTTTTTTCTCTTCTTTCCTTTCTTCCTCTTTTTTTCTCTCTTTTTCTCTTTCTTTCATTCTTTCTTTCTGTCTTTTTTTTTCTTTGTTTATCTTTTTATACACTCTTCTTTCTCTTTCTTTTTCTTGCGTTTTTTCTCTTCTTTTCTTTCTTCCTCTCTTTTGTTTTTTCTTTCTTTTGTTTTCTTCTTTCTTTTTTCTTTTTATGGGTTATTCTTTATCTTTCTTCTTTCTTTTTCATTCTTTTCTCTCTTTCTTTGCGTTCTGTCTTCCTTCCTCTTTGCTTATCTTTCTTTTACAATGCTCTTTCTTTCTTTCTTTTATGTCTTTCTTTCTTGGCTTGAACGGAAACGAGAAGACACGCAACACTTTCCTTCTTTCTTTTTCTTACTTTTTCTTCTTCCTGCGAGCATCTTTCTTTCTTTCTTCCTTTCTTTCTTTTTCTCTTGACTTGCAACACACATTATTTTTTGTATATTTTTTATTTTACTATATTTTCTTCTTTTTTTCTATTTTTCTTTCTGCAACACCTTTTCTTGCTTTTCTTCTTCCTTCCTCTCTTTATATATTTCATTTCTTTTTTTTCTTTTTTCTTTCTTCTTTTATTTCTTTTTCTTTGTTTTTCTTTTTCTCTCGTTCTTTTTCTCTTGGTCCGCTCTGAGACGAAAGAACACACAACGATTCAATTCTTTCTTTTTTATATATTTATTTTCTTTGTTTCTCTTTCTATCTTCTACACTTCTCTCTTTTTTCCCTTTCTTTCATCCCTTCTTTCTTTCTTCCTTTCTTTCTTTCTTTTTCTCTTGCCCTGCAGTATGACGAGAGAATACACTGCACTTTTTTCTTTATTCATTTCCTTTTATTTATTTATTCTTTCCTTGGCCTGCAATAAAATAACACACAACACTTTCTCTATTTACTCTTTTCCTATCTTTTCTTCTCCTCTAAACTCTTCTTCCCTTTTCTTTCTTTCTTTCTCTCCTTCTTTCTTCCTGACTCTCCTTGCTACACGTAAAATCTTTCTTCTTCCTCATTGCGTACCTCTTAGTCAATCACCTTTCTTACCCTCTAAATCTTTCGTGAGGGCTTCAGGTTAAGATTGGTTTTAGTAACGCCCTCATACCTCGTCTCCTTCTTGGTCAACTCCTCTACTGCTGCCTTATATGTCTTTCACTAACCTACAAACCTCTCTGAAATCACTCGGTGCCTCTTTCACAGTTCGCCATGATGGGTTAGTATGCCTCCAGACCAATACCAAAGACTTCGAAAATTCCTTGTGTAGGCATAGTGTTTGGTGTTGATGTTTAGTCAAGTAATTTAAAGAAACTTTCCTGCTTTCTTTTTTTCTTTCCTTTTTTTCTTTGTTTTTCTTTCTTCCGCACTTCTCTCTTTTTCTTTTCTTTCTTTTTTCTCTTATCTTTTTTCATTCTCTTTTTTTGTCTTCTTTTCTTTCTTTCCTTTCTTCTACACTCTTCTTTCTTTGCTTTCCTTTTTCTATTTCTCTCTTTCTGTCTTTGTTTCTCTTTGTTCTACACTCTTATTTCTTCTTTCTTTATTTCTCTTTCTTTCTTTCTTTCTTTTTCTCTTGCCCTGCAGTGTGACGAGAATACACAGCACTTTTTTCTTTAATATTTCCCTTTTATTTGTTCTTTCTTTCTCTTTCTTGTTTCTCTTCTTTCTTCCTCTCTCTCTTTCTTTCTTTCTTTTTTTTTATTTATAACCACATGGGAAATATCTTGTGTATCTGGTATCGCATCGAAAACCTAACCAATGTGGAGTGATGAAGATTGAGTGGTTTGCTTCGGGCGATTGCTTACAAGGCCACGCTGATGGGCTGTGGAATTGGCTCTCAGTGGGGAAGTGCAGAGACCAGCGCAATCAGTCTTATCGAACTGGCAGATGTATACTGAGTGACTTTTTTTTTTCGGTGACGGACGCTCAAGGACAAAACAAGACGAGACAAAAAGGCCCACTAGCAGCTGTTCCTTTAAATACAATAGAGTAGAAATGTATTGAATAGAAAAAATAGAAGAGAACAGGAGAGATGAGAAGAGAATAAAAGAGAAGAGAAGAGAAGATAGAGGAGAGTAAAATAAAAATGAATAGAAAGAATAGAGCACATAAGGACAGAAAAGAATAGAACAGATAGAGAAGAGAAGAGAAGAGGGGAGTGTAGAGAAGAATAGAGGAGCATAAAATAAAAACGAATAGAAACAATAGAGTAGATAAGGACAGAAAATAATAGAACAGATAGAGAACAGAAGAGAAGAGAAGAGAAGAGAAGAGGGGAGTGTAGAGAAGAATAGAGGAGCATAAAATAAAAATTAATAGAAAGAATAGAGTAGATAAGGATAGAAAAGAGTACAATAGAAAAGAATAGGAAGGAAAAGGACAGAAAAGCATCGAAAATACAAGAATAGAAAACAATGGAAAGGAAAAGAAAAGAAAAGAACAAATATAAACAAAAAAAGATCGAAAAAAAATGGAATAGAAATGGAATAGAAAATAATAAAAAAATAAGAGAAAAAAATAAATGAAAACAGAAAGGAAAATAATCGTCCAGCCGTCCCTCTTGTGTGTGGAATAAGGTCACCCCCGGCTCTCCTGCTCAACAGACCGATGCTTCACTATTATCTACCTATTTGCTTCACGGGTGGTTCATTTTCCAAGGCCGTTTTTATCGTAGTGTCTCTTAAAATACTTTCTTTGTCGAGCAGTCAATGTAGAAAATGAAACTATATGGTAGACTTAAACACTTTTACCTTGCCTAAAAAATAAAAGAAAATGACCAAGAACACGTACAAGAACAAGAAGAACAAGGACAAGAAAGCAAACATATAAACAAGAAGAAAATGAGAATACAAAACTAAAAACAAAATAGAACAAACAATAAAACAATATGAAAAATTACACTATTGAGTAAAAAAGTGTGTGTGTGTGTGTGTGTGTGTGTGTGTGTGTGTGTGTGTTCATAAAGTGAAGAAAGCAAAGCACATGGGTAAAGAAAACGTTAATGATGATGACGATGACGAAGTGGTGTGAGAAAAGGTGATGACGGTGTGGGAAATAAAAAAAATGACTGAGTAAAACACGCACAGCCCCCCACCCCCCCCCCCTCACACACACACACGCACACGCACGGGAACAGACGAAGAAAAGAAAGACGAGAATAGATTGATGATGTGTTTCTGATGATGGTGATGATGATGATGACAGTGCTGATGGTGGTGGTGATTAAGGCAACAAGAAGCAAACAATTACTTTAACCTTTCATTAACTGTACAGGTGAAGCAGAGGATGAGTGAGCAGGAATTATCAGGCCAATACACAGTTAAGCGAGTACACACACACACACACACACACACACACACACACACATCACATGAATAAATAGAAACGAGTTAACACATTGCATTAAACTATTACGAAAGTCAAGAGAGAGAGAGAGAGAGAGAGAGAGAGAGAGAGAGAGAGAGAGAGAGAGAGAGAGAGAGAGAGAGCAGGTGTTCACATAATCTAATAATGTTATGAGGTAATATGTATGGAAGGCATAAAAACCATGCTTTCTACACACACACACACACACACACACACACACACACACACACACACACGCACAAAAGAGGAAATGTAGTGTGAAGGGATGGGTGTGATTTGCATACATAACACACACACACACACACACACACACACACACACACACACACACACACACACACAGGTAACAGTCAGATATTTCCTTAATTAAATATTGCAGTAATTTTATGATGCAATATCTAACCTGAATGTGTAAATTATTAGGAAAATTACTTGGATTTAAACTTTTTGTAACTTTTCTGTCGCTACTACTACTACTACTACTACTACTACTACGACGACGACGATTACTACTACTACTACTACTACTACTACTACTATCATTATTACCATCATTATTATTTATTCGTCTTTATATAACAGTTTTAGCATTAAGAACATCAATGAAAATAACGTGAAAAAAAATTAAATATGGTAAATAATGAAGTAGTTTTTTTTTCCTCTTTTCCATTCATTGGTCATCGATTTGCTCATCCTTTATCTATCTTTTTCCTGCTTTTCTTTATTGTGTCTATCTTTTTCTTTTAATTTTCTTCCTTATTTCTTTTTTGCTCTATCTTTTTCCTTCTTTCTCTCGTTTGTTATTTTCTTTTTTTTCTTTCGTTTTTTTTTCTTTATTTATTTTTCACATTCTTTCGTTTACTCTTCCTCTCATTCCTTATTTATTTATTTATTTTGTTCGCTCTTTCGTTCGTTCGTTCGTTCGTTCGTTCGTTCGTTCTATGCTTTCCATCTTTATTTCTTTCTCTCTTTCCAACTTTCTTTCTCTTTCTTTCTTTCTTTCTTTCTTTCTTTCTTTCTTTCTTTCTCTTTCTTTGCTTTCCTAATTTCCTTCTTTCTTTTTTTCTTTCCTCCTTTCTTTCTTTTTCATTCTTTCTTTCTTTCTTTCTCTCTCTTTCCTTTCCTCCTTTCATCCTTTCTTTCTTTCCTCCTTTCTTTCTCTCTTTCTTTCTTTCTTTCTTTCTCTTTTAAACATACGCGAGAAAACATTTGGAGATTGACTTTTATTCTCTTTGTGTAGAAGAGAGAGAGAGAGAGAGAGAGAGAGAGAGAGAGAGAGAGAGAGAGAGAGAGAGAGAGAGAGAGAGAGAGAGAGAGAGAGAGAGAGAGAGAGAGAGAGAGAGACAAGGGGGTCAAAGGGTCGTGTGAGTCGTTCCAGTGAATAAAGAAAATTCGTGATGGAAAAAAAAAATGAGTATAGGAGTGAAGGTTATAAATAGTTTATCTCTCTCTCTCTCTTTCATTGATAGTATACTAAAAAAAAATAAACTACAAATAAATGGATCTCACAAAAAACAAAAAACGTTCACAATATAGAAAAATAATATGAAAAACTTAAAGAAATAAAGAAAACAAAAATAAATTAGTAAAAACGGCAAATTAGAAAAACAAAAAAAACTAAAAAATGAAAAAAAAAAATATTATAGGAAGGGAAAATGAAGGGATAATGAAAACATGTAAAATAAGGAAAAAAATGTAAAAAAGAATAATAAAATGAAAATAAGAACAAATATTATGGGAAAGAAAATAAGGAATTGATAATGAAAACATGTAAAATACAGTAACAAAAATCTGGAAATCTTAAAAAAAAATAAAGCAAGTAAAAATAAATTAATAAAAACGGCAAATTAGAGAGAAAAAAAAGTTAAAAGTCGAAAAAGACAAAATTATAATAACCAAAAAAAAATAGTTGAAAAAAATAAATAAACAGTAATAAAAAAAAGAATAGTAACGGATAAAAAAAAATAATAAAGAAAATAAAAATAAAAATAGAGTAATAAAGAAAATAATAATTAAGGATAAAAATAAAGAAAATATGAAGAAAATAAAAAATAATGAAAAAAAATAAAAATGAAAATAAACGAT
>NC_066527.1:14630010-14652510 GCF_024679095.1 Eriocheir sinensis
GTGTGTGTGTGTGTGTGTGTGTGTGTGTGTATGATGACTTGTAGTTTTGACAGCCGTTTGAAAATTTATGTGTCTCCTCCTCCTCCTCCTCCTCCTCCTTCCGTACCCTCCAACCTCCTCCCATTCGTGCCTCCTCGTTCTCATTCTCCACATTTCCCTTCTCTTTCCTCCATTCCCTTCTCCTTTTCTCCTCACTTCCTCCTCCTCCTCTTCCTTCTTCCTTTCTCCTCCGATTTCCTTACTTCCTTCCTTCAAAGATTCCTCCTTTTCTCTTCTTCCTCCTCCTTCCTTTCTTCTTTCCTCCCTCCCCCTCTTCCTCCTTCCTCCCTTCTTTCTTCCTCCCATCCCTCCCCTCCTCCTCCTTCTTCCTCCTCTCCCCTCTTCCTCCTTCCTTCCTCCTGTTTTCTTTCCCCCCTTTCCTCCTCCCTCCCCCCTTCTTCCCCCTCCCCTTCTATCCTCCCATTTATTTTCTCTTGTAATCCTCCTGTATTTGTCATTGTAATAAATTCCCTTTCTATTTTCTTATTACGTTTTCCTTTCCCTTCCTTTCTCTTCCCTTCCTTTCACCGCAAACTGCTTTATCATTCCTGGACTTTCCCTTCCTTTCTTTTCTTCTGCATTCTTCTTCTTTCCTCTCTTACTTTCTTTCTTTCTTTCTTTCCTCGCGTAGATTTTTGTCTTTTTTTTTGTTTCTCCATTCGTGTACTTACCCTTTCTCATACATATTTATTTTCATTTTTTGCTTTATATGAGAAACAACTTAGGGGACTCAATCTCTCTTCGCTTACGATATCTGATTCAGGCGAGAACGTTCACTATCGTCAATCACTCCAAGTTCTTTAAGTACAAACCAGCTCAAGAACTCAAAGCAATGGTCTTCCTGTTCAAGCGAGACGATGTAGTACAGACACTGGCAGGAGTTTCTTTTCAGACCGAGTTATTCGCCACTAGAACAACCTTCCTGCAGAAATACTAAGTAAGAAAACCATCAACTCCTTTAAAAATCGCATCGACCGTTATTTCGTTGCGTCAGGAGTACACTGAACGTATGTACCGAAGGGCATTCATCTCTGCAAGACCAATTGATTAAGGAAGGTCTTCTCATCCCCGCCCATTCGTTCCCTTAGGGCCAGTTTCACAGTTCCCATGATGGGTTAGTAAGCTCCCAAACCAATACCAGAGTCTTGGAAATTTCCTTGTTAAGTGTCTGGTGTTTATATTTAAGTTCACAAATTTGATGAAACTATACAGGAAAAGTCTTGTGTATTTAGTGTGGCGTCGAAGACCTCACCATTTTAGATTGTATGGGATTCTATAGTTTGGTTCGGGCTGTTACGAAGACACTGTGTTGGACTGTGAAATCGGCTCTTAATCTCTCGGTCTTGCTCCTCTGCACGCATAATGAAGTGAATGTCGAGCAGATTAAATCACTAGAGCGGACCACCTCGTAATGAGCTAACAGGCTTTTTGTTGCCCTCTTGCCATGTTCCTATGTTCCCTCTTCTCTTCATCCCTCTCAGGCTGTCTGGTTTCTACACCCATCACTCACAGCCCATTCCTGCACGTACAGAAACAAAGGGCTACAAGGAACAGGTACTCGCATATGGCTTATTAAGGGCAAGGAAAGGAAGGCTTGTGTTAGGACCGTCGTAGCTTTCACAGGTGACCATTGTGCCAGGTGTGTGTGTGTGTGTGTGTGTGTGTGTGTTTTACCATAGAGGGGTTCCATGTGTGACTGTTTGTGTTTGTTTGTGTGAAGGGGGAGGGGAACGTGTGTGTGTGTGTGTGTGTGTGTGTGTGTGTTTTACCATAGAAGGGTTCCATGTGTGACTGTTTGTGTTTGTTTGTGTGAAGGGGGAGGGGGAACGTGTGTGTGTGTGTGTGTGTGTGTGTGTGTTCTCTTTCCTCGTTCCCGAATGACAACCCCCCCCCCCCACACACACACACACACATATCAACTTTTACAATTTCTTCGCATTTTTCTCTATCGATTATCCAACTCGACAATAAAATAAATAAAAAGGCAACACGCGGACTAAAAATTATACATCAAACCTTTTTCGCCCGTCACGCTAAACTCATTAATTCCCCAAAAAAATAAAATGTGTTAAAAATTCATCTCATATATTTTTTTCTCTTTTTATTTTTTTCGTGTCCAGTGTATAACATTTTCAAGTAAAGGGAAGCCGAAAAAGAACCATTGACTCCCGTATTTTATTTTTCATTTATTTATTTATTTATTTTTTTATCTCTTTCGTGGACCTCTGCAAAATTTACTGACAATAGTCTTTTATTTTGTTTCCTGATATATTCATCATTATTATTTCTCTTTTACTATCTAGCTATCTTTCTATCCATATATCTAATTATCTCTATCTATCTATCTTCTATTAATCTACCAATTTACACATCTGTCTATCTATATATCTGTCTGTCTATCTAACTGTCAATTTATCTATATTTTCCTATCTATCTATCTAACTATCTATCTATCATCTATTTATCAAGGCAGAAGATAAAATACAAATAATTAAAATTGTACAAAGACATAGAAATAACAATGATCAGAATGAAGAAAAAAAAATGAACAATAATAATAATAATAATATAATAATAATAATAATAATAATAATAATAATAATAATAATAATAATAATAATAATAATAATAATAATAATGAGAAGAAGAAAAAGAAGAAGAAGAAGAAGAAGAAGAAAAAGACGAACACGAAGACGAACACGAAGAAGAAGAAAAAAAAGAAGGAAAAAGTAAAAGTTAAGAGAATGCATGAGAGAGAGAGAGAAAAAAAAGAAAAGGAACGTGGAAATACAAGCAAGGAATAAAAGTGGAATAAGAATAATTACAAAAAAATAATTGAAATATGAACACAGGGCAGAAAAGGAAATAGCAACAACTGATAAAAGAATGCATGAGAGAAAATAAGCAAAAAGAGGATACAAGGAATAAGACGAATAAGGAAAACTAAGAAAATGAGAAACAGAAAAATATGAAGAGAATTAGAAAAGAATGCGAAGAAAAAGAGATCGATAAAAGAATAAGCAGAATAAGATAATGAGATGGAGAGAGAGAGAGAGAGAGAGAGAGAGAGAGAGAGAGAGAGAGAGAGAGAGAGAGAGAGAGAGAGAGAGAGAGAGAGAGAGAGAGAGAGAGAGAGAGAGAGAGAGAGAGAGAGAGAGAGAGAGAGAGAGAGAGAGAGAAGGAAAGACAGTGAATACCAAGATAATGAGATAGAGAAAAACACAAAAAATAAGATAAAGAGAAGAATGAGAGAAACAGAGAATGAAAAACAGTGAATAACAAGAAAAGATAATGAAAATAAAAACAGTAAAAATAAGATAGAAAGAAGAATGAGAAAAACAGAGAAAAAAAGGACAGTGATTAAGAGAATATGAGTGGAAGAATAAACGAATAATACATAGAAAATAATGAATAAATGAAAGTGAAACAAAAACAATTAGTAAACAAGAGAGAAAAACAGAGAAGAAAAAAAAATTAGAAAATGAACACGAGGGAAAAGAGAAGAAAGTGAAGGAAAGGTAAACAAAAACGGAAGAAAAATAAAATAAAAAATGAAAAAAATAAAAAAATAAATAAAAAAGGAAAAAATACAAGTGGAAAACGAACACGAAGCAAGAAAGCAACAGAAACAAAAATAACAGGGAAAAGAAGGAAGGCAGGAAGATGCGTGAAGGTGAGAAAAAGAGAAAGGAACAGGCGCTAATTAACATAGAAGGCGAGGTACATAAAGAGAGAGAGAAATAAGAAGGAAGGTATACGAAAAATAGTTAGAAAATTATAAAAAAAAAAATGGCAATTATGAATGTTTGCAAAGGAAAGGTTGAAAAGGGAGAGAGGTGGAAGAAGATAAAGCAAGGAGAAAAAGATAGATAGATAGATAGATAGATAGATAGATAGAGATAGAGAGAGAGAGAGAGAGAGAGAGAGAGAGAGAGAGAGAGAGAGAGAGAGAGAGAGAGAGAGAGAGAGAGAGAGAGAGAGAGAGAGAGAGAGAGAGAGAGAGAGAGAGAGAGAGAGAGAGAGAGAGAGAGAGAGAGAGAGAGAGAGAGAGAGAGAGAGAGAGAGCGTCGACATCCTAGGCATGGAGGTGGACTCTCAGCTGCGCTCCGACGGGCACCTTGAAAGAATGGCGCATAATGCCTCCCAGAAGGTGACCCTCCTGCCCCTTATGAAACACCTCCTTGACACCATTAACCAAGTATTATTAGATTATGGGGAGAAGGGAAAGGAAGGAAAGGAAAGGAAAAAGAAGGGAAGGGAGAGGAAAGGAAAGAAAAAGGAAGGGAAGGGAAGGGAAGGGAAGGGAAGGGAAGGAAAGGAAAGGAAAGGAAAGGAAAGGAAAGGGAAGAGACGAGAATGGAAGAGAAGAGAAGAGAAGGGAAGGGAAGGGAAGGGAAGGAAAGGAAAGGAAAGGGAAGGGAAGGGAAGGGAAGGAAAGAAAAGGGAAGGGAAGGAAGGAAGGGAAGGAAAGGAAGAGAAGAGAAGGAAGGGAAGGTAAGAGAAGAGAAGAGAAGAGAAGGGAAGGAAAGGGAAGGGAAGGGAAGGGACGGGAAGGAAAGGAAAGGAAAGGTAAGGAAAGGAAAGGAAAGGAAGGGAAAGGGAAAGGACGGAAGGACGGAAGGAAGGAAGGAAGGAAGAGAAGAGAAGAGAAGGAAGGGAAGGGAAGGAAAGGAAAGGAAAGGAAGGAAGGGATGGGAAGGGAAGGAAGAAAGAAGAGAAGAGAAGAGATGAGAAGGAAGGAAGGAAGAAGAGAAGGAAGGAAAGGAAAGGAAGGAAAGGAAGGAAGGAAAGAAAGAAGAGGAAGGAAGGAAGGAAGGAAGGAAGGAAGGAAGGAAGAAGAGAAGGAAGGGAAGGAAGAGAAGAGAAGAGAAGAGAAGGAAGGAAAGGGAAGGAAGGAAGGAGGAAGGAAAGGAAAGGAAAGGAATGGAAAGGAAAGGAAAGGAAGGGAAGGGAAGGAAGGAAGGAAGGAAGGAAGGAAGGAACAGAAGAGAAGAGAAGAGAAGAGAAGAGAGGGGAAGGGAAGGGAAGGGAGCGGAAGGAGAGGGATGGAAAGGGAAGGGAACGGAAGGAAAGGAAAGGAAAGGAAAGGAAAGGAAAGGAAAGGAAAGGAAAGGGAAGGGAAGGGAAGGGAAGGGAAGGGAAGGGAAGGGAAGGGAAGGGAAGGAAAGGAAAGAAAAGGAAAGGAAAGGAAAGGAAAAGAAAAAAAAGAAAAGAAAGGGAAGGGAAGGGAAGGGAAGGAATGGAAAGGAAGGAAAGGAAAGGAAAAGAATGGAAAGGAAGGGAAGGGAAAGGAAGGGAAGGGATGGAAAGGGACGAGAAGAGAAAAGAAGAGGAAAGAAAAGCGAAGCGAAGCGAAGAGAAAAAAAAGGAGACGAGAACAGAACAGAATATAACATAACAGAACAGGAAAGAGAATAAGAAAGGGACAAGACACAGGGACACAACCACTGGGCAACAATGGACCTCGCTTGCTTGCTTGTTTCCTCCTTCCTGGCTACCCTGAAATCGATCTGACCCCGCCACTCAATGCAGATTTTTGGACGAGGCAGTGTGTATGTGAATAGAATAGAATAGAATAGAATAGAATAGAATTGAATAGAATAGAATAGAATGTATTTATTTGCTCAGACTCTTACAAAGTATGGAGCACAACAAATGTAAGCAAACACAAATTCATCTAAACAACCTCAACAAACCCTCAATAATTTTTGGTAAATTCGTCAACAATTCTATATTTTTCCTCTACATTGAATCAACAAACTTAAAATGGTTTGGGCGTATTATGTAATATTCCGGTATATACATGTTTTTAACTGAACAATATCTTGATTTTGAAACTAATAAAACATGAAATTCATCCCCAATTTGTCTATCATTACATTTAGTGCAATACCGCTCCTCCCTACTTATTTGGCTGTGTCTGCCTGTAATTATTGGCAGTTGATTGTTTCCAGTGCGTAGTTTGGTTATATAAAGTCGATTACATTTATTAAGCTTGACTAGGTACTCCTCCATCCCATAAATCTCTTTATACAGTTTATAAGTACTACCGCTGCCTCTACGTGTCACATTCATTACTGTACCAAGTTGTTGTCCAGATATCTCGTAATTTCTGTTCCACTGCTTTACGAAACCATGTTGGATTGGTAATAGTTTGCGTCATCCACACCACACTCAATACATATATTCTTAATATATTCCAACCAAGGAGACATGTAGATCCCGCTCGTCTATAGCTACAATAAACAATTATACATCACGTGACTTAATTTTGTGTTTTTCCCCGTAACTATTCTAGACCAGAAATTAATCAACTTCATTTAACAGTTACTTCCAGTGGATACACCCCTTACTCCCCATAAACAATGTATGTACTCGTGCATCTGTGGACATATAATACTTGCCTCATAAATTTCATATGAAATAATTCTACATCCCGAATAATATTATCACCCCAGATTTCACAGCCGTAAGTTAATACAGGTACAACTAAAGTGTGTATGTGTGTGTGTGTGTGTGTGTGTGTGTGTGTGTGTGTGTGTGTGTGTGTGTGTGTGTGTGTGTGTGTGTGTGTGTGTGTGTGTGTGTGTGTGTGTGTGTGTGTGTGTGTGTGTGTGTGTGTGTGTGTGTGCGCGCATGAAGGTTTTGGTTTAGTTACCCTTTCCAAACTGTCCTTCTCTATAGTGGTTCGTATATTCTCTCTCTCTCTCTCTCTCTCTCTCTCTCTCTCTCTCTCTTCCCTCCCTTCCTCTTTTTCTCTCCCCTCTCTCTTAACCTCTCCCCACTTTCCTCCTTCCTTCTCTCCCCCTCCCTTCCTCTTTTCCTTCCCATTCTCTCTCTCTCTCTCTCTCTCTCTCTCTCTCTCTCTCTCTATATATATATATATATATATATATATATATATATATATATATATATATATATATATATATATATATATATATATATATATATATATATATCCTTTCTCCTCCCTTTCTCTCCCTCCTTTCTCTCTCCTCCTCCCTTCCTCTTCCCCCTCTCTCCCCTCTTTCTTCCTCTCCTCTCTTCTTTAATTTCCCCTCTCTCCTCTCTACCTTACTCCCCCTCGTCTTCCATCTCTCCCCTTCCTTCCTCTTCCCCTCTACTACTCTCTCTTCCTCCCCCTCTTCCTTTCCCCTCCCCTCTCCCCCTCTCCCACCCTCTCACCACAAGACCCACATTAACGAGATTTCAAGACACAGGTGTAAGAGAAGATAGTCACCCCCCCTCTCTACCCCCTCCCCCCCAGCAGACCCCCCCCTTACCTGAGTTACGACACCTGGTTCGCTTTCTCCCCTACCTCTAATTACTGTCACCTGGGGAGCTTGACATCACCTGAGAGGGAGGGAAGGGGAAGGAAAGGGAAGGGAGGGGAAGGGAGGGGAAAGCGAAGAGGGAAGTGAAAATGAGGTCAAGGGTGCGGAAGGGAAGTGGGACGGAAGGGAAGAGAAGGAAAGGGAAGGACAGGGATGGGAATGGAAAGGAAGGGAAGGGACGGGAAGGGATAAAAGGAATGAGAAAGAAAAGGGAAGAGAATGAAAGGAAAGTAAATGGATGGAAAGAAGAGGGAAGGAAAGGGAAGAAACGGTATTTAAGGGATGGGAATGAAAAGGAAAAGGAATTATGAGGAAGGGAAGGGATGGAAGGAATGGAAAGGGAAGGGAAAAGAGGGGAGAGAAGACAAGGGAGGGGAAGGGCGGGGAAGGGAAGGGAAGGGAAAGCATGGGAAAGGAAGGAAAGGAAAGTGAAGGAAGGGATGGAAGGGAAGAAAAGGGAGGGGAGAGGAAGGGAAGGGAAGGGAATGGAAGGGGAGGGAAGGGATGGAGGAAATGGGGAGGGATGGGAAAGAATGGGATGGAAAGGAAGGCAAGTAAGGGAAGGAAAGGGGGAAAAAATGGGGTAGGCTGAGAAAAACAGGGATGAGAAAGGAAAAGAAAAAAAACAGAGGGAGGGGAAAGGATGGAAAGGGAAGAGAGGGGGTAAGAGAATGGGAAGTGATGAAAGGGGAAGGGAAAGGACGGGAAAGGGAGGGGAAGAAAGGGAAAGAGGAAGTGAAAGGAAAGGAAAGGAAAAGAAAAGGGGAAGGAAAAGAGTGGTGATGGTGTGTGTGTGTATGTGTGTGTGTGTGTGTGTGTGTGTGTGTGTGTGTGTGTGTGTGTGTGTGTGTGTGTGTGTGTGTGTGTGTGAGGCAAAGGAAAATTCCACATCTTCTGGACGCATTTCTGAGACACACACACACACACACACACACACACACACACACACACATATACACACACACACACACACACACACACACACACACACACACACACACACACTTCATTACTTTGGGTTTTGTTTATATCATGTCTACTGAAATGTTTAAGGTCCCTTTTGCATCATTTTACTTCAATTGTTTTACTTTCTTTACATAATTTTTACTTTATTGTTTTAGGAATTTACATCACTTATACTTGATGGTCAGACACCTTACTGTTTTCCATTACAGCAGACTGAGTAGCTTTTCTGAACTAATCTCTAAACCAATATTCACGTTATAACTCTTCCCTCATTTGTCTTTATTTGAAATTATAACAATATATATACTCGTATCTTTGTAAACCGTGCAAGAAGAACAGTTGTAATAATGGAATATGACAATAAATTTAAAGTCAAAATACAAAATTCAAAATACTCCTCCTCCTCCTCTTCTTCCTCCTCCTCCTACTCCTCCTCCTCCTCCACCTGCTATATTTACAAGGGAAATATGTGGACAGCATGAGAATAGAAAATACTGGAGGAGGAGGAAGGAAGAGGAGGAGGAGGAGGAGGAGGAGCTAAGAGGAGGGAGAGAGAAAGTCCAACTCCATACCTCCCCACTCCCCACTCCTCCTCCTCCTCCTCCTCCTCCTCCTCCTCCTCCTCCTCCTCCTCTTCCTACAACTTGATCGGTCATTACTCCCTGGTTCTTTAGTATGTCTGTCTGTCAGTCTCTCTGTCTGTCTGTCTGTCTGTGTCTGTATGTGCGTGTTAATTTTTTTTTTTTTTTTACATCCAGTATCTCTCTCTCTCTCTCTCTCTCTCTCTCTCTCTCTCTCTCTCTCTCTCCAACGATGAGTAATTGAAACTGTGTGTGTGTGTGTGTGTGTGTGTGTGAGAGAGAGAGAGAGAGAGAGAGAGAGAGAGAGAGAGAGAGAGAGAGAGAGAGAGAGATTATATCTGGAAAATTTTCACCCTAACCAGATTATAGTTCTTCTCCTCCTCCTCCTCCTCCTCCTCCTCCTCCTCCTCCTCCTCCTCTTCCTCCTCCTCCTCCCTTAGGCTGTACTTTCTGTCTGGCTTTCTATCCAGCTTCCAAGTCGTCTCTCTCTCTCTCTCTCTCTCTCTCTCTCTCTCTCTCTCTCTCTCTCTCTCATCCCGTTTCCCTTTCCTTCTTCTCTTTCTCTCTCTTTTGGAGGAGAGATGTGTGTGTGTGTGTGTGTGTGTGTGTGTGTGTGTGTGTGTGTGTGTGTGTGTGTATTTTTAGGTAATTATTTAAAGGAAGAATTTGCTTTCTCCTCCTCCTCCTCCTCCTCCTCCTCCTCCTCCTTCTTTCCTCCCTTACCAATCTTCGTTATATTTCCCGCCATTTTTCCTTCTCTTCCTCCTCTTCTTCCCCTCCTTCCCCTCATTCCCTCCCCTTCCTCTCCCTTCCCCTGCCCTCCCCATCCTTTCCCTTCCCCTCACGGTCAAGGGCATACTATTTTTGTTTCAAGGGGAGAAGGGGAGGAAAAGGGAGAGAGAGAAAAAGGAGGGAAGAAAGAGGGGAGGGAAATAAAGAGAGAAGGGAAGGGAGGGAAGAAAGAGGGGAGGAAAAGAAAGAGAGAGAAGGGAAGGGAGGGAAGAAAGAGGGGAGGGAAAGAAAGAGAGAGAAGGGAAGGGAGGGAAGAAAGAGAGAGAAGAGAAGGAAGAAAGAGAGAGAAGGGAAGAGAGGGAAGAAAGAGAGGAGGGGAGAGAAGGGAGAGAGGAAAAATAAGCAACCTCCAGAAATTTTAGTTTGAATGGGAATGGAAGAAGGAAGAAGAGAGGGGGAGAAGGAAGGAAGAGGAGGAGGAGGAAGAGGAAAGGAGAGCTGGGAGAAGAGAAACGGAAGAGGGAATAAGAGAAGGAAGAAAAGAGAAGTAAAGGAGAGGAAGAGGAGAAGGAAAGTTAGCGAAATTTTGGGAAGCCTGAAAATGAAAAATTATTTAAAGATATTTTATTTTATTTGTCTCCTTTTTTCTTTATTTCTTTATTTCTTATTTTCTTATTTTCTTCCTTAATTTTTTTTCCAATTTTCTTTCTTATTTGTTTGATTGTTTTTGTTTTGTTTTATCTGGCTATCTAAATATAAACAGATAGATAGATAGATAGATAGACTGATAGATAGATAGATAGATAGATAGATAGATAGATAGACGACAATCAGTCTGTGTGTGTCTGTCTGTCTATTTTTCTCTCCTCATTCATTCATTTTTCTCTTCTCGCTTTTTCTGGTCTGGCTAAGTTTAGACTGCACTGCTTTCTCCTCCCCGTCTGTGTGTGTGTGTGTGTGTGTGTGTGTGTGTGTGTGTGTGTGTGTGTGTGTGTGTGTGTGTGTGTTTGCCTAACGCACTATTTACACACACACACACACACACACACACACACACACACACACACACACACACACACCTGTTGGTTCGTGAGCAAATACGTGACCCTGACACACTTGTGGCTGTCACGTGTGTGTGTGTGTGTGTGTGTGTGTGTGTGTGTGTGTGTGTGTGTGTGTGTGTGTGTGTGTGTATTTATCAGACTCTTTGTCTTGACTCGTGGCCTTCCCGTAATCTACAGCCTCTCTCTCTCTCTCTCTCTACCTCCCATATGACCTCTTGACCTGCTTCGAACATGCCAACTTTCCCTTGCTAACACACACACACACACACACACACACACACACACACACACACACTAACATTAATATTAACAAGCATAATCGTTATAACCCAAACTGGAGCGTGAAGCAGTGACACACACACACACACACACACACACACACACACACACACACACACACACACACACACACACCGCTCCGGTAGCTCAATCGGCTAAAGTGCCGCGCTGCAAGACTTCACGGCCAAACAGGCGGGTGTTCGAGCCCCGCTCAGGCCGGTTTCTTTCTGTTGACTAGGAGTGGTTACGGTCCCCCCTTGACCAAGGGGAATGGGGTGTGTGGGTGTGAGGTCCTGTCAGTACCCAGAGATCGACTAAATGAGCACTTGCTCACGTCGTGAGGGTACCTGCTGGCGAAAGCGAGTCCAACTCGTGATCAGGCCGTGGTGATTTACACACACACACACACACACACACACACACACACACACACACATCCTTCTCCTTTCTTCTCATCTTCAACGCTGCATGCAAGTCTTTGTTTAACTATTAATGAGTCTGCCATTCATTCACTCATTACCTCTCTCTCTCTCTCTCTCTCTCTCTCTCTCTCTCTCCATTGTGTCAACCTTACTACTGTGATAACGAATCCATATACGCTCCTCCTCCATCTCCTCCTCCTTCTCCTCATCCTCCTCCCCCCCCCCCCCCCCTTGCGTTTCTCCTCTCCACTTCTACATAAATCCATGTTCCCACCATTGCTATGCTAAAGAGTCTGCCATACACACACACACACACACACACACACACACACACACACACACACACACACACACACACATACATATCCCTCCGGTAGTGTACTTTCTCACCCTCCAAATTTACCTGCCATTCCACACCTAACTGCTCACCTCTCTCTCTGCTCTCTGTGTGGGGAAATCATTGAGAGATCTGTGTTGCTATGCCATGGGTCTGTGTTGATGTGTTGCTGGTCTGCTACAAGTTTCTCTGTGTTGAATTTAGTAGAGTTGCGAGCCTGCGAGGTTAGATTTGTGTTCTGTGTTGTGTTTGAGTGTTGCTGGTCCTACTACAAGTTTCTCCGTGTGTTGATTTGAGTTGCGAGATGAAATTGAGTTGCTACTGCGTCCCTGTTTGTGTTTCTGGTCCTACAAATTTCTGTGTTGAATTTAGTTGAGTTGCGAGATTATATTTGAATTGTTATGTGTTGTGTTTGAGTGTTGCTGGTCCTAATACAAGTTTCTCCATGTGTTACTTAAGTTGCGAGACGAAATTGTGTTGCAACGGCGTCTGTGTTTGTGTTTCTGGTTCAACAAGTTTCTCTGTGTTGAATATGGTTAAGTTGCGAGGTTGCGAGGTTGTGTTGTTATGTGTTGTGTTTATGTGTTGCTGGTCCTAATACAAATTTCTCCGTGTTTTTATATTAAGTTCCAAGATGATATTGTGTTGCTACGTCGTCTCCGTGTGTTTCTGGTCCTACAAGTTTCTCTGTGCTAAATTTAGTTAAGTTGCGATGTTAGATTGTGTTGCTGTGTCGTCTGTGTTTGTGTTGCTGGTCCTAAAACAAGTTTCTCCGTATTTTTATATTAAGTTGCGAGATGATATGGTGTTGCTGAGGCGTCTGTGTTTGTGTTTCTGGTCTTACAAGTTTCTCTGTGTTCAATTTAGTTAAGTTGCGAGGTTAGATTGTGTTGCTGTGTCACCTGTGTTTGTGTGTTGCTGTTCCTAATACAAGTTTTTCCGTGAGTTGACTTAAGTTGCGAGATGAAATTGAGTTGCTATGGCGTCCCTGTTTGTGTTTCTGGTCCTACACGTTTCCCGGTGTTGAATTTAGTTAAGTTGCGAGGTTAGATTGTGTTGATCTGTCGCCTGTGTTTGTGTTGCTGATCCTAATACAACTTTCTACGTGTGTTACTTATGATGCGAGACATAAGTGTGTTGCTTTGTCATTCGTCTGCGTTTGTTAGTGTGTTTCTGGTTCATCTACAATTTTTTCCATGCCTACTTCTTGGGTCACTTTTTATAGCAATTCGGCTTCCAAGTGCACATATTTCGCAAGCCTTTCTTAGTATTTGTGGTATTTCTAGGGGTGCTTTTATAACCCTGGTGGTAGTCTGACCCTTCTTCTGTACCATGAACCTAAAAAGAAAGGACTCAGAACCCAATTAATCTTTCTTTTGCCCTTTGGAAATAGTTGATGTAAGAGGTTGAAGGCGTCTGAGCAAACCAACCATTATGCGAGACTTACATACAAGCAGCGCCACCCTCGGCCAGTCAGGGAAGTGCCAAATGAGGTCGATTAAGACAGTTCCCCTTCGCCTGGTGTTGCAGTAATACCCGCTAAATGAGAGGATGAAGGAGAATGAAGGAACGAGGAGAAAGGAAGAAGGAAGACGTACAAAAAGAAGGAAGAAGAGAGAAAAAAAAGGAAGAAGGAGTAAGGAAGAAGGAAAAGTACACGAAGAAGAACAGAAAGGAAAAAAGGAAAAGGAAATAAAAAGAATAAATGAGAGCGAATTAATAACAGATAGATGACAGGAGGGAGGAACAAGAAACAGGGAGAAAAGAAGGAAGAAAATACAGGAATAAGGAAGAACATGAAAAAGGAAAAAAAGAAAAGAGAAAAGAAAAAGAACAACTGAGAGCGAATTAGTAACCGATAGATGACAGGAGGGAGGAACAAGGAACAAGAAGAAAAGAAGAAAGAAAATACAGGAATAAGGAAGAACAGGAAGAAGGAAAAAGGAACAAGGAGAAAAGAAGAAAGAGGGAGGACACGAATAAAGAAGAACAAGAAGAAAGAAAACAGAAAAAAAAGGAAATGAATAAATGAAAGCGAGTAGATACACAAGCATAATAAATGACAAAAGAAAAGAAGAAGGAACAAGAAGCAAGAGGCAAGTATGAAGGAAGAAGGTAAAAGTACAAGAAGGAGGAAGAACAGGATGAAGGAAAAAAAGAAAAAGGAAAAAAAAAAAAAAACAAGAAAAAAACAGCATTACACAACTTTCCTCTTACTCTTGCATATTCGCTTACATATTTCGTTGCTTGATTTCCTCCTCCTTTCTTTCCCCGTTCCTTTGTGTCTCTTCTTTCTCCAATACTCCATGACGGTTTTGAGAAATGGCACAAAACAACAGATGAAGGAAAGGCATAGAACAGAAAAGAAAAAAAGCGAAAAATATATGAAACTTAGAAACTTGCAATGCGAAGAAGAAAGAAGGAACAAGGAGCAGGGAAGGAGGGAGACGGAGAGGAGGAAGATAGGAAGGATAGGGAGAGGATGGATAGAGTGCACAAAGGATGACTTGATGGAGAAGGGATTGAAGACCGGAACGTGAATGATACGAGTAAATGCAGACAGGATAGCAGGAACAGCGACCCATTATGGAGGATGAGAAAAGATGAAGAACGAGAACAACGATAACAAGAAGAAAAGAACAAGAATACACGAACACGAAGAACAAGAAGAACAAGAACAGAATTAAATTGTTTCTGTTTGTTCCTATCTGCTTTGTTGTTGTTGTTGTTGTTGTTGTTGTTGTTGTTGTTGTTGTTGTTACTGTCCTCGTTTGCCGTCCTAGATGCGGTTAATGTCGACACACACACACACACACACACACACACACACACACAGAGGAGACAAAAGAGAAGGAAAATAAAAGTACCGAGAATACCGAAAAAAAGACAAAAGAGATGAGAAGAAAACAAAAGAGGAAATCGATGGAAAAACTGTCGAAAAGGGAAACAAAATATAAGGAAAACAAAAAGAAAGTAAGAAACAGAAGAGGAAACAAAAAAATAACAAGGACAAACGAAACAGAGAATGTCGAAAGGGGAAAAAAATAGACGGGAGGAAAAACAAAAAAGAGGGAAAGGAAACAAAACAGAAGGAAAACGAAGACGGAAAAGAAAATTGAAGGGAAAACAAAGAAAATAAATACGGAAAAAGAAAAAAGAAAAAGGGGAACAAAAAAAGAAAGAAAACCTAGAAAATAAGACATGAAAAAAAAGGAAAAAAGACAGGAAAACAATAAACAAGAAAATACCGTGAAATCAAAACAAAAATAAAAAAATAAGATTGCAATAAAAAAACAGTCAAATCAAAACAATACAGAAAAAAAACAAGAGAAACAAAAAAATACGGTGAAAGCAAAACAAAAGTATGAGATAGAAGAAATAGAAGAAACAGAAGGATGGAAGAATAGACGAAAAAATTTAAAAAAAGGAATTATGAGAAAGAAAGAAAACGAAAGTGAGGAAAAAGAAGGAGGGAGGTGAAGAAAGGAAGAAAATGTAGCTAGTAGAGGAAGGAAGGAGGAGAGGAAGGAGAGGGAGAAAGATAAATGTGTGAAATAAGAAAAAGAAAAAAGGAAGGAAGGAAGTTTAATGGAGAAACGAAGAGAGGAAGGAGAGGAGAGGAAGAACGATAAATGTGTGAAATAAAAAGAAAAAGGGAAGAAGGATATGAAATGGAGGAACGAAGAGAGGAAGAAGAGGAGGAAGAAAGAGAAATGTGTGAAATAAATAAGAAAAAAGTGAGGAAGGAAATGTAATAAAGAAAGGA
This sequence comes from Eriocheir sinensis, assembly GCF_024679095.1. Lineage (NCBI taxonomy): Eukaryota > Metazoa > Arthropoda > Malacostraca > Decapoda > Varunidae > Eriocheir > Eriocheir sinensis. The sequence continues at coordinate 14,645,534 of NC_066527.1, forward strand.
AAAGTGGAAGAAGAAGAGGAAGAAAATGTGTGAAATAAAAAAAAAGGAAGGGAGGAAATGTAATGAAGAAAAGAAGAGAGGAAGAAGAGGAGAGGAAGAAAGAGAAACGAGTGAAATAAAAAAAAGACAAGAAGACAAATGAGAGTGAAGCAAAAGGTGAACGAGGAAATAAAACAAAACACACGAGATAAAGATGATGGAGGATTACGAAGGGAAAAATGACGTCACGTTCAAATTAATGAGATAGTGAACGAAGGTGAGAGGTCAGTGAAGGTGAGGAGAAGAGGAAAAGTGAGAGGGAAGTGGCACAGGTCAGGGAGAGAGAGAGAGAGAGAGAGGTGAGTGACCTGAATCTCTCTCTCTCTCTGGATGATTCGACGCGAACGAGAAATAATGGCGCTAAACTCAAATGTAAACAAGTTCATTCAGATTGCACAAAATTCTTCTTCACTAATGCTGTCGTTCGAGATTGGATCGAACAGATTACCACCATCAGTGGTGCAGTGTAACTCGATTGCATCGTTTAAGAATAATCTTGACCGCTATCTCCTCCATCTATATGTTCACTGGGTCAGTTTCATCGTCATGGTGGTCGCATAACAACTGTCACTTAGGTTTAGGACAGACCACCTAGTTTGGGCCTTAGGGCTTGTGTGGTCTGGTTATCTATGTAATTCTCTCTCTCTCTCTCTCTCTCTCTCTCTCTCTCTCTCTCTCTCTCTCTTGCACACACACACACACACACACACACACGATACACACGATACACACGTTGCAAAAAATAACAATAAGAAAAAAATTGTAACGGAAAGAAACGGAATAAATAAAAAAAAGAAAAAAAAAGAAAGAAAACGACTGAATACTAAAAAAAAGATCAATACATATGAAAAAAAAAGAAAACAACAACAACAACAACAACAACAGGTAAACGCCCCATAGTCCTCGGTCAAGAGCAGAGGAGGAGGAGGAAGAGGAGGAGGAGGAGGAGGAGGAGGAGGGGGAGGAGGAGGAGGAGGAGGAGGAGGAGGAGGAGGAGTGGGAGGAGGAGAAAAAGAAGAAGAGGAAGAAGAAGAAGAATTAGAAGAAGAAAATGAAGAAGAAGAAGAAGAAGAAAAGGAAAAAGAAGACAGGAAGAAACGAAATAGAGAAGAAAGTTAAAAAAAAATGTGATGAAAAAAGTACTGAAGGAAGAAAGGAAGGAAGAAAGGAAAGAAGGATGGAAAGAAGAAACGATGGAAGGGAAAAAGTATGGAAGAAGGGAAATAAAGAAGGATGGAAGAAAAGACGAAAAAATGGAAAAGTATTATAAGAAAGAAAAAAGACGGAAGTAAAGAGCAATGAGAATGGTGGAGAAAGGATGGAAGCGAGGAAGAAAGAGAAGAGAGGAAGAAAAGTAGGAAGAGAAAGTAAGGGGAAAGAAACACGTGTCCACACCCAGAGAAAAGGAAAAAAGAGAACAAGAAAGAAAGTACAGAAGGAAAAAAAGAAAAAAAAGAGGGAGGTAAAAAAAAACAGGAAAATAGAGATGAAGGAAAAAGAGGAAAAAGGGTCCACAAAAAAACTACTGAAGGGAAAAAAGAAGAAAGGAAGAAAAAAAGAATGGAGAAAAAGTAAGAAAGGGGGAAAGGAGAAAGAAAATGAATGAAAAGGAAAAAAGAATAAAGAGGAGAGGAAGAAATGAGATAGAGAAAGGGACAAAATGTGAGAATGGAGGAAAAGGAGAAAGAAGAGGAAAGAAAAGGTAAAAAGGAGATGAAGAAATGAAAAATAGCAAGGGTGACAAAAAAAATAAAAAAGAAGGGAAAAGAGAGAAAGGAAAGGGAGGAAAAGCTAAGGAGGAGAGGAAGTAATGAGAGGCAGAAGGGAGGAAAAGTGGAGAGAAAAAGGAAATTAAGGACAGAAAGGATCAGAGGGAAAGAAAGGGAGGGAGAAAAGAAAGGCAAGAAGGGAGAGGGAGAGAAGAGATTGAGGGAGAGAAGAGATTGAGAGGGAAGGGAGAGATGGAGAGAAGACAATGAGGGAGGGAGAGAAAAAAGGAATGAAAGGGAGGGAGGAAAGAAAGGCAGGAAGGGAGGGAAGAAATTGAGGAAGGGAGAGAGAGAAGAAATGGAGAGATGAGGGAGAGAGGGAGAGAAGAATACCCTCCCTTACCTATCTTTAAAAGGGGGTCATTCACCTCCACACCTTTCTTCCTCCTCCTCCTCCTCCTCCTCCCTAACTTTCACTAGCATAGCAGGGACGATTAGAAAGTTGGGATGGAGCCTATGGACCTCTGCGGAAACTATAGCCTGTGTGTGTGTGTGTGTGTGTGTGTGTGTGTGTGTGTGTGTGTGTGTGTGTGTGTTTGCCTATAATGCACAAGGCGTGATATGAGACCCTATTCCATGACCTATAATGTTTTCTTCCTCTCTTCCTGTCATCTTCTTCCTTCCCATCTTCATCTCTTCCTATCTTCTTTCTTCCTCTCTCCCTTTCTGTGTCTTCCTCTCTTACTCTCTTACTCTTTTCCTCCCTTCTTCTTCTTCCTCCCCTAATCTCTTTTTCTTCCCCTCTTCATATCTTCTTCCTCCTTTCTTCCTCTTTTCTTCCCTCTTTCTCACTTATTTCTTTCTCTCCTACTCCCTTTTTCTTTCTCTCTTCCTCTCATCTGCTTCCTCTCTTCTCCCTTTCTATCTTTTTCCCCTCTTTCTCTCTTCTTCTTCCTCTCTCCCTTACTTTTTCTTCCTCTTTTCCTCACTTTTTCTTCCCCACTTCCTCTCTTCTCCTTCTTTCTCTCACTCAAAGGAAAACAGAAGCGTATAAACAGAACACGTGACAATAGTGATGTAATTCATGACTTGCATTTCTACACTTTTTATCTACACATAATTCTCTCCCCTCTGCTCACCGCTCACTATACAGACCCAGCTATGAAGGCCAGTTGGGCGGGGACTAATCCCTCTGGAAAAATTGTTGCGAGAGCCGAAAGTGTCTGAGAATAAGTGCCTTACCCACATAATTAAGACGTTGATAGAGGTTATGTTAGTATCAATGAGGGGTAGTTGCATGAGTCTAGTGATAGTTTGACAAGGCTTCTGCACCATGAACTTGAAAAGACTCATCAGAACCCGATTACTATGTTATGTGACCTCTGGAAATTGTTTGTGGGAGAGATGAAAGCCTCGGAGAATGTTGGCTTGAAACACCTTCACGAAAAGTAGGTCATGCCTCACCAATCTCTTGTCCTTCTACAATAAAGTATTTGAGGCGGTAGACAGAGATGAAAATTATGATGTAATTCATCTAGATTTTAGTAATGCGTTTGAGAAAGTTCCTCACCACCAACTGTTGCTTATATTACAGGCACACGGAGTAGAGGGTGAAGTTTTGAACTGGGTCAAGGCGTGGCTTAGAAATAGGAAGCAAAGAGTGCAGATAGAAGATCTGACTGGGCCTGTGTTACGAGTGGGGTCCCACAAGGTTCGGTATTAGGTCTATTTTTATTTATTAGTTCTGTCAATGAGTTAGGTACAGGAATCAGTAGTGATGTCAGTAAGTTTGCTGATGATACCAAGATCGGTAGAGTAATTGAGTCGGATCAGGACGCTAGTATTCTCCAGGATGAGCTAAACAGATTGTATGACTGGGCGATAAATGGCAGATGGAGTTCAATGTAGGGAGGTGCAGTATTCTGAGTGTAGGTAGGAACAACACCTCACAAACTACCGTCAAACTACCGTCCTATTGCTTTTTGTTTCTTATCTGAAGCTTTCGAATCAATCAACCGGAAGAGCAAAAAAGCACCTTTCCTTCTATCTGATCGCCAGTATGGGTTACTGGGTTCCCGCAGGGGCGACTCTTCTAGCCTTCCTCTCCTGACTCTGGTCTCTCCTCTCTAGCTCTTCTCTTAGCCGTTTTTGTGATGGACATTCTGGCACAAATCTTTGCTTTCTAAACTACTCTCCTACGGTTTATTCCTCCTTCTCTACCTTATCTCAGAACCTGGTGTCCTTCAACGCCTCAAAACACAGTTCTCCTCCACCCACTCGACACAATTCCTTCAAACAAACCCTCCCATCTGACAACAACACTATCACCTTCCTCACCTTCAACACTAAACATCTCTATCCTTCTTAACTCAAAAACTCAAAACTTCATCTCTCATCTTACACTAAATCAATCAGCTCGAGGCGAGGCCTGGGCGTCTGTAGTTCTTCTCCCCTCTCCCCTCTGCTGTCCATATACAGGGGGGTGTCCGCCCTCCCTCGTGCGTATTATGTGGAGTATGCATCCAATGTGGGGGGCAGCTCTTCTGCACAGCTCTTGGACAGAGGGAGAAGCTCAGCTCTCCTCTCTCCTCTCTCCTCCTCATACTGATAGTCTTCTAGTTAAGTCGCTTCGCTGCTCTGCCTTCTTTCTCTATCGATAACAATCTTCCTTCATCTGTATTCCCTCCTGCCTACGACTTGAACTTTCAAGAAAGTTATTGCTTAAATGACACTTCCATAAGCAGGTCTGGGTGCGAGAGGGATTTAGGGGTCTTAATGAGCTCTGATCTCCGTCCAAGGGCACAATGCATTCAAGCTAGAAATCGAACAAGCAGGGAACTGGGTTTTATTTCAAGGAGCGTAAGCAACAGAAGCGCCGAAGTCTTCCTCAAACTATATTTAGCATTAGTTAGACCTCATCTTGATTATGCGGTTCAGTTCTGGTCACCTTACTATAGAATGGATATCAAAATGTTAGAATCGGTGCAGAGGACGATGACTAAGATGATTCAAGGGTTACGAAACTTGCCATACGAGGAAAGACTCAAACAGTTAAACTTCCATTCTCTAGAAAGGCGAAGGGTGCGTGGAGACATGATCGAGGTTTATAAATGGATGAAGGGCTTTAATAAGGGGGATATTCATGAGGTTCTATTGGTAAGAGAGCTGGGTAGGACACGTAGTAGTGGGTTTAAACTGGATAAAATCAGATTCAACAGGGACATAGCAAACATTGGTTTACTAATAGAGTGGTAGATGAGTGGAACAGACTGAGCAGTCATGTGGTGAGTGCCATTACAATTGTCACATTCAAAAATAGATTAGATAAGTTCATGGACAGTGATATTAGGAGGGGTTACATACACGGGAGCTTAGGTTCAAAGGAGCTGCCTTGTACAGGCCTACCGACCTCTTGTAGACTCCTACGTTCTTATGTTCTTATTAGGCTTTGCTAGATGCTGTGTCAGTATTTCCATGGAGGGGATAGTTTCATGAGCCTAGTGATGGTTTGACAAGGCTTCTGCACCATAAATGTAAAAAGCACTCACGAACACTCGAGTAATCTCATTTATGGACCCTGGAAATAGTTGTTGTGAGAGCCGAAAGCGTCTGGGAATCCGGGTCTGAGAGTTACACATCAGGCAGCACATTAACACACTATATAGGCGAGGGTGTTACCTGCTCCGGAAGGTGACAGGGACGGAAGAAACACACACCACTTGTACTGTTAACACGCCGTGGAATACAAAAGTAGTTACGACGTTGTTGTGGTGCGTGCCTTCAGTTGTGTTAGTGTTGCAAACTGACGATCTAGAGCACACACACACACACACACACACACACACACACACACACACACACACACACACACACACACACAATATCCTACAAAGCCCAGCAAAAAAATTCTTCCAAGGAATTCGCAAGACATATTATTACCACCACCACCACCACCACCTCCTCCTCCTCCTCCTCCTCCAAATATATTAATCAGGTGAAAATGCAAAAGGAATGTACCGTGCTCACCTGAGATAGCACACGTACGCACGCACGCACGCACACACACACACACACACACATACACACACACACACACACATTGTAGGTTGATTATCCGGGTGTATGTTTTTACATATTTACGCGTTTCTTACACACACACACACACACACACACACACACACACACACACACACTGTAGGTCGACGATTTGCCAGATGTTTTTTGTTTTACTCGTTTTTACATTTTTACGCTTTTCTAAACACACACACACACACACACACACACACACACACACACACACACACACACACCTAATTTTCTCGCCCCACTCACTCGCTCACTGACTAAAGTGTCTAAATGACTGGCTAAATAGGTTACGACCTACTCACTGACTGACTGACTAACCTGATTCGCTGACTGACTGACTGATCCACTGAATTACTGAATACAAATAGAGTGACTTATCGTTACTGACTGACTGACAAAGTGACTGACCTTCAAAACTGACTGGCAGTCCATTCTTTACCAGTGTGTAAGTCAGTCAGTCAGTCAATAAGATAAAGATCATGGTTTCCATTGACGACCTGACTGACTGACTGATTAAATGACCAGCTAACTGACTGACTAAATGCTTGATTGGCTGACTGAGTAACTAACTAACTAATCTACTCACTGGCCCACTTATAAACTAATTACCTAACCAATTGTGCAAAAAACTTACAAACTGGCTAACTGACTGACTGCCTTATTGGCCTTTGACTACCTGACTGGCAGAACCATTACTTCATCAACTTTCTTCTGTCCTTGTAGGGATGTCCACCGCACGCATATGGTCACCAGCTAATAGTTCGTCGAAATTTCCTGCTCTGTCATTCTGTTTTTCTTTCTCATTATCTACCTAAATCTACGTATCTACCCTTCTACGGGACCCTCACCATACGCATATGATCACTAGCTAATAGTTCGTTGAAATTTCCTGCACTGTCATTCTGTTTTTCTTTCTCATTATCTACCTAAATCTACGTATCTACCCTTCTACGGGACCCTCACCATACGCATATGATCACTAGCCAATAGTTCGTTGAAATTTCCTCCTATTCTCATTCTCTGTTTTTTATCCCTCTTTTTTAATCTATATCTGCGTATCTATACTTCTAAAGGGACCTTCACCACACGCATAATGATCACTACCTAAGAATTCGTTGAAATTTCCAACTCTCACTACTTCTC
>NC_066527.1:14655010-14660010 GCF_024679095.1 Eriocheir sinensis
AGTCAACGGGACCCGACAACTTATCTCCGCGGTTGATGAAGGAAACTTAAACAGCGAGTACTCCTCCTCCTCCTCCTCCTCCTCCTCCTCTTCCTCTTCACCATCATCATCTTCCTCCTCCTCCTCCTCCTCCTCCTCCTCCTCTTCATCTTAATCCACCCCCTCCAGTGTTTTTTTGTCCACAGCTCAGGAGTCACCTTTGGCAACAGCGAAAAAGAAAAAAAAAGACAGACACGAACAAAAAGACAAGCACCCATACACGCACACACACGCAAACAAATAAACAAACAAACTCTCTCTCTCTCTCTCTCTCTCTCTCTCTCTCTCTCTCTCTCTCTCTCTCTCTCTCTCTCTCTCTCTCTCTCTCTCACACACACACACACACACACACACACACACACACATACCAACTTTCACAGGAAGGCAAACAGAGAATAGCGTGAGATTAGGACACAGATAGGGAGGAGGAGGAGGAGGAGGAGGAGGGAGAAGAACAGAAGAAGAGAAGAAGGAGAACACTAATGGCAAAGGAGATAAGAGTGGAGATAAAAAGATGGAGATAGTGAGAGATTATATTAAGCAGGACTGGGAGGAGGAAAAAGAGGGAAAATGAAAAAGAAAAAGAAGAGAAAGAAGAAGGGGAGGAAGAAAGATAAAAAAGAGCTGGAAAATGATAGAGAATAAAATCGGATTAATATAACAGCTTCATTGTTTATTTATTTATTTACTTACTTATTCATTTATTTATCTATCTGTAGAAGGGAAGAAGGAAAGAAAGCAAATCATAATAAATGTAATGATAAAAGATAAAGAAACGAGAGAGAGAGAGAGAGAGAGAGAGAGAGAGAACATAAGAACATGAGAACGTAGGAGTCTGCAAGAGGCCGGTAGGTCTGTACGAGGCAGCTCCTTTGAACCTAAGCTCCAGTGAATCTAACCCCACCTAATATCGCTGTCCAATAATTTATCTGATCTATTTTTTTAATGTGACAGTTGTATTGGCACTCACCACATGACTACTTAGCCTATTCCACTCATCCACCACTCTATTAGTAAACCAATGTTCGCCTATGTCCATGTTGAATCTTAATTTATCCAGTTTAAACCCATTACTACGTGTCCTACCCGGGCTGAGTGGCCCTTCAACCATTTATTAACCTCGATCATGTCTCCACGCACCCTTTGCCTTTCTAAAGAATGCAAGTTTAACTGTTTGAGTCTTTCCTCGTATGGCAAAAGAGAGAGAGAGAGAGAGAGAGAGAGAGAGAGAGAGAGAGAGAGAGAGAGAGAGAGAGAGAGAGAGAGAGAGAGAGAGAAATTGGGGGTGTCATTGACCTGGGTTGTGCCTGGTTAGTAGAGAGAGAGAGAGAGAGAGAGAGAGAGAGAGAGAGAGAGAGAGAGAGAGAGAGAGAGAGAGAGAGATTTACATAGATTTACAAAGAAATTCAGAGCACACAGACCCCATGGTCCTGACTAGGTGGTCTGTCCTTAAACCTAAGTGATTCTATATTAATCAGAGGGCTCCAAAACTTTTCATTTCAACTCTAGTTAATATTAAGTTCAAGGAAGTTTCGGTCGAGCTTGTTTTTAAAGGAGGCAGTCGTGTTGCACTGGACCACAGAAAGTGGGAGCTTATTCCATTCTCCCACAACAACGTTGATGAAGAAAAATTTGGTGCAGTCTGAATTTACTTGTCTACTTGTTTTGTGCCATTATTCCTCGTTCGCTGAGTGGCATCAATCATAAACAATTTTGATTTGTCCTCATTCGTAAAGCCATTAAGGATTTTAAAACATTCGATCAGTTTTCCTCGGAGGCGACGTTTCTCAAGAGAGAACAAGTTAAGGGTGGAAAGCCTCTCGTCGAAGGATTTGTTGCTCAAGGAAGGGATCATTTATGTTGCCCGATGCTGAACACCTAATTAGCAATGTCCTTTGCATGGTGGGGAGACCAAAACTGTACCGCATATTCCAAGTGGGGTCTCCCATGTATACGACCAAGCTGAAATTTTGTGCAAATCCTCTTGGAGGTTTTGTCTGTCTTCGTCAGTGAGAACCAAGTTACCAATATTTCTGTTGTCAGCAAATTTACTAATGAGATTATTGATTCCAACGTCCACATCGTTGATTTAAATAATGAAGAGCACTGGGCCAAGAACCGAGCCCTGAGGGACGCCACTAGTGACAGGCGCCCACTCTGAGTTAAATCCGTCGATCACCACTCTTTATTGTCTGTTCCTCAGCCAATTCGCGATCCATTGGTGTACCTGACCGTCAATACCTAGTTGTTTGAATTTATAAAGTAATTTATGGTGTGGAGCTTTATCAAACGCTTTCTGGAAATCAAGATAGATTACGTCCAGTGATTTGGTTGTCATAAACTGAGAAGAGGTCGTTATAAAAGGTCAGCAGGTTTGATAGACAGGAGTCCTTGTTATGGAAGCCATGTTGTAAATCTATAATTAATGAGTAGCTTTTAAGGTAACTCACAATTTTGTCTCTAATTATGCTCTCGAGTAGCTTACCTACAACTGAAGTTAGACTAATGAGAGAGAGAGAGAGAGAGAGAGAGAGAGAGAGAGAGAGAGAGAGAGAGAGAGAGAGAGAGAGAGAGAGAAAACAGGAATGGACACACACACACACACACACACACACACACACACACACACACACACGCAGGTGGACCCGAAATATGTCTGTCATTACACATTCTCTTCCTCTTTCTCTCCCTCCCTCCCTCCTTCCTTTTGTCATCTCCTTTCTCCTTCTTCCGCCCCCCCCTGCCCCCATCACCACACCTTTCCTTACCCATCACCTCCTTTCTCCTTCTCTCTCTCTCTCTCTCTCTCTCTCTCTCATCTCTACTGTCTTACTTTTTTTCAGGCTATTTCCTTTTTATTATCTCTTCATCTCCTCCTCCTCCTCCTCGTCATCATCATCATCCTTTTTCTCTCTCAATTTGTCCTCTTCCTTACTATAATAGTATCTCTTCCTCCTCCTCTTCTTCCTCCTCCTCCTCCTCCTCCTCCTCCTCCTCTTCTTCCTCCTCCTCCTCCTCCTCCTCCTCCTTGAGGTAGAGAAGAAGGTAGATACATTAGATTCCTTCCAGCCTGTTAGAAAAGGGGGAAAGGCTGTAGCAGTAGATGTTAGTTACAGTTGGGTCGTGACGAGAAACAGGTTTCAGGTGTTAGGAGACCAAGTTGAGAATGATCCTAACATCGTTCTTGTCGGGGACAGCTTAGTTAGACAGCAGGACCGTGAGTTTTGAAGGAAGGGAGCGAGGCGTCGCCATGTTGTTTTCCCAGGAACCAGAACTGAGGACGTAGCTGAGAAGGTTGACGAGTTAGTCGCTACTACCTAAGAGGAAACAATGTTTGTCTACGTGGTAGGAACAAACAATGTAGCGAAAGGTAGATCAAAGGAAATTGTAGACAAATATAGGAAATTTGTCGGAAAACTAAAAGAAAGCAGGAGACGTTCTGTAGTGTGTGGTTTGCTCCCCCGCCATGATGTTAACTCCCTCATTCTCAGTAGAATGATGACAGAAGCCTGTTTGCAAACGATGCCCTTCATCTAAATTGTGTGGGCAAGGTGAGGCTAGGCAGAGTGTTAGATGAGGAAATTTCGAAAGAGCTAAGACAGGTGCAGCAACGTGGTGAGGGATAAAATGATCACTTTCCTTGAAACAAATGATTTGATAACTGATAGTCAGCATGGATTTCGTAGTAATGGATCTTGTCTTACCAACCTATTAACCTTTTTCAACGATGTTTTTACAAGTTGGGACGCCCGAAGACCATATGACGTAATTTACTTAGATTTTCAGAAAGCGTATGATAAAGTTCCTCACGTTAGGCTTATTTCAAAACTGCGTTCCCACGGTATTAACGACCATCTATGTGCGTGGATTCATGACTGGCTCACCGACAGAGAACAACGTGTAGTTCTTAATGGTGAAGCATCGGATTGCCAACCCGTCACCAGTGGCGTGCCCCAAGGTTCGGTCCTGGGGCCAACACTATTCATAATTTACGTGAACGACTTAGAAACTGATATCCTATCAAAAGTAGCCAAATTCGCCGACGACACCAAATTAGGAGGCACGGTAATGAACAGAAAGTTGCGAGAATATTCAATCAGACTTAATAAGACTTGCCGACTGGAGCGAAAAATGGCAATTGAGTTTTAACGTAGATAAATGTAAAGTAATGCACATAGGTGAAAAAAATCCTAACTTTAAATATCAGATTCAAGGACATGAGCTCAGCGAAGTAAAACAAGAAAAAGATCTTGGTGTCATTATCAGTAACACTCTTAAAATGAGTGATCAATGTTCTGCAGCGAGTGAAAAAGCCAATATGATGTTGGGATTAATCTCAAGAAACTTTGATTATAAATCACCCGAACTTATGAAGAGATTATATTTAGCATTTGTAAGACCACACCTAGAATACGCCGTTCAGTTCTGGTCACCGAACTATATCAAAGATCAAGTTTTGCTAGAAAAGATACAGTGACGAGCAACCAAACAAATTCCAGCGCTCCGAAATTTGCCATATGACGGGCGTTTAAAGCGTTTAGATATGTTTTCCCTAAAAAAGCGAAGGATAAGAGGGGACTTAATTGAAGTGTTCAAAATCCTTAATGGATTCGACAACATTAACCCAGATAGTCTATTTCAGAGAGACACCAACACAATAACACGCAGCAACGGTATGAAGTTAAAGGGAAACCGATGTAGCACATTGGTGCGCATTAGTTTTTTCAATAATAGAGTCGTCGATCACTGGAATAGACTCCCACCGTCAGTAGTTAGCGCACAGAGTATCAATAGCTTCAAGTCTTCACTGGATAAGTACTTCAGGGATATAAGATTATACTGACCCTTCTTCGCATGTTTTCAGACAGATTGCAGCAAGACCTCAACCTAAATCCATATTATTCTCCCCCACAACCTAGATTGCAAGTAGCGTAAGTTAACAATAGAGTAAAGCAACAGTT
>NC_066527.1:14665010-14675010 GCF_024679095.1 Eriocheir sinensis
GGCCCAGGAGCGAGCGTACAAGTCTGCACTAGATGTGGTCGTCAGGCAGCTAAACGACCAAGTTACCAAGTTGGATAAGAAAGTGGCAGAACTAACAACTAGCCTGGAATTTACTCAGAGGGAAGTCGACGACCTTAAATCTAATGCCAAAGAACACGAAAAGGAGAAAAAGGAAGACAGAAGCAAAATAGACACACTTAACCAGCAACTTCAATCATCTCATCTTAAAATTAAAGAACTAGAAGAAAAAGTCACTTATCAAGAAGACTACAGCCGCAGGAAGAACTTGAGAATTAGTGGACTGGAGGAGAGAGGAGATGAAACCTGGGAGCAAACTGCAGCGGCTGTGACATCTCTCCTGGAATCAAAACTGCAGATACCAGGAATTATATTGGAGCGCGCGCACAGGGTTGGTCAACGCCGAGATGCCAGGCCCCGCCCCGTTGTGGCGCGCTTCGCTCGTTATGGGGATCGAGACGCAGCAATCAGACGAGGAAGACACCTGAAGGGTACTAACATATACCTGAATGAAGATTTGTCTGCAGCTTCTCTAGCAATCAAGAATGCTCAGATGCCCTTGCTCAAGCAGGCAAGGGCTGAAGGAAAAGTAGCTTTCTTCCGACACACCAAACTGATCATTCGGGACAAGACGTTTGGAAGTGCTACTGGACTGGACGTGCGGGCCGGGCGCGCGGCTGAAGCTGGAGGCTGGGGCTTGCGTGGCGGCCAGGTGCCAGTGACTGCCGTTGCTGGTGCTGATGATGCTGCTGATGGTGCTGACGCTGCTGCTGGTGCTGTTGGTGCTGCTGGCGCTCCTGATGGTGCTGGTGATGCTGATGGTGATGGTGGTGTCGTCCGTGTCGAGGCGGCTGGGGCGTGGGGTGGTGTGGACAACACTCGCTCTCCCCTCCCCGTGCACCGACCTGGTGGCTCGCGGCTGTCCTCGGCCCCACCTGCTGCTTCGTCCCCCCAACGCAAGGAAATCAAGAAAATCCTGCGAAGCGGCACCAAGAAATAGATTCACAACGTTAAGTAATTTAGTACATAATAACTCACAATTCCAATTCCAATCAATGATTCTACTACTACTACTACTACTACTACTACTACTACTACTACTACTAACTACTATTACTACTACTATCTGCTACTACTACCACTACTACTACTACTACTACTACTGCTACTACTGCTATTACGTCTACCACCACCACCACTACTACTACTACTACTACTACTACTACTACTACTATTTTTATGGTTACAACAACAACAAATACTACTCCTACTACTACTACTACTTCTACTACTACTACTACTACTACTACTACTACTACTACTACTACTACTACTTCTATACCTCTTCTCCGGCTACTACTACAGCAACTACAACTATTACCACTATTACTACTACTACTACTACTACTACTACTACTACTACTACTACTACTACTACTACTACTACTATACTACTACTAATACTACTACTACTACTACTACTACTACTACTACTACTACTACTACTACTACTACTACTACTACTACTACTACTATTACTACTAACGATAATATGCCTCCACCAATAGATTATATTTTCCTTTGCCTCTATTAACAATGAAGATTTGTTGCATTGTTTTAATGTCAATAATACAAAATCAAGACCTACATGCTTTCCATCCACTTAGTGTAGAAGATAGAAATTATAATAACGATCTTGATGTAACTCAGTTTTATTTAAGAGCAAGAAATTTAAATTTTTCTAAATCTGAATATATTTATCTGGATAGCTTTCCTTTTTCTACTAATAATAGTGAATTATATTTATTAACACTGAATATTAGATCCATCTCATCGAATTTCCAATACTTTGTAGACACTGTCCTTTCGTGCCAAACTAAATTTGATGTCATAGGATTAACAGAAACCCGCTTAGATGTAGATATTTCTCCACTGTACAGACTACCGGAATATGAAATGTTCACTAATAACAGAAACAGGTTTGGTGGGGGAGTGGCCATTTATATCTCTAGTAAGTACAAATCTTCTGTGATCAATGAATTTTCTAAATTGGAACCTTTTGTGGAATGTTTGGGAATCGAAGCAATATGTAATGCTAATACCTATTTATTTCTTTGTATTTACAGACCACCTCAAAGCAGTATAAATAATTTTCACAATTCACTTAATGAAATCTTATCCCTAATTAAAGATAAAAATTACAAGGAGGTTTTTGTGTTTGGAGACTTAAACATAGATTTGTTACAATGTAATAATGACAATGTGCAGGATTTAATTAATATAATGTACAGCTATTCTTTATTTCCTCTAACTACATTGCCTACTCGAGTAACTTCAACTTCATCCACGTTAATTGATCATGTTTGGTCATCTCAGATTGAAAGTAATACTGCCAATTATATATTAAAGACAGATATCAGTGACCACTACCCAGTAATCTCTGTATTTAAATGTGATAAATATCGTCATCCTTCTCCCACTTACGTAACTAAAAGAATATTTAATCAGGACTACCTTGAAAAATTTAGTAATAGTCTCTCACAAACTAATTGGAGTGACACATTAAATTGTATATGTGCTAATGAGGCCTACAACTTATTTTACAGTAAATTTAAAACATGTTTTGATAAGTGTTTTCCGGAAAGAAAAATTAAATTTAGTTTTAAAAGGAACGTAGTCCACACATTACTCTAGCTCTAAAGATTAGTATTATAGAAAAACATCGACTTGAAAACTAGCTCATAAATGGCCTTTAACGTTTAAGGAGCCTTATAGAATATATAGAAATAAATTAACGTCACTTTTAAAATTAGCCAAGAAGAAGTATAACCAAGAGCAGTTACTTAATAGCCAAGGTAATCCAAAACAACACTGGAGATCCATTAATACTATTCTTGGTAGATGCACAGGTGCTAAACATACAGTTATTGAATTAAAGCCACATTGTACTGACATTTCTGAAACATTTAATGACCATTTTTGAAGGCTGGGGGCTAGATCATGATATAGTAGGGATGAATATATGACATATTTACACAACTCACCTAATTACTCGGTATACTTATCACCAGCTACACAGATAGAAATTGAAAACTTTCTTAAGACATTAAAAGGTACATCATCTGGTTTTGATGAAATTTCTCCCTTGGTCGTAAGACAAACTGCCAGCATAATTTCCTTGCCATTAACACACATAGTTAACCTCACATTAAAGAAAGGAGTTTTTCCGGACGAACTTAAGAAAGCTAAAATTATTCCATTGTTTAAGTCAGATAATAGAGATGATGTCAATAACTACAGACCTATATCAGTTCTTCCTGTGTTCAGTAAAGTCTTTGAAAAAGTGATATGCACTCGTCTTGTAAATTTCATTGAGAAAAATAATTTATTTTCGAATTGTCAGCATGGTTTTAGACCAGGGCGCTCTACTGAGTCGGCCATATTTCAGTTTACCAATAATGTGTATAAATATCTGGAAAAGAAACATTATTTAGTTGGAATTTTTTTAGATCTTTCTAAGGCTTTTGATTCGCTATGTCATAAAATTCTATTAAGTAAACTTAGTAATTTTGGGATTCGGGGAGTTCCTTTAGAATTATTCAAAAATTATTTAACAAATCGATTTCAAGCTGTTTACTGTAATTCTAAATATTCTTCTTTCAAGCCTATCAAAATGGGTGTACCGCAAGGATCTATCCTAGGACCTATACTTTTTCTCATCTATATTAATGATATTGTCAATGCTAGTAATAAATTTAAGTATACCATTTATGCTGACGACACTAATTTACTATTAGATGATAAAAATATAAATAGTTTGCATATAAACATTAATAATGAGCTCAATTCAATTAATATGTGGCTTAAACATAATAAGTTAAGGTTAAATATCACTAAAACAAAATACATTATCTTTCAAAACCGATCAGTCACTACTAACATGCCACCTATAACACTTGAAGGAAAAGTACTTGAACGAGTTTCTTATACTAAGTTTTTGGGCGTTGTCATAGATCAAAATATCAATTGGAAATACCAAATTAATTCTGTTGCAAATAAACTATCTAGGATATGTGGCATACTGTATCGAATAAGAAATAGCCTTACACAAGAAGCACTTATCAGTATTTATTATACACTTTGTTACCCGCATCTCATTTATTGTGTATCTGTGTGGGCGTGTACGTGGCCTTCCTTTCTTAAAAATCTTCAGGTTTCTCAAAATAAGATATTTAGGTGTATGTTTTACATGAACAAGTTTGATTCCACACATAACGTATTTTCCACACATAGATTTCTTAATTTTAAAAACATTCATTGTTATTTTCTACTATTATTTATTTATAAAAACCTCGCACTGATGCATGGAACTCATCCTTTTCAAGTTATTAATACAGTGCATAATACGCGCAGGAACAATATAAATCTTATCTCTCCACAGTTTAGGACAGTTCTTTTCAGAAATAGTATTTTATGCTCAGGACCTCAAGTTTGGAATTCTTTGCCAGTAGAAATAAAAAATCTCCTTAATAGTAATAATTTCTCTCTATTTAAAAAGTCAGTAAAAACACACTTATTTGCAATCCAAAACAATCACGGTTAAAATTATAATTTATTCCTGAAACATGAACACAAATTTACATTATTAAATCTAATCAGTGAATTGCATAGTACTATTGTCCATATTATTTTTATTATTGTTATTTATTATTATTATTATTATTATTATTATTATTATTATTATTATTATTATTATTATTATTATTATTATTATTATTATTATTGTTGATGCTGTTGTAGTTGTTATTATAGTTAACATTTTAGATATAACTATTATAACTTCATCTGGTATTATAGTTAATGTTGTTATTTATTGTATATTTGTATTTAACTTTATGGTTGGGAGCTATCTGCAACCTTTAGTAAGATAATAATAGTACAATGAAATAAATATACAGTCTGTCGGGAAGCTTCGGCTTGACAGGCTAGATTCGTTGCCAGAATTATAATTATATATATATATATATGTATATATCAATGTGTGTTTAATATGGCAATAAACATTACATTACATTACATTACATTACATTACATTACATTACATTACAGTGTTCCAAGTTTTCAGTGTTCCAAGTTCTCAGTGTTCCAAATTCGCAGTGTTCCAAATTCGCAGCGTTCCAAGTTCTCAGTGTTCCAAATTCGTAGTGTTCCAAATTCGCAGTGTTTCAAGTTTGCAGTGTTCCAAATTCGCAGTGTTCCAAGTTTGCAGTGTTCCAAGTTCACAGTGTTCCAAGTTTGCAGTGTTCCAAGTTCACAGTGTTCCATGTTTGCAGTGTTCCAAATTCGCAGTGTTCCAAGTTTGCAGTGTTCCAAGTTTGCAGTGTTCCAAATTAGCAGTGATCCAAGTTTGCAGTGTCCCAAGTTTGCAGTGTTCCAAATTCCCAGTGTTCCAAGTTCGCAGTGTTCCAAGTTCGCAGTGTTCCAAGTTCGTAGCGTTCCTAGTTCGTAGTGTTCTGAGTTCGTAATGTTCCGAGTTCGTAGTGTTCTGAGTATGTAGTGTTCCGAGTTCGTAGTGTTCCAAGTTCGTAGTGTTCCAAGTTCGTAGTGTTCCTAGTTCGTAGTGTTCTGAGTTCGTAGTGTTCCGAGTTCGTAGTGTTCTGAGTTCGTAGTGTTCTGAGTTCGTAGTGTTCCGAGTTCGTAGTGTTCTGAGTTCGTAGTGTTCCGAGTTCGTAGTGTTCTGAGTTCCTAGTGTTCCGAGTTCGTAGTGTTCTGACTTCGTAGTGTTCTGAGTTCGTAGTGTTCTGAGTTCGTCTTCTGAGTTCGTAGTGTTCCGAGTTCGTAGTGTTCTGAGTTCGTAGTGTTCCGAGTTCGTAGTGTTCTGAGTTCGTATTGTTCCGAGTTCTCAGTGTTCCAAGTTCTGTGTTCCAAGTTTTGTGTTCCAAGTTCTCAGTGTTCCAAGTTCTGTGTTCCAAGGTCTCAGTGTTCCAAGTTCGCAGTGTTCCAAATTCGCAGTGTTCCAAGTTCGCAGTGTTCCAAGTTCTCAGTGTTCCAAGTTCTCAATATTCTAAGTTCTCAATATTCCAAGTTCTCACTGTTCCAAGTTCTCAGTGTTCCAAGGTCTCAGTGTTCCAAGTTCGTAGTGTTCCAAGTTCACAGTGTTCCAGGTTCACAGTGTTCCAAGTTTTCAGTGTTCCAAGTTCTCAGTGTTCCAAATTCGCAGTGTTCCAAATTCGCAGCGTTCCAAGTTCTCAGTGTTCCAAATTCGTAGTGTTCCAAATTCGCAGTGTTCCAAATTCGCAGTGTTCCAAATTCGCAGTGTTCCAAATTCGCAGTGTTTCAAGTTTGCAGTGTTCCAAATTCGCAGTGTTCCAAGTTTGCAGTGTTCCAAGTTCACAGTGTTCCAAGTTTGCAGTGTTCCAAGTTCACAGTGTTCCATGTTTGCAGTGTTCCAAATTCGCAGTGTTCCAAGTTTGCAGTGTTCCAGATTAGCAGTGATCCAAGTTTGCAATGTTCCAAGTTTGCAGTGTTCCAAATTCCCAGTGTTCCAAGTTCGCAGTGTTCCAAGTTCGCAGTGTTCCAAGTTCGTAGCGCTCCTAGTTCGTAGTGTTCTGAGTTCGTAGTGTTCTGAGTATGTAGTGTTCCGAGTTCGTAGTGTTCCAAGTTCGTAGTGTTCCAAGTTCGTAGTGTTCCAAGTTCGTAGTGTTCCTAGTTCGTAGTGTTCTGAGTTCGTAATGTTCCGAGTTCGTAGTGTTCTGAGTATGTAGTGTTCCGAGTTCGTAGTGTTCCAAGTTCGTAGTGTTCCGAGTTCGTAGTGTTCTGAGTTCGTAGTTTTCCGAGTTCGTAGTTTCGCGTTCGTAGTGTTCTGAGTTCGTAGTGTTCCGAGTTCGTAGTTTCGCGTTCGTAGTGTTCTGAGTTCGTAGTGTTCCGAGTTCGTAGTTTCACGTTCGTAGTGTTGTGAGTTCGTAGTGTTCCGAGTTCGTAGTGTTCCGAGTTCGTAGTGTTCTGAGTTCGCAGTGTTTCGAGTTCGTAGTGTTCTGAGTTCGTAGTGTTCTGAGTTCGTAGTGTTCCGAGTTCGTAGTGTTCTGAGATCGTAGTGTTCCGAGTTCGTAGTGTTCTGAGTTCGTAGTGTTCCGAGTTCGTAGTGTTCCGAGTTCGTAGTGTTCTGAGTTCGTAGTGTTCCGAGTTCGTAGTGTTCTGAGTTCGTAGTGTTCCGAGTTCGTAGTGTTCTGAGTTCGTAGTGTTCTGAGTTCGTAGTGTTCTGAGTCTGTAGTTCTGAGTTCAGTGTTCTGAGTTCGTAGTGTTCCGAGTTCGTAGTGTTCTGAGTTCGTAGTGTTCTGAGTTCGTAGTGTTCTGAGTTCGTAGTGTTCTGAGTTCGTAGTGTTCTGAGTTCGTAGTGTTCTGAGTTCGTAGTGTTCCGAGTTCGTAGTGTTCTGAGTTCGTAGTGTTCTGAGTTCGTAGTGTTCTGAGTTCGTAGTGTTCCGAGTTCGTAGTGTTCTGAGTTCGTAGTGTTCCGAGTTCGTAGTGTTCTGAGTTCGTAGTGTTCCGAGTTCGTAGTGTTCTGAGTTCCTAGTGTTCCGAGTTCGTAGTGTTCTGACTTCGTAGTGTTCTGAGTTCGTGTTCTGAGTTCGTAGTGTTCCGAGTTCGTAGTGTTCTGAGTTCGTAGTGCTCCGAGTTCGTAGTGTTCTGAGTTCGTATTGTTCCGAGTTCTCAGTGTTCCAAGTTCTGTGTTCCAAGTTTTGTGTTCCAAGTTTTGTGTTCCAAGTTCTCAGTGTTCCAAGTTCTGTGTTCCAAGGTCTCAGTGTTCCAAGTTCGCAGTGTTCCAAATTCGCAGTGTTCCAAGTTCGCAGTGTTACAAGTTTGCAGTGTTCCAAGTTCTCAGTGTTTCAAGTTCGCAGTGTTCCAAGTTGTCAGTGTTCCAAGTTCGTAGTGTTCCAAGTTTTCAGTGTTCTAAGTTCTCAGTGTTCCAAGTTCTGTGTTCCAAATTCGCAGTGTTACAAGTTCGTAGTGTTCCAAATTCGCAGTGTCACGAGTTCGTAGTGTTCCAAATTCGTAGTGTTCCTAGTTCGTAGTGTTCCAAATTCGCAGTGTTACAAGTTCGTAGTGTTCCAAATTCGCAGTGTTCCAAGTTCGTAGTGTTCCAAGTTCGTAGTGTTCCAAGTTCGTAGTGTTCCAAATTCGCACTGTTACAAGTTCGTAGTGCTCCAAATTCGTAGTGTTCCAAATTTGCAGTGTTCCAAGTTCGCAGTGTTCCAAATTCTCAATGTTCCAAGTTCTCAGCGTTCCAAATTCTCAGTGTTCCAAGTTCGTAGTGTTCCAAGTTCTCAGTGTTCCAAGTTCTCAGTGTTCCAAGTTTTCAGTGTTCCAATTTCTCAGTGTTCCAAATTCACAGCGTTCCAAATTCACAGCGTTCCAAGTTCTCAGTGTTCCAAGTCCGTAGTGTTCCAAGTTCTCAGTGTTCCAAGTTCTCAGTGTTCCAAGTTCTCAGTGTTCCAAGTTCACAGTGTTCCAAGTTCGCAGTGTTCCAAATTCGCAGTGTTCCAAGTTCGCAGTGACAAAATCCGTGTGAAAAGGCGACAGAAAAGAACAAACACCAACAACGGAAGGAGAAAGAAACGCAATAAGAAAACGGGAAGAACCAAGCAATGCGAATAGTCGATAGTAAAGAAGAAACACCATTACGAAAGCTAAATCACGAAAGGAAAATAACAAAAACAACAAGCAGAGTGAACAGTCGATAGAAAGGAAAAACCATAAAACGAACAGTAAAAGGAAAAAAAACAAAAGAAACAGAAGACAAAGGAGTGTGAATAAACGACAGAATAGAAGAAACACAAAAATAAAATGTAAAAGAAAATAGAATAAGAAAAATAAAGGAACAAGGCAGTGTGAATGGATGATGGAAAAGAAGAAACTAGTGATGAAAACAAGAAGACAACCCGAATCAAGAAAACAAGAAACAAGAAAAAAAAACGAAAATTGAATAAAACGAGAACATGAAACAAGAAAAAAAACGAAAAAGAAAGAAATCAAGAAACACGAAACTAGTAATGAAGACAAAGAAGAAACCCCGAAAAAAAAAAGAAAAAAAAGAAAAAAAGAGGAAAAGAAAAATAAGAATAAAACAGAAACTAAGAGTAGAATTAAAAAAAACAAGAAAAATTGAAAAGAAGAAGAAAAACAATCAAGAAAAAAGGAAAAAATGAAAAGCCAATAAGGAAGCAAGGGACCCGTTGCAAAGACTAATATCCCGACACATTTTGTTTTCTCTTTTTTTTTTTTTTACTGTATTGACCTACGCAAAATCAAAGAAGAGGGAGAAATATAGAAAGTCAAAAAGGGAAAAAAATTATAGATTGTACTGAGCTTATCCACGTAGCTACTGAAAAAGTAAGGAGGAGGAAGAGGAGGAGGAGGAAGAGGAGGAGGAGGAGGAAGAGGAGGAGGAGGAGGAGGAGGAGGAAATACAAAGGTAGGAGTTTATATGCTAAGTAAATGTTAACACACTAAAATAACATATACATACAAAAGTCCTCCTCCTCCTCCTCCTCCTCCTCCTCCTCCTCCTCCTCCAATTAAGAGTGTACCTCGACTTATCTCCGCCGCTAGCAAGGAGAAAGCGCCCATAACATGTTTCCGTAATGGAGGAGGAGGAGGAGGAGGTATAAGAGCAGGATAGAAGATAAAAAGAAAATGAAAAGATGAGATGAATGAAAATAGGAAGAAAAAATCAGTCGTAGTAGTAGTAGTAGTAGTAGTAGTAGTAGTAGTAGTTAGTAGTAGTAGTAGTAGTAGTAGAGTAGTAATGGTTGAAGAAGAAGAAGAAGAAGAAGAAGAAGAAAAAAAAAGATGTAGAAAAAGAAAAAGATAAAAAAGAAGAAAGAAAAAAGAAGAAAAGGAGGATGATGAGGAAGGTCTTTCTACCTACTGCTATCCCTTCGCCCGAGGAGGAGGAGGAGGAGGAGGAGGAGGAGGAGGAGGAAAC
>NC_066527.1:14677510-14687510 GCF_024679095.1 Eriocheir sinensis
ACTGTTAGTACACCCAAATGACATAAGTTCTCCTCATTGTCACATATGCATACCACAAACATCCTTCTCCTCCTCCTCTTCCTCCTCCTCCTCCCCCAACTACTACTACTACTACTACTACTACTACTACTACTTATAATACTAATACTACTACTACTAATAATAATAATAATAATAATAATAATAATAATAATAATAATAATAATAATAATAATAATAATAATAATAATAATAATAATAATAATAATAATAATAATAATAATAACAATAATAATAATAGAGTTAGAGTTTCGTTTAGAGATAGGTAACGATTCTTCACACACATGACAAGTAGCAACTTACAGAAAAAAAATTCAACAAAAAAACAGCTCACTTTGATATATATAAAAGAATCCCATTACTTAGGAAGCATATATGAATTCAATGAGTAAACAAGAATAACAACATTTTTGGTTAGTTAAGGAAGGTTAAGGGTCTCTTCACACACATGACAGGCAGCGATTGTGAATAAAAACACCAACAAAGAAAGAGCTCAGTTTATAAGATTGTATCAACATCAAAGAAATATATATGAATGTACTGAGTAAACACGAAGGCCACATGAATAGCATATGAGTATTCTTGGGCCTCGTGGTAAGGGGGCGGGATTCGAACGCGGGTCACTGGTTTACCTTAAACTGAGAAGACTGTCGAGAAGAACAAGAACAAAAACATAGACACGAAGAAAAGGAAAGACAAAACGAAGAAAAAGAACAAGAAGATGAACAAAGAGGAGGAGGAGGAGGAGGAGCCCATATTCGTCCTTCAGGATAACGGGACCTTGATATCAGGTATGTGGGACAGGTGGTGATGGTGGTGGTGGAGGTGGTGGTGGTGGTGGTGGAATAAGATTATGGTGGAGGATGTTACTGTTGCCATATATGAAACACACACACACACACACACATCCCTCCCGACCTTGCTGAAAAAAAAAGAATAAGTTTTCTCCACTTAACTATAGCGTTCCTATCGACCTACTTACACACACACACACACACACGCACACACACACACACGGTATTATAATTTCTACGTCCTTCTTTTCATATTCATCTGTCCCTGTTGATCATCGGCGCTATTTTTTTTTTTTTTACAGCAAGGAAAAAATAGTTCACTAGACGCTACTCTGACAAAAGAAAAAAGAGCGAGAGTCCAGAAGAGAGGTCAGTTTTGAGTGGAGAGCAGCGTTGGCAAATTATCGTACACACCGTATTCCATTTTCGTAGTTTCTGACTGATATATCTATAGCAAAAACAAACAAAATAAACATCAATAAATAAGTTTTAACGCTAACTTTAATATTCTTTCGTTATTTGTGTAGGTACGAGAGTTTGAGGCTTGAAAATGATAAATACAATGTGGTGAGTACGATAATCTGGCAACGCTGGTGGAGAGGTGTCCTGTTAAGGGGCTATTACACTGGGCAAATTTTCCGTGAATCTTCAGTCAAACCACGATTTCCGCTTGCGTGGTTCCCATATTTCCGTGGTTTTCTGACTTGTCCACGACCTTCCAAAGCTTCGGTAAATTTCACTGAAGGACGACGGTATTACTCGCCATCTTCATCAGCAGCAATATCAACAAACAATTGAGAACCACGTTAGCGGAAATCGTGGTTTGACTGAAGATCCACGGAAAATTTGCCCAATGTAACAGCCCCTTTACTCTCCTCTTGAAAGTAGACAGGTGGAAATACAGACAAATGACGACTGTTCCAGAGTTTTCTAATGTAAGGGATGAAAGAATGAAAATGCTGGTTAACTCTTGCATAAGGGGATGTGGACAGAATAGAGGTGAGCAAGAGTAGAAAGTCTAGTGCAGCGGGGCCACGGGAGGGGGGGGGGGAGGCACGCAGTTAGCAAGTTCAGAGGAGCAGTCAGCATGAAAATATCGTTAGAGGATAGAGAGGCACCATGGCGGCGGAGTTTAAGAGGTAGAAGACTGTCAGTATAAGGAGGGTAGTTGATGAGACGAAGATATGCACTCAGAAACACATACACAAGCCTTATTATGATTACGTTCGATTTATTTTGTTATAATAATGCGCCTACAATACACTACATTGAGCGGTTTTTGGCTTTTTTTCTCGAGATGTTCCTTCCCTTTCTTTTCCTTGTAGAAGATTAGATAGGACGAGAAAACAACATTGGCAACGCTTGTCTTTAATTCCTTCCCTTTTCTTTTCCAAACAGACAATATTGGTAACACTGATCTTAGTTTCACTTCTTCCCATTAATTTTCCATAGACAATACTGGCAACACTGCTCTTATTTTCCTTACGTTTCCTTTTCTTGAAGACGATTGGCAACACTGCTCTTATTTTCCTTACGTTTCCTTTTCTTGAAGACGATTGGCAACACTGCTCTTATTTTCCTTACGTTTCCTTTTCTTGAAGACGATTGGCAACACTGCTCTTATTTTCCTTACGTTTCCTTTTCTTGAAGACGATTGGCAACACTGCTCTTATTTTCCTTACGTTTCCTTTTCTTGAAGACGATTGGCAACACTGCTCTTATTTTCCTTACGTTTCCTTTTCTTGAAGACGATTGGCAACACTGCTCTTATTTTCCTTACGTTTCCTTTTCTTGAAGACGCTATTGGTAACACTGCTCTTTTTTTCACTTCCCTCTCTTTTCTTCTAGACAATATTGGTAACACTTATTTTCCCTTATTTCCTTCCTTTTATTTTTTTATTCACACAATATTGGCACCACTGCTCTTATTTTCACTCTTTTTTCTCAGACGATATTGGTAACACTGCTCTTATTTCCCTTTCTTCCCTTTCCTTTTCCTTGCACACGATATTGGTAACCCTGCCGTTATTTTCCCTTCCTTCCCTTTCCTTATCCATACAGACAACATTGGCAACACTGTTCATATATTCCCTTCCTTTCCTTTTCCTTGCACACGATATTGGCAACACTGTTTTAATTTTCCCTTCCCTCGCTTTTCTTTTCTTTTTCTTTGCAGACGATAACACACTACTACTACTGCTACTACTACTACTGCAACTACTACTACTACTACTACTACTGCTACTACTACTACTATCTGCTACTACTACTGCTACTACTACTGCTACTATTGTTGTTGATACTACTACTACTATCTAATAATACTATTGCTGCTAGTACTGCTATTATTGCCATCATTATTACCATCCATATCATCACCATCTCGCGTCACGATCTGCACTTATCACTCCTCTTCCTCCCTTCCTCTACATTTCTCCAGCATGACGCGGACCCTTGCAGACATCGGCGGAGTGTTTCCCTTGGCACGATCCTCTATTGTTTTCGACACTGGACGTAATGAGACGAGGATGTGACGCGGGACCCAACGAAAATGATAGTAATGGTGGTGGTGGTGATGGTGGTGGTGGTGGTGGTGGTGGTGATGCATTCCATGGTGATGACGAGATGGTGACAATAATGATAAAAGTGATAGCAATAACAGTAGTAGTAGTAGTTGTTATATTAGTAATAATAGTTTAGAGAGAGAGAGAGATTATATAGATATATATATATATATATATATATATATATATATATATATATATATATATATATATATATATATATATATATATATATATATAGATATATATATATATATATATATATATATATATATATATATATATATATATATATATATATATATATATATATATATATATATATATAATAATAATTATAATTATAATAATATAATAATAATAATAATAACAACAATAACAATAATAAACATAATAATAATAATAATAATAATAATAATAATAATAATAATAATAATAATAATAATAATAATAATAATAATAATAATAATAATAATAATAATAATAATAATAATAATAATAATAATAATAATAATAATAATAATAATAATAATAATAATAATAATAATAATAATAATAAGGCGGTGGCTGAGTTGTTAGCATCCAGCCCACCGCCACAGCTGGGATTTTTCAGCCACCGCCGAGTGGCCTAAGACTACCCACATGCTGTCCTGAACCTGGACTCAAGATTCTCTTTCTAAAGAAGGGATTAAAGATGAGATCCGGGGGGCTGCATGAGCCAAGAAGGATGGCGCCATTATAAACACTTGCCTGAGCCATAACGGGCTGGGCCGACCATTAGGCCCCACAAAGAAAGCCTACGTAAAAAAAAAGAAATAATAATAATAATAATTAAAAAATCTCAACCTATCAGTCTACCTGCCTACCAACCTGCCTACCTCCCTCCCTCCCTCCCTCCCTCCCCCCCTCTCTACCCACCCCTCTGTCTCTCTTCGTGTGCACTAAAAAACACACACCAGGAAGAAGAAAACAGTCACGCTTCATGTACACTTTTGCCTCATCTTCGCACACACACACACACACACACACACACACACACACACACACACACACACACACGCTCACATACACATACACAATTTGAAGCGTGTACGTATAAATACATACATGAGTGTGTGTGCGTGTGATAATACGTTCACAGTCATCGAGCGAGATGTGTACATGTAATAATTATATACTGAGAGAGAGAGAGAGAGAGAGAGAGAGAGAGAGAGAGAGAGAGAGAGAGAGAGAGAGAGAGAGACTCTGTGTGTGTGTGTGTGTGTGTGTGTGTGTGTGTGTGTGTGTGTGTGTGTGTGTGTGTGTGTGTGTGTGTGTGTGTGTGTGAACAAGACAAAAAAAGATAAAAAATAGCTAAAAATAATAAAGATGAGGAAAGGAAAAGGAAACAAATAAAAATTGGAAAGAAGAAGAAGAAGAAGAAGAAGAAGAAGAAGAGAATAAAAGAAAAGAAGGAGGAAGATGAAGAAAGTGAAAGCCGAGATGATGTTAAGGGTGGTTATAGGAGGAGGAAGAGGAGGAGGAGGAGGAGGAGGAGGAGGAGGAGGAGAGAAAAAAAAGAGAAAAAAGAATGAAAGATGCAGAGATATGAAAGAGGAGTGAGGCAGGAAGAAAATCTGGAGGAGGAGGAGGAGGAGGAGGAGGAATAGAAGTAGGAGGAATAGGAGGAATGAAACAAAGAAAAACAAATAACAAGAACATGATAAAAAAAAGTATATGAAAACAAACGGAGGAAAAAAAAACAGAAGAATAAACGAAAGTAAGAAAGAATGAAAAAAAATAAAAGACAAAAACGGAAAAAAAAACAAAAATACAAGAAAAAAAACAGGGAGGAAAACCGACTTAAAACACACACACACACACACACACACACACACACACACACACACAAAATCTCACCACCACTGCTGTACTTTTCTCTCTGCTCCTCCTCCTCCTCCTCCTCCTACTCCTCCTCCTCTTCCTCCTCCTCCTCCTCTTCCTCTTGATCCTCCTTTCCAGTGGCCTCAATCCTCTCTTAGGCGGCCGGGTGACTCTCTCTCGGCAGTCTAGCGCCACCATCCACCACGCCAGGACGGAAGGCAGGATCGCTCTCTCCACTCCCTCCACCCGTCCACTTTCCCGACACCAAGGTAGAGACCCACTGACTATTGCCACTACTATTCCACTATACTATTCAGCTACTATTCCACTAATCCACTGCTCTGCCATCGTCGCTGCTGCATCTGTAACTACTACTTCTACTACTACTACTGCTGCTACTACTATTTTTACTGCTATAACTACTACTACTACTACCACTGCTACTACTATTACTACTACTACATCTACTTCTAATATATCTACTCCTCCTCCTCTTCTCCTCATCCTACTACTACAACTACATCTACTTACTTTTACTACTACTACTACTACTACTACTACTACTACTACTACTACTACTACTACTATTTCTACTACTATTACTATTGAAACTCCGTCTATGTCATCTCCTCCACTATTGCCAACTCAAATGAAAAAAAATATGTCAGTGAAAGCCAGCGCAAAAAAAAAAAAAAAAAAAAAACGGCAGTTTCTAAACATTTTTTCACTTGCCTTGTTTTCCACGACTTTTCTTCCCTTCGAATTATTTTTTTTCTTTCTGAGCTCGTCTGCCTGTCTGCGCCATAACTAACGGAGGAACCAGAGGAGTATGTAAGATGATGTAGTCAGTCATAAAAGTGGTTCATCAATCCATCAAACGGTCAATCAGTTCTCAAAATACGGATTGCAGAAAGAAAATATTATGTCTTTCCTACCCCAGAGTCAAAGGCCAATGCTACGGAGATGAGCACTGAGGCCACGCGCATCTATAACGTATGCTTCGAACTTACTTCCTCATCCACTTTGGCAGAGAACGCAACGAAAGAACGTGTCAGAAAAGCCCTATTAAAGAACGACATGAAGTTTTTTTTTGCGCTATCTTCAGTTCTACGTTCGCCAGAGTTGGTTGAACGGCGTAAGATGCGTGCCAAAGGAAGGTGAACGGGTGAAGGAAGCGATCAGGGTGCAGGGGTGGTGAGCGCAGGTTTCCTTACGCCATTTCTACACACGGTTACACATCTACTGAGTGACCCAAGACAAAGAAGGTTCATTCACACAAGTTCCCTTACCCCCTCTCCTTCACACGCCCACATATATACCATCAGAAAGGCTTAAGATCATCTGTGTTCTCTCAAAGGCCCCTGACGACAGTTCTACATAGTTTTAATCCCTTACCATTACTGAGTGGCGTAAGATCATCCATATTCATACACACATGTTCCCTTGCGCCCTTTCCTTTACACAATCACATATATATATACCATTACTGAAGAGCTCTAGACCATCCGAATTCTCTCAAAGTTCCCTGATGTCATTTCTGCACATAGTTTTAATCCCCTACCATTACTGAGTGGCTAAGATCATCCATATTCATTCACACAAGTTCCCTTACGCCCTTTCCTTCACACACTCATCTATATACCATTACTGAAGGTCTCAAGATCATCCGTATTCTCTCAAAGGTCCCTGATGACATTTCTACACATAGTTTTAATCGTCTACCATTACTGAGTGACCCAAGATCTTCTACATTCATACACATAAGCTCCGTTACGTTTCTACTACCTTGTTATAAGCACCTGCCAATACCAAATGGCCGAGAAGCTCCCTCACGCCACTTCCTACACAAGCTTACATATCTACCATTTCTCTAAGATGGTCTAGATTCACCCACACAAGTTCCCTTACACCCTTCCTAAACAAGCTTACATATCTACCATTTCTCTAAGATGGTCTAGATTCACCCACACAAGTTCCCTTACACCCTTCCTAAACAAGCTTACATATCTACCATTTCTCTAAGATGGTCTAGATTCACCCACACAAGTTCCCTTACACCCTTCCTACACAAGCTTACATATCTACCATTTTTCTAAGATGGTCTAGATTCACCCACACAAGTTCCCTTACACCCTTCCTAAACAAGCCTACATATCTACCATTTCTCTAAGACGGTCTAGATTCACCCACACAAGTTCCCTTACACCCTTCCTAAACAAGCTTACATATCTACCATTTCTCTAAGACGGTCTAGATTCACCCACACAAGTTCCCTTACACCCTTCCTAAACAAGCTTACATATCTACCATTTCTCTAAGACGGTCTAGATTCACCCACACAAGTTCCCTTACACCCTTCCTAAACAAGCTTACATATCTACCATTTCTCTAAGACGGTCTAGATTCACCCACACAAGTTCCCTTACACCCTTCCTAAACAAGCTTACATATCTACCATTTCTCTAAGACGGTCTAGATTCACCCACACAAGTTCCCTTACACCCTTCCTAAACAAGCTTACATATCTACCATTTCTCTAAGATGGTCTAGATTCACCCACACAAGTTCCCTTACACCCTTCCTAAATAAGCTTACATATCTACCATTTCTCTAAGATGGTCTAGATTCACCCACACAAGTTCCCTTACACCCTTCCTACACAAGCCTACATATCTACCATTTCTCTAAGACGGTCTAGATTCACCCACACAAGTTCCCTTACACCCTTCCTAAACAAGCCTACATATCTACCATTTCTAAGTCACTGAGGACGGTCTAGAGCAGTGGTTCTCAGCCTTTTCTGTCCAGTTCCCTTTTTTTCAGTCACTTTTTCACCTGAGGACCCCTACAACGAAATAGGTTCACCGGGCCACTCATAACAATCCCAAGGGTTAAATTTGTCACGTGGGCCATGAGTTTGACACCCCTGGTACCGTTAGCTAATGTAGAGCAATTCTTGCTTTTAAGCATTCGGTTTTAAGGATTGTGTAGTATGAACTGTATTCCGAGCCTCATGTCTTCTAATTTCAGTATAATAGATTTTAAAATCATTCGAATCTCTATGGACCCCATGAAATTCTTCCATGGACCCCTGATTGGGAACCACTGGTCTAGAGTCACCCACAGAACTTCCCTCCCGCCACTTCCTACACGCGAACCAATCCATCATTCTTAGGTCGCTGAGGACGGTCTAGTTTCACACACACAAGTTCCTTTACACACTTCCTAAACACATGCACTTACACATCTACCATTAATGATTGGCCCAGGAACATCTATAGCTCGCCACACAGTTACCTCACGCCCTCCTGCACGCGTACATATCCATCATTCTTAGGTCGCTGAAGACGGTCTCGATCCACCGCAAGAGCTCCCCTACGCCCTTTTCTACACCGTAATAAACACCTTCCAATACTGAGTAGCGGAAGAACACAAATATCCACCCACAAAAGTTCCCTCACGCGTACATATACATCATTCTTAGGTCGCTGAAGACGGTCTCAATCTGCCCAGCCGCCATCCGTCAACCCTGAACTTCCTCGCGGCCTCAACGCAAGTAGGACACCGCGCGGGCGAGGTAACATGATCCTCAAAAGGCGAAGCTCTTAAAAAACAGACCTGCGCGCGCCAGGCAGCAAGATACCGTTAAGGAGTTCCTAGATTGTCGCGCATGCTAAAGGATGTTCCCTAACCCGCGTAGAACAGTTAAATGACCCGCAAAAGACTGCACTGTAAAATAAGCAGCGTCCCCCCACCAGGCA
This sequence comes from Eriocheir sinensis, assembly GCF_024679095.1. Taxonomy (NCBI): domain Eukaryota; kingdom Metazoa; phylum Arthropoda; class Malacostraca; order Decapoda; family Varunidae; genus Eriocheir; species Eriocheir sinensis. The sequence continues at coordinate 14,686,532 of NC_066527.1, forward strand.
CAAGGGCCCACAAAGCAACGGCATACAGTAAAAGAGAATTCTGAAGTAAAGTTGCGCGTCTCCGTACAAGTTAAATGACTCGCAAAAGACAGAACTATAAAAAAAAGCAGCGCCCCACACCAGGCACAGGGGCCCACCAAGCAACGGGATACAGTTAAAGAGAATTCTGAAGTAAAGGTGCGCGTGGCCTTCGTGCTCATCTCCGTATTAAGTTAAATGACCAGCAAAAGACAGCACTATAAAAAAAGCCGCGCTCCCCACCTCGCACAGGGGCCAACAAGATAGTGTAAAAGAGAATTATAAAGTAACATCGGGAGCATACATTATACCTGCGCGTAGTCTCGGTGCTCATCTCCATCACGTCACTATAAAAAAGCCGCGCTCCCCACCACGCATAGGGGTCCACCAAAGAATAAGATACAGTAAGAGAGAATTATAAGATCATTAACGTTGAGCATACACTAAACCTGCGCATGGCCTCGGTGTTCATCTCCGTCACGTCACAATAAAAAAAGCCGCGCTCCCCACCATGCATAGGGGTCCACCAAGGGATATGATACGGTAAGAGAGAATTATAAGATTAGTAACGTTGGGAGCATACAATAGACCTGCGCCTGGCCTCGGTGTTCATCTCCATCACGTCACTATAAAAAAAAAGCCGCCCTCCCCACCACGCATAGGGTCCACCAAGGAATATGATACAGTAAGAGAGAATTATGAATCAGTAACGTTGGGAGCATACACTATAGATCCTCATCTCCGTCGCATTAGAGAATTATGACGCAATATATGAAAAAGGGAAAGAAAAAGAAAGAAAAAATGGAAATGGACTAGATCATAAACATCATTCATAAGTAAACATCAGGGAAATAAATAAAAAGAAAAGGAAGACAATGAATTAATGAGATAAAGAAAAGAATGGATAAATAGATGTAAATAGAGTGAATAAATAGAATAGATAAATAACACGATATTATAC
>NC_066527.1:14690010-14707510 GCF_024679095.1 Eriocheir sinensis
TATTAGTCTGAAAGTTTTCATGGTCATTTAACCTGACCTGACTTAATTAACCTAACTTAGATAGAGAATTAAATAAACAAATAAATAAACACACCTCATCTCACCTGATCAAACCTGACCTGACCTACCCTAACCTAACCTAACCTGACATCATTCTAACCTGACCTATTCTAACCTAACCTGACCTGACCTGAGCTGACCCACGTAACAGCCCTTCTTTCCCCGCCAGATGGTGCTGCGTCACGTGGCCGTGCTGGCCGTGGTGCTGGCCGTAGCGTGGGCCCAGGGGCGGCCAGGCGGCCTGGGCGGCGGCCAGGGGGGCGGCCAGGGGGGCGGCCAGGGCGGCGGCCGTGAGCTGATCAGGCCGGACCCCAGGGCGTGCAGGAACAGGGTGACCCACGCCGCCACCTTCCGCAACGGACACTACTACTTCTTCTCCTGGGCCCACGGACCCACCAGCCAGCACGAGCGGGACTGGCTGGACGCCAGGAACATCTGCAGGTACGTGTGGCCGCTGCTGCTACTGGCCTGTTGCGCTGTGCACGGTAACCTGGCAGACACGCCCCGCTCCCTCCCACCAGGTTGCCACACTATTCACGGTAACCTGGCAGACACGCCCCGCTCCCTCCCACCAGGTTGCCACACTATTCACGGTAACCTGGCAGACACGCCCCGCCCCCTCCCACCAGGTTGCCACACTATTCACGGTAACCTGGCAGACACGCCCCGCTCCCTCCACCCGGTTGCCACTCTTTTCACGGTAACCTGGCAGACACGCCCCGCTCCCTCCCACCAGGTTGCCACACTATTCACGGTAACCTGGCAGACACGCCCCGCCCCCTCCCACCAGGTTGCCATACTATTCACGGTAACCTGGCAGACACACCCCGCCCCCTCCCCACCAAGCTCCATATCACTGACCATTCCGCAGGCAAGCCACGCCCCCTCCCCCAAACCCGGGCTGCAGGAACTGGCTACTTACTGGGAACATCTGGAAGAGTGTTTGAACGGCCGCACTATTACACTGTTCACACTAACTTGACCAGCAAGCCCCGCCCCTCTAGCTGTTCCTGCTTGTCTGCTTGCGTTGTGATCTTGTGAGCGCCTGCTTGTCACTCATATATAGTCTTTAAACGCCCCGCATTGACGTATAAGTTATGGTTGTCTGCTTTTCACCGAGTAGGAACTGCCTGCTGGTACGCCCCCTTAGGAGAAGGAGTTTTGGTTGTTCCCTTTCACGCCTTGTACGAGTTGTGGTTGTCTGCTTTTGTGTCCCTTGGTTGTGGTTGCCTGCTACACCTGCCATACTACTGTTTGTGCTCCCTGCAGGATGGGGCATGAGAGGAGGGCAGCATGGGGCATAGCTGGATGGGGTATAGGAGGGCAGGATGGGGAGAGGAAGAGGGTCAGGATGGGGAATAGGGCAGAAAGGCATAGGACTGAAAAGGCTCATGGGAAGATATGGGTGTGTGAATGAGTGATGTGGACGTAACTGAAGCAAAGGGAAAGGGAGACGGCAGCGTAATGACAGAAAAGGGGACGAATGAAGGGAAGGAACAGCACGAGATAAAGAGAGAGAGGAGGGGAATGAGAAGGGAATAGAAGGAAAGGGACATAGAAGGGATCATAGAAGATAGATAGGCAAGTGGGTGATGTAGATGAAGGATAAAGAGAGAGGAGATGAATGAAGGGAGGGAATGGCACAAGATAAGAGAGATAGGCGTGAAATGAAAAGGGGAGGGAGGGAAGGGAAGAAGGAAGAGAAGAGAGATAGGCCGGGAATGAAAAGGGGAGGGAGGGAAAGGGAAGAAGGAAGAGACAGGAGAATTGCACCAAGACTGTGATGTGTGGGAGGCGGAAGAAAAGGCGACTTTCTACCACACAAGCTTTCAGTGCTGGAGGCTACAGGAAGAGAGGGAAGGGTTTCTAAACACACACACACACACACACACACACACACACACACACACACACACACACACACACACACACACACACACTCTTCACCTCTGTACTGGAGTGAAATTGGAGAACACAGGCAAAGTCAGGTACGGGTTGTGGTTTTTGATCCTGCTTCTGACTCCACGTGTCGGTTCTAGTGCCACGCAAAGCAAGAAATGATATCCCTCTGTACTTCTATAACCCAGCTGCGTGACCTTTGCTGCGGGGCTGTTCGTGTGACAGTAGACCACTCCCATGTACTTCTATAACCCAGCTGCGTGACCTTTGCTGCGGGGCTGTTTGTGTGACAGTAGACCACTCCCATGTACTTCTATAAACCAGCTGCGTGACCTTTGCTGCGGGGCTATTCGTGTGACAGTAGACCAATCCCATTTCGCAGATGCAGGACGAAGGGAGAGAATGGGTAGGGTTAGGGTGGGGAGGAAGGGAGAGAGCGGAGGAGCAGGATCAAAGCGGCGGGTTAAAACTACTGAGCAAGGGAGTTTTACAGTCACTCAGATGCTAAACGGACTCACAGAATACAGTTTAGGAGTTCTTTCACGATCTCTTCTTTTCCATTTGTTTCCTCTTCATTTGCTATTTTTATCATTGTCCAGTCAGCTCGGTTGTTCGTGATATCTGCAAACTCCCACCCCATTGATGCTGCTCCTCCACTCTCTCCCTTCCTCCCCACTCTAACCATACACTTCCTCTCCCTTCGTCCTGCATTTCCACAGCCTCTCCCTTCCTCCCCACCCTAACCATACACTTCCTCTCCCTTCGTCCTGCATCTCTACAGCCTCTCCCTTCCTCCCCACCCTAACCATACACTTCCTCTCCCTTCGTCCTGCATTTCCACAGCCTCTCCCGTCCAACCCACCCTAACCCTACACATCCACTCCCTTCGTCCTGCATTTCCACAGCCTCTCCCTTCCTCCCCACCCTAACCATACACTTCCTCTCCCTTCGTCCTGCATCTCTACAGCCTCTCCCTTCCTCCCCATCCTAACCATACACTTCCTCTCCCTTCGTCCTGCATTTCCACAGCCTCTCCCTTCCTCCCCACCCTAACCATACACTTCCTCTCCCTTCGTCCTGCATCTCCACAGCCTCTCCCTTCCTCACCACCCAGACCCTACCCTTCCTCTCACTTCGTCCTGCATGTCTACAGCCTCTCCCTTCCTCCCCACCCTAACCATACACTTCCTCTCCCTTCGTCCTGCATTTCCACAGCCTCTCCCTTCCTCCCCACCCTAACCATACACTTCCTCTCCCTTCGTCCTGCATCTCCACAGCCTCTCCCTTCCTCCCCACCCTTACCCTACCCTTCCCCTCCCTTCGTCCTGCATCTCCACAGCCTCTCCCTTCCTCCCCACCCTAACCATACACTTCCTCTCCCTTCGTCCTGCATCTCCACAGCCTCTCCCTTCCTCCCCACCCTAACCATACACTTCCTCTCCCTTCGTCCTGCATCTCCACAGCCTCTCCCTTCCTCCCCACCCTAACCATACACTTCCTCTCCCTTCGTCCTGCATCTCCACAGCCTCTCCCTTCCTCCCCACCCTAACCATACACTTCCTCTCCCTTCGTCCTGCATCTCCACAGCCTCTCCCTTCCTCCCCACCCTAACCATACACTTCCTCTCCCTTCGTCCTGCATCTCCACAGCCTCTCCCTTCCTCCCCACAGCCACATGCACACAGTTTTATGGCCCTGGTGCTAGTTCGACCTTTCTTCTGTACCATGAACCTAAAAGAACACTCACTGGAACCCGACTGATCTTCTTTCTGGACTTTGAAATTAGTTGATGTAGGACCCGAAAGCGTCTGACAATACCGAACTACGTGTGTGGGAGTGAGGTGTCAGGGGGGTTGGGTGGGGGGTGTAAGCAGCGTTGCCAAATTATCGTACTCAGCGCATTGCATTTTTGTAGTTTCTGACCTATAACTCTAGCAAAAAAGAACGAAACCCATCAATATTTATCAGTTTTAACGCTAACTTTAATTTCCTATCGTTATTTGTGTGGTTACGACAGTCTTGGAGCCTAAAAATGATAAATGCAATGTTCAGTGTACGACAGTTTGGCAACGTTGGGTGTAAGGTATGTAGAGTGTTGTGGGTGTGTTATAAGTTGGAACAGGTGGCAGGGAAGGTGATATGGGTGAGTCACGAGGCCCAGGCCGGTATTTTCAGACGCTCCCGCCTCTCACATCAGCTATTTCCAAAGTCCGAAAAGGATATTAATAGCGTTGTGATTAATGTTATTTCCACGTTCGTGTTACAGAAGCTTTGTCACGCTACCACCAGGGTCAAAGAACTACCCCTGGAAATGCCCAAACTACCCGTGAAAGCGTTGTCAAAGTTGTGTTCTTGGGCCTTGAAAGGTTTAAAAATATGGCCCCCAGATTCTTAAGCATTTCCTCCTCCCCCCTACAGGAAGCATTGCCAGGACCTCGTGAGCATCGAGACGCAGGATGAGGCTCAGTTCGTGGAGCAGAACATGGTTCAGGGCAACGTCAAGTACATCTGGACCTCTGGACGCAAATGTAACTTCGACGGCTGCAACCGGCCAGACCTGCAGCCCCCCATCGTCAACGGCTGGTTCTGGTCTGGCTCCACCGCCCGCATCCCCCCCACCAACTCCACCCAGGGCTGGCGCGGGGACTGGTCTCACACGGGCGGCTCCGGCAGACCCCAGCCCGATAACCGCGAGTTCTCGGAGACCGGCACGGATGAGTCCTGCATCGCCATCCTCAACAACTTCTACCAGGACGGCGTCAAGTGGCACGACGTCGCCTGCAACCACGTGAAGCCCTGGGTCTGCGAGGACTCCGACGAGCTCCTGGCCTTCGCCCGCTCCAGCTTCCCGCGCTCTGGCATCCCCTAGGCAGGCGTGGGAGGCCGAGGAGGAGGAGGAGGAGGAGGAGGACCAGGAGGAGGAGGTGAAGGAAGTGGGGTATTGGCAAGAGAAGAGGAGGAGGACTAAGAGATGGTTTTGAAAGTAGCTTGTGTTGTTGTTGTTGTCTGTTTATATCTTCTAAAAATTGATTTGTTAAAAGATATATGATTTTAACCTCCATCTCCTCCACCTCTTCACATTGACTTTACTTCTTCTTCTTCTTCTTCCCCCCCTGGTCCCCCCCCCCTCCTTCCTTTCCTCCTCTCCCCCTCAACACACACACACACACACACACACACACACACACACACTGTATAGTCTTTCCTCTCATCATCTAGATACAATATCCATTTTCTACCTTTCCACCCCTTCTTCCACACCTATTATTATTATTATTATTATTATTATTATTATTAGTCATCGTTATTTAAATACCCGTTAGTGAACCTCTACGTATCTCTACATGTCGTTTTAAGCACCATTTTTTTTGTAATTCTTTATTCACTGACTAACCAAAAAGATGAAACGCAGGAAAAAGAAAGTTCAACAAGCAAGAGGTACACTAAGATATAAAAAAACAAAAACATAATCGGCAGGATCCGGTTTTCCGTTTTCTTTAAGGTGTAAATACAGAATTAATCAAGTCACCCCTTCCCCCCCTAACCTACCCTTCCTCTTGTCTGTACGTCTGTCTGTCTGTCTGTCTTGAATAAAGATACGCTGTTTTTATAGTGGTGCCTTATTGTTTGTTACCCGCTTGCGTGGTGGTGGTGGTGATGGTGGTGGTGGTGGTGATGGGGGTGGGGGAGAGAGAGAGAGAGAGAGAGAGAGAGAGAGAGAGAGAGCACATGGAGGCCATGTTCTTCCGCCTCCTCCTCGCAGATATGAGCGCCGTACTGCTCGTCGCCCTGTATCGCCCTCTGTGGCAAGGCAGAGAGCCCCTCACCTTCCTCACCGACCAGCTGGACACCATCCTGGCCACCTACGACTGCCAGAGCACAGCCATCGTGGGTGACATGAACCAGCATATGGTGAGCAGGGCCTTCACTGAGCTGACTGGCCCACGGGCTCACAAACCACGTCACCTTTCCCACTCACGTGCGTGGGGGCTCGTTGGACCCTGTCTTGACGGACTTGCCCGGGGACTCAGTGCACTGCCGCCCTCTGGAGAGAATCGGCAGCTCCGACCATAATGCGGTGCTGACTGAACTCGGCCTCAACCCCTCGCGTGAGGAAGCAAGGCAACGCGCCATCTGGCTGTGGCAGCGGGCAGACTGACAAGCCATGAAGCGGGCACTAGCTGACACTGACTGGGATGCCACACTCAGTGGTGACGTTGACCACAATGTGTCAGCCTTCTCTGCCACTCTCCTCCAAGCCCAGAGGCAGCATGTCCCTCACAGGGCATATAAAGCCGACCCACGCGACCAGCCGTGGTTCGGCTATAGGTGCCGACTGGCTGCAGAGGAGAAGTACAGCGCCTGGAGGCAATACAAGCGCCGTCCCTCCCACCGCAACAAGGCTCTGCACCGCGCTGCATGCAAGGCCATGACAATGACAGCAGCGTGGGCCAGGAAAAGGTGGGAAAACAGCCTCAGGAGGAAGCTGGCGTCCAACCAGGTTGACCCCAAGCAGTGGTGGTCCCTGGTGAAGGAGAGGCATGGCACCGTCGCGCAGGACAGAATCCCGCTTCTCAAGACGCCTGCAGGGGGCCTGGCAGTAAAGAACCAGAATAAAGCTGCCCATCTGGCAACCCACTTCAGCAGCAAGATGACTGTCGAGGAGCCAGACAGGCAGCCCCCCTCCTTCCCCGTCTGGGTATCTTTGACCTGGAAAACCCGGAGATCACTGAGGGCACAGTGGCCAAGTACCTCCGAGACACCAACACCATGAAAGCCCCAGGCCCGGATGACATCAGCCCTTTCCTGCTGAAGCACTGTGCAGGGGAGCTGTCGCACCCCCTCACACGTATCTTCAGACAGTGCCTAAGCGCAGGGGCCTGGCCGACCCTGTGGAAAGAGGCTCGTGTCACATCGGTTTTCAAGAAAAAAGACAAGACAGACCCAACCTACTACCGCCCAATCTCGCTCCTGTCGGTTGTTAGCAAGATCCTGGAGCGGATTATTGTTGAGCAACTGACGCGCCACCTGGAGGAGAGCCATCTGTTGTCTCCTCGTCAGCACGGGTTCAGGAGAGCTCGCTCGGCATCAGACTTCCTCCTCCTGCTCAGCAAGTCTTGGCATGACGCCCTGGACTCTGGTCGCCCCTCACTTGTTGTTGCCCTAGATATTGCTGGGGCATTCGACTGTGTGTGACACAGGGGCCTCCTGGCCAAGCTCGAGCATCTCGGCATCACAGGACAACTGCTGCAGCTGTTTTCGAGCTACCTGCACGGCCGGAGTCTGAGGGTAGCGGTGAACGGGTGCACGTCAGGCAGTTACCCAATCACTGACAGCGTTCCACAAGGATCAGTACTGGGCCCGAATCTTTGGAACGCATACTTCGAAGAGCTGCTCCGTGGCCTACCAGTGGCCTCAGCCTACGCCGACGACTGTACCCTGTCCCACAGCTACACCAGGGAGGAAACTGCGGACGTGATCGAAGCCACCAACCGCCATCTTGGTGACATCATGGCCTGGGGACGACGTTGGCAAGTCAAGTTTGCTGCCGAGAAGACCCAGGCCATGGTCGTATCGCGTTCGGGGGAGAACGCCAGACTCCTGCAGGGACGGCTGAAGTTTGGGGACGACACCCTGGTCATCAAGGACTCCATCAACATCCTGGGGGTGGAGGTCGACTCCAGACTCAGTTTCGACCGCCACCTGGAGTGTGTGGCGCGCAAAGCCTCCCTGAGGGTGACACTCCTGCGTCGCGTGCGGCACCTGCTCGACGCAGACGGCCTCCTGAGGCTGTACAAAGCCCAGGTGAGGCCCGTCATGGAATACTCCCCTCTCTCCTGGATGAGTAGTGCCCAATGTCACCTCTAGCTGGTGGACAGAGTGCAGAGGAGGGCAGAGCGATTCATCCGCGATGCCAGCAGCCTTCAGCAGCAGCGATCACATGGACACCAGTGGCGGCAGCGGCAACATCGACAGCAGCTACATCACCAGCAGGACGCCCCCCCACCCCCGCTGTATGCTCGACAGCCTCGAGCACCAGAGAAGGGTCGGTGCCATCACAGTCCTACACAAGGCCCAGGTCCAATATACACCTCACCTGGTGGCACTACGGGTCCCTTGGAGGAGAAACCAGCACATCACGAGTGCGGCGGTGGCTAACGACCTCCTCCTTGAAATCCCGAGAAGCCGCACAGCCAGGTGCCAGAGCCCCTTCACGAGTGCCACGGCCCACCTGTGGAACGCCTTCACGGGTGAAGTGGGCGTCAGGGCAATGAACACCCAGCAGGTGAAGGTGGCGGCTCACGCCTGGTGTCGCACTTACCCGCCCTAGTCACATCCGCCTGAGCACAACACAACACAACACAAGTGACAATGCTTTAAGATAGGCGACCTCAAGACAGAGGTCTTCTTTAGCATGGAGACAATTTCCCCGCCTCTTTTGTCATATGTATCTTGATGTTTAAAAAAAAAAAGGGGGGAGAGAGAGAGAGAGAGAGAGAGAGAGAGAGAGAGAGAGAAAGTGATTCATTTTAGAGAATGTAAGGGAAATGGTTGGGAGGAGAAAGAAGGAATGAAGGGTGAGAGAAAAGAGAAGGAAGAATTGAGAGGGAGAAGAAAGAAAAGAAGGAATATACATTTTTTTTCTTGCTAGCTCTCGTGCCTTGAGCGAGGGAAGGAGGCTGTGTGTGTGTGTGTGTGTGTGTGTGTGTGTGTGTGTGTGTGTGTGTGTGTGAAGCATGTGGAAGTTGACAAACAGTGGCCAGTCAGCCTATCGGAACACACACACACACACACACACACACACACACACTGGGAGGGCCGTGGCATGTGGAACGCTACCCAGAAGTTGAATCTGCTCACCGAGTGGAGGACGACGCGGGTAAAGATTGGTTCTATTGACACGCCGACATCTCGTTTCCTGCTTAACTAACTGTTCTTCTGCTGTCAAGTATGTTTTCTACCAACCTTCAAACCTCCCGAAAAAACACAGGAAAGTGTATAGATCAAAACTGTTAAAAATAACGTCAATGTGTGGAAATCCGCGCCGCGAAGTAGCCCGCAGCGTCCCGCGGCAACCAAAATCCGTAACTTCCAGAGCTAAAGCCGATGGGCTCCTATGCCCGGGAGTTGCAGCTCCCCCTCGCCTCCCTTATATATCTCACAGGAAGTAGCTTGCGCTTGCGTATGTTTAAGATCCCTTTAAGGTTCATTGTAATTTTACAATGTAATTAGGCAGTTCGCTTTAGAATGATTCCCATCGTACGGGGGAACTTCAGCGTAGGAAGAAACATTGGCATGTACTAATGTACAAAACGCTTCTTTAAATGAAAAAAATCTCTCTCTCTCTCTCTCTCTCTCTCTCTCTCTCTCTCTCTCTCTCTCTCTCTCTCTCTATCTATCTATCTATCTACCTATCTATCTATCTCTGTTTACCCGACGCTCTGCTGGACTCTGCCGGAAGGCGTCGCGAGCGGTTTTTTCCATGCCGGATCCGCGGTCAGAGGTCTACGCGAGCCACCATCCCAGAACTGATAAAGTCGGTTGTTCAGAACCAACACAATACAGTATTAACATTATATTCGTCAAGACATTTCTGATAGTCTGACAATTTTCCTGCACGGGCCAGGGGCCGAGAAAGAAGCTTCGGGGCCCCCTCACGGCCTAAGCGAGGTTACCGGAGCACCTTGGACCCCTTCACGGCCTCGAGGTTACCGGGTAACCTAAGTTTCAATGCTCAAAGGAACAAGATCGAAGAATTGAGATGTCTTATTTCAACAGAAAATTTCGATGTAATCGCTATACCGGAAACATTCATTGACACCTCAAATATTGATTTAATTTCAGAATACAATATAGATGGCTACAGTCTCTTCAACAAAGATCGCATCGATAGTAGAGGTGGTCATAGGTGTTCGAGCCGGGGGTGGCTGCAGCCCCCTCAGATTTAGCGGACAAAGATTTTTTCGGGCGCAGTCGCCATCTTAGCACACTAAGAGGACTATGACAAGGTTTAGTGACTAGACCTTGTTATAGTAACCCAAGAGAATATAGTCAGTAATGTTACGGAAAGAGGACGTCTCGGTTCTTGCGACCACAAATTAGTGCGCGTCGACATAAGAGCTCAACAAAAGTGACTGGAAACAAAATAATGGTGCCAAGTTTTAAAAGGGAAAATTTCGTAGAAGTCCGAAATAAATTGACAAAAATGCAACTAATAGATGATTCCAACGTGGAGGAAGTGTGGCTGAACTTTAAAAATCAATTACACTCGGCAGAATACATATGTCCTGTTTTGCGAGAGGCGACGTAACACTAATAAAAGTCAATCGTGGTTTAACAACGAAATCAAACATTTAGTTAAGGAGATAAGTTTTTTTTACAGGCGATAAAGAAAGTGCAAAACACGCCTGAAAATATCAGACTTAATCATGAAGCCAGGCATGAAGAAAACATTGCCGCCAACTGTAAAACTAACCTTAAGTCTTTCTTTAGTAATATAAACAACAAAAAGGCGATCGGAGCTGGGACTGAACCCTTAACTGACAGCGACGGTAAATTGGTAACTGAAGGCCAGTGCGTTGGGAACTTATTGAACAATTATTTTTCCTTGGTATTCAATACTGCCAGTCTTACCACCGCCACCACCGACACCAGCGATGGCAGTAGTACTAACAGTAATCCCACTCAGACCTTGCCCGACTTTGAAATACCTTACAAGTATTACAACTATAACTTTAAAAGTATTACGTAAAGCATGAAGTATCAAACTGAACGGAATAATGAGTATGAGCAATACTTTTTAATATAATATATACTAAATAAATAATAGCTATTACTGAAATAAGTTACAATGAAATAAGGAAAATTAAAAGTATTAAAATGACATATGAAAAGCAACTCAAGGCCGGATTTGGCTCACGAGCCGCCAGTTCAGTAGTCCTGTCAGGGCGCTAAGATGGCCACTCAGCCCGAAAAAATCTTTGTCTGTCCAAATCTGAGTTGGGTGCAGTCCCCCAGCCTCCCCGCCTCGTACGCCCACGACCCCATTAGCACTATAAGACAGGTGAATAAACGTGAGCCTCCTAGCGACCCCTCGACCCGTGTGTTTCCACGCCCCGTCGCGTGGGGCTGTTCGGCCTCCAGCGGACACGAGGGTTTGTGGCTACTTTCACACTTGTTTTACACTCTCTCCTACGGCTGTCTGGCAGAGGGTTAGTAAAAGACATATATGACAAGAGAAGAGTACTCCCTAGGGTGGGCAGCGATATATGGGCGCGTTAATATAACCAATCTCAACCACACATACCTGCCACAGGAGGCAAGACGGGAATGCACGGAGACCTCCTGTGGCTGGCGTGGCGTGCTGGGCGGGGCGACGCTCCTCCCGACGCGTGCCCCAGTGACTGAGGGACTGACGGAGGCTGGTGACGAGGCGCGGCACGGCCAGGAGGAGGAAGGGCACAGAAAACAGGCACACTTACCGCGGCGGCCTCCTTGTCCTGCTCGGGTTGATGGCGGCGAAGTCTCAGCCTTTGCAACGGGGCTTCTGTCACTATTTCTTCTTCGGTGCTCTGGGTTTAGGGGGCTGCCTATCACTACTTCTTCTTTGGCGTTTTAGGGGGCTGTGGGCCGTATTACAAGTCGAATCCGAAGAGTTTTGGGTCCCTACAGAGTTATTTATCCTGATTGTTTTGGGGGCTGTCTCACTATAAAAAAAAAAAAATATATATTCCTTCAGTGTTTTAAGAGGCTGGTTCTATTTTTCACTGTGGGTTCTGCTCTTGTATTTTAATTTCTCCATTTTTCCAGATTTCATACATCAGTTCTTTCTATTCTCAGTGATTTCTCGAGTCAGGCGCTTCTTGGCAGGAGGGACGCAGCGCCACCATGCGTATACCTTTTGACATTATCCTCTTAACACACTCCTACTTCCTTTTAACACACTCCTACTTCCTTTAACACACTCCTATACTTTATCCTATTCCTACTCCTATAGCCTACTCCTACTTTATCCTTTTAACACACTCCTACGTACTAGCTCCTTTTAACACACTCCTACTTTATCCTACTCCTACTCCTTTAGCCTACTCCTACTTTATCCTTTTAACACACTCCTACTCCTTTTAACACACTCCTACTTTTTAACACACTCCTCCTTTTGACTTTACCCTTTTAACGCACTCCTAGTCGATAAAAAACACCTTCCATGCATATTTTGTACGTATCAGTAATTTTCAAGGGTAATTCAACGCATTATCTTTCCTTTTAAAACTCTAGCATGTCCAGCGATATTTTAATTCCCTTTATACTGCCATTGTAGTTTCATCACGTTCTTATAATATTGATAAAAAGCACCTTCTATCATTATTTTCCACACATAGCCATTTTTAAGAGTGATTTGACTCTTTATCTTTCATTTCAAATTCATTTCAAACGCTCTATGTGGCTCCTGTTTGTTTACGTCAAGGGAAAGCGAGCCCATGCAACAAGAAAAAGGGTTGAAAAAATTATATGAACAACTTCCATTCTTATTTTGTACACGTTGGCATTTTTTATGGTAATTTAACGTACTATATTTCATTTTAAAAACTCTATTGTGTAGCTCCACTTTGTTTACGTCAAGGGAAAGCGAGCCCCTGCAGCCAGAGAGAGAGGGCTGACCCGCCACTAATTCCTCTCCTCCTGCCATGTAAGCCCTCTCACCCGCCCTCTCGCCCACTCATTCTCACACTCGCCCATTCACATACTCGCTCTCTCACTCTAAATCGCTAAAATGACTCGTGAGCTCAATTTTCCCCTTTTTTTTCTAATTTCCTCTCCGTCCTCTTTTCTCTTCCTTTGGTCTTCTTTCTTGTTTTTTTCTTTTTTCATTCATTCATTTCTTCCTTTCCTTCTCCTCCCTTATCTGTTCTTCCCACCACCTCCCCTCCCATCTATTTTTTTTCTAATTTCCTCTCTTCGTTCCTCTTCTTTTCCTTTGCTCTTCTCTTTCTTACACTCCACTCACTGCCTGCTTACTTATATCTGACTGGCATACTCACACTCACTGCCTGCTGCCTGCTGCCTGCTAACTAATGCTGTGCTGTTTGACCTCAGCCAGTGAGGCATTCCATGTTGGTGTCCACTCTGTCCTCACTGACAAATCTGTTAGGAGTCTGTAGGAGCGGTCCTCTGCTCAGCTGGATCTTGGACTTTTTGATTGTCAGGGCGGTGAAGGTGTCAGTGTCCGGTGAGTGCAGCTCCTCAGAGCGGTGCTTTACACTTGTATTGGGTGCCGGGCAGCAGGCTTTTAAGACCCAAACAGCTGCAAATGACACACATCTCCGCTTGTTACTACTTAATTCTTTTTATTTATTATGGGCCGGTGTGGCAGCAGTTCTGGGTTGCCCACATGCAAAGTCTCATAGTTGAGGCCGCGGGTGCCCGCCAAGCAAGTACACTGACTCTTTGTGTCTTGCAGGTACCAAGATGCAGTTGGAGGAGGGGGCGGAGGCGTGGTGGAGGAGGGGGAGGCAGCCGAGTACCACATCATGTACAGCCACTATGACCCCCTGCCAACCCCCACCCCCCAGGACACCACCACCACCGCCCTCAAGCTGGGGCAGGCTGGCGCCAAGGACAGACCCCTGGCCAGCGTTACCCTGGCCGGGGGCACGGCGCTGGTGCCGGGCGCTGAACTGGTGGACGTCCCTGCCCTCTCTGCCTCCCCCCCATGTGGGGCGGGAGGGGGCGGGGCGCTGGCCGTCACCACCGAGGGGTTGGGGGTGGCAGGGCAGCGGCACCACTCCCCTGTGGCGGTTGGGGGCATGGAGGCAGCGGCAGCAGCACTTGTCACCTCCATGGTGGCCCCAGGGGAGTGTGAGGGTGGTGGCAGTGGTGGCAGGAAGGTGATCGTCAAGCTGTTCAACAGCAACACCTTCAGCCTGGACATCATCACCGACAGCGACGGGGAGGCGGCCATGGCCCCCCACCACGTGCTGACCAGGGGCAGCGCACTAGTGCACGCCAAACTGTCTAGCGGCACCATCTTCCCCGCCGAGGACCAGGCAGGGGACGGGGAGGAGGGGGGGCTGGTGGTCCCCCCAGCACATGCCCCTGCCCAGGTGGCACAAGAGGAGGAGGCGGAGGCAGCAGCCCTGCCCTGCCGGGTGATGTGGACCTGTGCATACTGTAGTGTGATGCTGGCCACCTCAGAGGCCATGGCAGCCCACCAGCAGGTGTGTGCCAAGGCCCTGGGGGACCTGCCACCGCTGCACACTGGCACCTCCCAGACCACCGTGGACGCACTCATGTCCCCATTGCGGCCACAGGAGGAGCCAGCCTACCACCTCAAGCTGGAGGGCGCCGCCGAAAGCCACGAGGTCACCACCACCACTGCCAGTGAGGAGGGCGGCATGGCGGAGGTGGTGGCGGTGTGGGTGTGTGCCGTGTGTGAGGAGGAGTTTCCTGACCCTGGTGCTCTGGGCCACCACCTGCCCTCACACTCTGTCCACCAGCTGGCTGCCGCGCTGCTGCAGTTGGCCACGCCCCACCAGAGGGTCAGGCCAGCAGTGGCGGCCACTGCCCCGGACACCGCCACCCCCACCACCCCCTCCACCACCACCACCACCACAGCCACCAGTACCCCTGCGTCCCCAGACCGCCGGGCCCTTGTGGCTGTGGCCAGCCCCACCTGGCCCAGTGGCCATCCGGACATCAAGATGGAGGAGGAAAACGTGGACAACCCTGGAGACACCCCCCCCCAGACACCCCCCCAGGACAAGCCCCTGGCCAGGCGGGCACGGCGGCGCCCTGGGCCCAGGCCCCAGGACAGGCTGGAGCGGAAGAGGAAGTACACAAGGAGGAAGAAGGAGGAAGAGGAGGAGGTTGTGGCGGAGGAGAACGAG
The DNA here is from genome assembly GCF_024679095.1 of Eriocheir sinensis. Classification (NCBI taxonomy): domain Eukaryota; kingdom Metazoa; phylum Arthropoda; class Malacostraca; order Decapoda; family Varunidae; genus Eriocheir; species Eriocheir sinensis. The sequence goes on from NC_066527.1 coordinate 14,704,856, forward strand.
GCAGAGAGTCAGGGCAAGGAGTACAGGAGCATCACCACCACCTCCATCATCACCCCCATAGCCACCACCTCCACCACCACCACCACAGGCCAGGGAGCTCCAGCTGGCCCCAGCAGCAGCAGCAGCAGCTCGGGGGGGCGAGGGAGCAGGGACCCCCACCACTGTGAGGTGTGCAACAAGAAGCTCTCCTCACGTGGCAACCTGGCCAAGCACCTCATCCGCCACCGCACCAAGAAGCCCTTCGAGTGCAGCCTCTGCCACGCCTCCTTCAACGCCAAGCGGGACTGTCGCAACCACTACCTGCAGCACCACACCACCGAGCGCCCCAACCGTTGCCACATCTGCGGGAAAAGCTACGTGGACAAGAGCTACCTCCTCGCGCACATGGTCTTCCACCGCGACCAGAAGGCATACACATGCGAGCTGTGCGGCAAGAAGTTCAACACGTCACGCTGCGTCACCCGGCACAAGAAGCGGCACCAGGAGGAGAAGCGCTTCGTGTGCGACATCTGCTTCAGGCCGTTCGCTGTCAAGGGTGACCTGACCTCACACAAGCGTAAAGTCCACAGCAAACAGACCCAGGGAGCAGGAACAGCCAGAACGCAACCACAACCACAACAACAGCTGCTACCCAATCCACAGCAAACACAGCCACACCTTTCACTCACAGCCCAGCAGCCACCACCACAGACAGACACACACACACCACACACCACACAAGGCAAGGTCAAGGAGCTCACAGACTTCATCCTCCCAGAAGTGGTCGCCTCTCCACACATCCTCCCTGACCAACTCCTGCCCTCGGACCTCTCAGGGGGGGGCGGTTTGGGGGGCGCCGTGACCTCCAAGGGCGGAATATTCATCAGTGGTGACCCTCTTGCTGTGACCTCCCTGATCGCTGGGGGGGAGGGGGACAATGGGGCGGGGTGCTCATATGGGGTGACCTTAGCACCGACGGGGGGTGGGGGGCCAGGCAGGGGGGATGTGGTGGGGGGCGAGGGGCAGCCGGCCTACATCATGATCAACAGCGGTGGCAGCTCAGCGGAGAAGGGCGTAGCGACCACCACCGCCGGCCTCAGCATCATGTACACCAGCGCCCCGACCCTCACCCAACAGGTAATGGTGGTGATGGTGATGATGATGGTGATGATATACATGCTTGTGTCTTTGGTAACTTTTTTTCTCGTTTGTTTGTAGTAGTGAGCCAGCTGTGTTTTTCTTTTTTATTTATTTATTCTTTATTTATTCTCTCTCTCTCTCTCTCTCCCATCACCCATTTTCAAGGTTGGGGATTTGGACGACATTCAGCAGCTGTCTACATCAGTGGGGCCGAGCCTGGTGGGGGGGGAGGGCCAGCTGGACCTAGCAAGCCACCTGGAGGGCCAGCACCACACCCAGGACCACGGCACTGCTTCCCTGACTGCTGGTAAGACTGGCACGACTCTTGCTGCTACTATTGCTTCTACTACTACTACTACTACTACTACTACTCATAGCTGGGCACAATAACAGAAAACCTTATTCCCGATAACCGTTAACTGATAATGAAAAACCTTAATGGCGATAACCGATATTCGTTAACTAGAAACACAAATATAGGCGATAACTGATAACCGATACCCGACATAAATCCACAATTCCGATACTAGCTAGCGATAAGTCCGATAGGCGAAAACGATACTATATTGATATTTCAGATAGAACAACATTGATGAATTCAAATTTTCATTATCTGTATTTTAGGAAACTTACAAAACCTTAAAACCACACGTTGACACGTACCTATGGACGTTAATACTAGAAATGCCTGAACCGGTGTTGTGTTATTTGGCGTCCCCACCGTCAAAAATTGTTTACAAACACTGGTCTCTCGTGAACGGTGCATGCTCAGACCAGCAAGCATAGACCTGTACAGTCTCACAAAGATTTTAAACCGTAATTAAGAGTTGTTGGAAGGCTGAATCAGACATATAGTACAACTACCACCATCCTCGCTGTTTCTAGGACGACACTCTGTACGAGTTGTATTTATATGTACAGAGTGTACGTCATTCTAGAAACAGCGAGGATGGTGGTACTGTATGTCTGATTCAGCTTTCCAGCAACTCTTAATGTGTTAAAAAAGCCTTGTGAGACTGTACAGGGCTACACTTAATGGTCTGAGCATGCGCAGTTCACGAGAGACCAGTGTTTGTACACAAAAGCGCCAGCTTTTGACGATGGGACACCAAATAACACAACACCGGGTGCCTTCAGTATCATGGCATGGTCACAAACGAATATGGTATATCAAATTTGAGGCAGTGAATAATCATTTTGGGGGCAAAATTAAATGATTTTTCTCTATGATATATTGATTTTTGAGTAGCATAAAAAAAAAATAACCTAGTGTTTTAATTTTCATGATCTAAGTATGAAATTTCATCACCGAAGATATTTCATACCGCGAAGTTTTTTCATACAACACCGGGCCACGCATGCGCAGTAAGGAGACAAAAAAAATTTCCTGAGGCGGAAAAAAAGTAGCGATTATCGCTAGTTTGGTTACAAAAGTAACGAAGATACCGATATATATTTAAATAAGTAGCGGATGGTCGATAATCCGATTTTGTTATCAGCGATAAAGTATCACGATAACTTATCACGATAATGCCC
>NC_066527.1:14710010-14737510 GCF_024679095.1 Eriocheir sinensis
GGAGGGAATGGAAATCTATATAATGAGGTGAGGTTTTGGTCGGCATTCAAAGATGTTTCCGCCTCTCAAGTCAACTATTTCCAATCGCCGAAAAGGGGATTAATCTGGTTTTAATGAGTTTTTATGACTTTTTCAAGGCATGGTTGGTTGATTTCACTGTTTTTTTTTTAACTTTTGTTGTTGTTGTTGTAACAGAGGTGTGCCTGATGTCTTTTTCTTGACCCATTTTTTGAGGCGTGGTGAGTTGGTTTTGTTGATTTTCTATACTTTTTTTCTGGTAACAGTGGTGTGCCTGATGTCTTTTTCTCGACCCATTTTTCGAGGCATGGTGAGTTGGTTTTGTCGATTTTTTACACTTTTTTCTGGTAACAGTGGTGTGCCTGATGTCTTTTTTCTCAACCTGTTTTTTAAGGCACGGTGAGTTGGTTTTGTGGATTTGTTTATACCGCTTTTTATACGACGGAGTTTGTAATGCATTAACTTAACTCTGTGAAAATCCAACTATAACAATTGACAAACTTCATCCCAAAAATGGAAGTAGTAAAAAGCCAAACTAGCCACATGACTTAACAAATACTAATATGACATCAACGAAATCTGGCGCTGCTGATTTTAGGCCTCAGCTCAATATTTATCCTTCTCCGTTTTCTCCTCCTTAGAACTGACTGGCCTTGGGAGCACAGACACGGGGCCACTTCCACAGTTCACCATGACGGGGGGTTAGTAAGCCTCCAAACCAATACCAGAGACTTCAAAAACATTCCTTGTTAAGTGTTTGACATTCATATGCAAGTTAAAAAATCTGAGGAAGCCGAACGGGAAAACTCTAGTATGTCTGGTCTTGCATGGAAAGCCTAACCATAATGAATTGTAGGAGATTAAATAGTTTGGTTCAGGTGATTACAAAGCCACTGTGTCGGACTGTGGAATTGGCGCTAAGATACAGGCAGCGCGCAGACCCCTCGGATGACTCCTTAGTGGACGGGCTGTGTGGGGCGGGACAACATTAAGGCTTACGTCAGCTGCTGTGGTGCGGCTGACTGTGTGAGGAACTGTAGTGGGTGGTGGATGGATGGACTGTGCTTGGTTTGATTTAGTTTAGCCGGATGCAGTGGTGTGTATGTGTGTGTTTACCTGGTTGTGAGTACTCGGTTTTGTGGAGAATGTGTATAGCTTATGTCTAGGTTGTGGCTGTCTCACCTTGCTCAAGAATGTATAGATCATGTTTTCTCGTGGTTTGGGATCGGAATACATCTTTTGAGGCGTCCAACACCACACAATTGACGAACAAACTCTTCCCCTTACACTCAATTCCACATACACTTCCAACCATTTCCTTCTCGGCATTTTTCCACAACACAAGTCTGGAGTCTGGCTGAAAGGTGTAGGAAGTGATCTCCTGGGAACAGCCAAGGAAGGGAGAGCTTGTAATCACCGTTGCCAGATTGTCGTACTCAGAGCATAGTATTTACCAATTTCTGACGCCAAACTATTGCCAAGAAACATCAGGAGTGTTCTCGTGGTTTGGGGTCTGAATACATCTTCTAAGGAGTAAATAAGGCGCCTAACACCACACAATTGACGAACAAACTCCTTCCCTTACACTTCCAACCACTTCCTTCTCTGCATTTTTCCGCAACACAAGTCTGGAGTCTGGCTGAAAGGCGTAGGAACGATATTTATAAGTGAATCTCCTTATTGGGGTCCACGAGACAACTTTTGGGTCAGAAGTCAGTATATATAAGAGGCTGAGTAAGATAATCTGGCAACATTGCTTGTAATATAGGTAAGTGTGCAATGGTTCATGTCGCTTGTGGTCTGATTTTGGAAATGTTGCTCAAGGGTCTAAAACAGCCTCTGTCACAAGCTTTTCCCATCCAAGTTGTGATGTGGTCTTAGAATACAACTTTGTGGGGAGGTGAATCATAGCAGCAGACACCTGAGCTATGAATAAGGTGAAAGGTGACATGAACCAAAGGACTGAGACACACACACACACACACACACACACACACACACACACACACACACACTTACACGCATACATAAGGAGACAGCACCTGTACGCTAATGGGAATCTATAAGAGACGACTAACTTACTTCCCCTTACTTCCTTACACACACATTCACACACACATACATTAGCGGCAGCACCTAGTGGGAGTGTGTATGAGAACTACCTAACTCTCCCTTGCTTCGTTACACCTTCGTTTTGATCTGTGTGAGTGGGTTACGGTCCTAGACGGCGATACACACTACAGAATGGCACTGACTTGTTGCAGGAGAACGACTGTGTCTGAGTTCACAGCTGGTGGCGGCGAAGGGACCCAGAGTAGCGAGTGGACAGAGAAATGGACGGACCCACAGAGAGACAGACAGACAGTGGCGTGTAGAGGTGAAGACAGACAGAGTACAGACATGGGAGGTGGTAAGAGAGACAGGCAGAGAATGAGAAACACTGAGAAATGAAGAGAGGCAGAGAAATGGATGGATGAAGCTGAAACACACACACACACACACACACACACACACACACACTCACACACACAGAAAGAGGTAGATAGAGAGAATGTAGAAAGAAAACACAAGAGAAACAGACATACACAGACAGAGAGAGATGGAGAAAAAGAAAGTATACAGATAAAACACACACACACACACACACACACACACACACACACACACGTAGATAAAACAGAGACGAGAGAAAGAAACGGCACTGGGCAGAAACCGAGGAGGAGTGAGACGGAGAATAAAGAAAGGAAACAAGAAAAAAAAACAGACACAGAAACACAAAGAGACAGAATCAGAGGACACACACACACACATACACACACACACACACACACATAGATGAAAACATAAAAGAAAAAAAAAAAGAAATGAGCAGAAATCGAGAAAGAGAGAGAGGAATGTAAACAGCCCCAACACATCAGGAAAAGCTCGCTGTGGTGGGCTTGACGCTGCAACCAGGTACCAAGGCTGTCCGTAAGTCCTTGCAACACAGCAGGAAGAGGTACCAGGAATTACCACTAGGGGCAGGGACGAGCTATAGGTCCTCCTGGTAGGCTGGGGCACTGCTGGCCTGTGAGAGGGACTGATCTTTCGTGATGTCGGAAACCTGAGGAAGAAGAAACAACCCTGGGATAAGTAGGTATAAGTGTTAAGTATGATAAGCTTTAAGTGAATGGAAACCTAAGGAAAAATAAACAAGCCTGGGATAAGTAGATATAAGTGTTAAGTATGACAAGCTTTAAGTGGATGGAAACCTGAGAAAGAAGAAACAAGCCTGGGATAAGTAGATATAAGTGTTAAGTATGACAAGCTTGAAGTTATGGTAGTAAGTGTAATGAGGATATAATTCTTGCTGTGTGTTTCTCTATTTACTCTATCTGCAAGAACATAGGATTATTAGTAGTATTGAAATCTATGAAAAAGGGAATCAAGTGAAGAGAGAAAACTGATATGAAATCCAAATTGAGGTCGGTGTCAACCCCATGGCTACGGATTTCCCACCAGAAGACATTGTAGCGTTCTCGTTCACTCCACCTTCACTTCTTCAGTCTACCATTCAACTCTCCGTTTTCTCTTAAGCCTCTCCTATTTCTGAACCCTTTTCTTCAGTCTGCCTTCATGTCCACACACACCATTTCTCATTCTCCATATCTCATCATATCAAGTCACTACAACATCACCAAGCTACAGAAATGGAACAAAGAGTGGCTGCTACAACTCAATGAAGAAAAATGTAAAGTGGGAGGGGATATCCAGCACACCAATACCACATGGGAAACACTCCAGTATTCACCACAATACCAGAGAAAGACCTGGGAGTGTATGTTACCGGGCTACCAGTGAAGGGATATCCAGCACACTAATACCACATGGGAAACACTCCACTATCCACCACAGAGCCAGAGAAAGACATGGGAGTGTATGTTACCTGGCTACCAGTGAAGGGATATCCAGCACACTAATACCACATAGGAAACACTCCACTATCCACCACAGAGCCAGAGAAAGACCTGGGAGTGTATGTTACCAGGCTACCAGTGAAGGGATATCCACCACACCAATACCACATGGGAAACACTCCACTGTCCACCACAGAGCCAGAGAAAGACCTGGGAGTGTATATTACCAAGCTACCAGTGAAGGGATATCCAGCACACCAATACCACATGGGAAACACTCCAGTATCCACCACAGAGCCAGAGAAAGACCTGGGAGTGTATGTTACCAGGCTACCAGTGAAGGGATATCCAGCACACCAATACCACATGGGAAACACTCTACTATCCACCACAGAGGCAGAGAAAGACCTGGGAGTGTATGTTACCAGGCTACAAGTGAAGGGATATCCAGCACACCAATACCACATGGGAAACACTCCACTATCCACCACAGAGGCAGAGAAAGACATGGGAGTGTATGTTACCAGGCTACCAGTGAAGGCAAAATCCGTGTCAATCGCAGCGGACGGGTTAAAAGAAGCTTCTGGCTCGCATGTCAACTATTTCCAAAGGCTGAAGAGGAAAGTGATCAGGTTTTCCATTGTTTTCTTCCCGTTCATGGTGCAGAAGGAAGGCCAGACTACCACCAGGGTCATTAAACTATCCCTGGATGAATAGAATATATAAATAAACACATATACGAACCCCTGAGGCCGAGGAATTCAAGAGATCGTCAGCAGAGATGTCGTCAAGGTCCTCCTCAATGTCCTCCTCCACTTCCTCTTCCTCCTCCTCCTCATCTTCCTCCTCCTCCTCTTCATCGTGGCCGTCCTTCTCACTCATGGAAGAAAAGTCGTCTTCGTACTGTTTGTCCTCACCTGAAAAAGAAGAAAAAGAAGGAAAATTGATGAAAATGAAAAAAAAAACATAGATTTTCTTTTGTCACAGGATAAAAAGGAAACCGAAAGATTAAAAACACCAAAAAAGTTAGGAATTATGGAATGTTGAATGTGACAAAAAAACAGATACACACACACATACATACATACTTACTCCCTCACCCTTACACACACACACACACACACATACACACACACACAAGAGGAGCCAAAGCAGACATTACCCACCATTAAGGGAAGCATCACTGTCGGTCTTGCTCTCGTCTGGCGGCACGAAGTCTTGTAGCTTGATGGCATTGGTGCTGGTGGAGGTGGTTGCCCTGCACACGAAAGAACACAGACGTACCATCAAATTAAGGCTTCCTAGGCACCGCCCATACAAACCAAACACACACACACGCACACACAAGGAAAAGTTGGACAAATACAGATACGGAGACGGGACCACACGAGCGTAAGCCCAGGCCCTGTATAACTACAACTAGCTAAATACACACACACACACACACACACACACACACACACACACACACACACACACACACACACACGCATGCAGAGAAGAGCACAAGTACACAATTTGAAGTTAAAAAGTCGGTATATAGAAAAAAATTACATTAGATTCAACTCCACGAATGAAATGGTCGAAATCCAGAGGTGGTTCGAGGGTGGAGCAGCAACAAGTTTGGAGATAAAGTGGATAAATATGGATGTGGGAAAAGGACAATAGGAGCATGACTTGAATCCTGTAAAGTGGACACACACACACACACACACACACACACACACACACACACACATTAAAAGTCCAATACATATACGAGTTACCCCCGGAAAAATACGAGGAAAATGTGGAGGTCTATATGGAGAATGTTGAGGAATGAAATGAAAAAGGAAAACCAGTGGAAGGAGGAACGAGCAGGAGGAGGAGAAAGTGAGTTTTATGTAGGAGATTAAGGAGGAAGCAAAAGTATAGGTTGTGAAAGTGATTAAGGAGAAGGATGAGATAGATCACAAGTAGGTACACACACACACACACACACACACACACACAGATACTCACCCTCCAGTAGAAAGCTTTCCCGATACATTCCCGTCTCTTCTCTGCCCATTCTCCAGGTTCAGCGGGGGGAGGCTGGAGGGAAAGAGGAGACCACCACCCCCGCCCTGCCCCTGGTCCTCCTCTCCCCTCCCCTTACCCCCTAGAGAGCTCCCAGGGGCTTTTAGAGGAGGGTCTAAGGGGTGTTTGCTTTCACCTCCATCCCCCTTCTCCTCTTCCTGTTGGTGGTGGTGGTTGTTGTTCTCTCTCCTGTTGCTGTTGTTTGAGGAGATGCTGTTGCTGTTGCTGGCCTCCCCATTTTGCTGTAAGAGATGGTGATGGTGGTGATGAAGAGGAAGGAGAGGAGATGGGAAGGAAGAAGGGAGAGAAAAAAATATTGACAAGGGAACAAGTCTGACATTAAAATATTTTCTCTTTTTTGTAATTATTTGTGTGGTGGTGGTGGTGGTGGTGGAGGAGGGAGAGGAGATGGGAAGGAAGGAAGAAGGGAAAGGAGGTAAAGAGGATAAAAAGGGAGGGAAAAAAACAATGACAGTAAAGGGAATTTGTTTGACATTAAAATATTTTCTCTCTTTTTTTTCCTATTTGTGTGGTGGTGGTGGTGGTGGTAGGTAGGGTTACAGGCATACACTAAGCTGCTCATGGCCTCAGTGCTCATCTGTCTCACTGGCCCTTGAGTCTGTAGAGGGTGGGAACCTGACACCGCAGAACACAGGACAGGCACACACACACACACACACACACGCATGCAGAGAAGAGCACAAGTACCTTCCCCGTTTTCCTTCTTTCCGTTTTCTTCTTTATGATTTGTTTTGGGAAGAATTTTTAGTGACTTTTATAGCGTCTTCCATTTAGCGTAACCCGTTTCTGGGTCGTGATCTGTAGAGTCCCTCATAGAGTCCCGACAACCTAAGATTTGGACGCCATTATTAGGCCTGTGTTTTCGCCGCGCTTTTCAAACACTAGCACTAGCGGCCAAAACAGGGCCAATAATGGTGTCCAAATCTTAGGCTGTCGGGACTCTATCTATCAAGGGACTCTATAGATCACGACCCAAGAAACGGGTTATAAAAAGGCTATTACTACAACAATAAACTATCAATCAATCATCAATCTTTTGCCCCCCCCACCCCACCCCCCCACACACACACAGTTAAAATGAAGAACAGTGAGCTTGATTCAGTTCTTTAAAGATATAAATAAGTATATCACACACATACAGCCCATTATCACTCCCTTTCTCTCTTTTATCACTCCTCTTCCTTTCCCCCTCTTACTCTCCTTATTCACTCCCTTCTCCCTATCCTATTCTCTCTTTCATGACTCCTTATTCACTCCCTTCTCCCTATCCTATTCTCTCTTTCATGACTCCTTATTCACTCCCTTCTCCCTATCCTATTCTCTCTTTCATGACCCCTTATTCACTCCCTTTCACTCCCACACACATACACACCTCACGTGCAGATGAAGGTGGTGTTTCCCGTTCCCGCAGGAGTTCAATCAGGAGTGGAGTTTTGTGCCCTGCAGGGAGATAAAGAGAGATGCAAAATTATACTCACACTCCACGACAGTCATTATTGTTTCCTTTTTTTTCCCCTTAACCCAGTAGCAGCGACGGGCCAAATTTGTGGCTTTATCGTGTAGCAGCGACGGGCCAAATTTGTGGCTTTATCGTGTAGCAGCGACGGGCCAAATTTGTGCCATGATATAAACCCCCAAAAATAGATCATACATAATCCGATCACAAATGCTTAATGCTTTGATATATACTATGAAATGGTTTGTGTGAGGGATGATTTTTTCTCATTTTTCTCGCTAAGAGGGACCATTAAGAAACATGATCCCCGCTGCTACCGGGTTAAACTGTTTCCTCTACTGTAATAAAAATAAATAAATAAAAACATTCCACAAGGGGAGAGATTTACCACTAGCAACTAAAGCCTGTATCCTTGGACATGTCAGCGCCTGTTTAAAAAGACTCTCAATATAAGTTCCTGGGATTTCAATGGACTGTTTTGTGACACCGTTGATAGTTCTACCCAACTTCTGCACCTTGAGCGGGAAAATCACTCACGAAAACCCGGTTAATCTTCTCTGTGGCCTTGAAAAATAGTCACAATGGCAGCCCGATACATTTTAACCCGGAAGCAGCAAGGATCATGTTTCTTAACCCGTGGGCTTCGGCTATGGGAAAGCCGAGAAGTGGCCGAGAAACGGCAAATTACACTGCATTTTGAGACTAAGAAAAGAGCATGGAATGTACATCAGAGTACTCCTCTCATAACCATAAAGCTGTTAAAAATATTTACTTTTACTCAAACTCAATTCTTTTTAGGTGGTGTTTGTTACAAAATAAACAGTCTTGTGACGCGTGGCATTTAGCCGAGAGTCGCTTGTTGTTTACTTCAGAGAATTTGACAAGTGATTACTGTGTGGATAGCTAATTCAATCTGCAATAACCTTACAGCACCACCTATGACAAAAAAGCCCATCTCAAGATCACTCACCCACCACTGTGACCCAGGGCATGTATGGTGGGTTGCTCTATGCCACCACCACCTACAATTAGCCCGAATTAGGGGTTTTATGATGAGCCCTTTTTAGGTCCACCGTACCACAGCCAAGACTCGTGAAAGCCCAGCAAAGGGTCTGCCGACGTTCTCGGGTTAATGGTCACTCTAAGCGAGAAAAATGAGAAAAAATCATCACTCACACAAACCATTTCATAATATACATCAAAGCATTTGTGATCAGTTTATGTATCATCTATTTTGGGGCGTTTATGTCATGGCACAAATTTGTCCCGTCGCTGCTACACGGTAAAGCCACAAATTTGTCCCGCCACTGCTACCGGGTTAAGATATGGACCTAAGAGTGAGTGTGGGCTTTCAAGAATATATATTGCACTTGATCTTAATGAGTTACATCACTTATAATCTTTTTTTTTTTTTACAGCAAAGGAGACGGCTCAAGGGCAACAAAAAGAGTGCAGAGAAAAAAAAAGAAAGCCCGCTACTCACCGCTCACATTATACAGTCACCCATACATAAACTCACCCTTACACCTTACCTCCCACACAAACACACACACACACACACACGAACCTTTCTCATCCCCATCCCTCTCCCCCTTCCCAGCACTGGCCGAGGAGAGCCCGAGGGATGACGACAAGGCTTCAGGGCTGTGTGAGGACCAGAGGGCAGGGAGGCCAGACTCGGGGATGAAGACGGAGAGGGAAAAGTCGAGGCCAAGGCACTGGAGGAAGTCGTGGACGAGACTCGCTGCCACCGCCCCTTCGCGAGTCCCTAGAACCTTGCGTGTGGGCGGACTGACAAGAGGGATGGACTTCTGTGAGGGAGGGAGAAGGAAGAAGAGCATGAATAGGGGGGAGTGGTAAGTGGGGAGAAGGGAGTGAATAATAGAGGGAGGGAGAAAGGGAGTGAAAAGGAGTCATAAAAAATAAGAGAGGGAGGAAGAAAGGGAGTGAATAAGAGAGGGAGGAAGAAAGGGAGTGAATAAGGAGTCAAAAAAGGGAGAAGGGAGTGAATAAGGACAGTGGTAAGAGGGAGAAAGGGAGTGAATAAGGAGTCAAAAAAGGGAGGAGTGAATAAGGACAGTGGTAAGAGGGAGAAAGGGAGTGAATAAGGAGTCATAAAAGGGAGAAGGGAGTGAATAAGGACAGTGGTAAGAGGGAGAAAGGGAGAGGGAGGGAGTGAATAAGGAGTCATAAAAGGGAGAAGGGAGTGAATGAGGACAGTGGTAAGAGGGAGAAAGGGAGTGAATAAGGAGTCATAAAAGGGAGAAGGGAGTGAATAAGGACAGTGGTAAGAGGGAGAAAGGGAGTGAATAAGGAGTCAAAAAAGGGAGAAGGGAGTGAATAAGGAGAGTGGAAAGAGGGAGAAAGCGAGAGGGAGGGAGTGAAAGGGAGTGAATAAGGAGTCATATAAGGGAGAATAGGGGAGACAGAGAAGGGAGTGAATAAGGAGACTGGTAAGAGGGAGGAAGTGAGAAAGGGAGAATAAGGGAGACTGGTAAGAGGGAGGAAGTGAGAAAGGGAGTGAATAAGGGAGACTGGTAAGAGGGAGGAAGTGAGAAAGGGAGTGAATAAGGAGTCATATAAGGGAGAATAGGATAGGGATAGGGAGTGAATAAGGAGAGTAAGAGAGAGAAAGGGAGAGGGAGGGAGGGAGCGAGTGAATAAGGAGTCATATAAGGGAGAATAGGATAGGGATAAGGGAGTGAATAAGGAGAGTAAAAGGGAGAAAGGGAGAGGAGTGATAAAAGGGAGAAGGCACAAGAATAAGGGGAAGGAAGGGAGTAAGAGAGCCAGTGTAGAAAGTGGGGAGATGAAGAAAGAGAACAGGAGAAAAATAGCCAGGATATATTACGTCCACCAAACTACCATCAACAAAACCACCGCAAATGTCAACCCAAAAATAACTAACACCCAGACAGCACCCAGACACACCCTCACCTCCCGCAGCTCCTCCTCCAGGGCCAGGAACACACTTGCCCGTAGCTGCGCCTGGAAAGGACAAAAACAGAATAAATTACAATGATTTAGGAAACAAGAACAACACAGAAATTTTGGGCTTATGAAATGTTAGTAAATGTGATAAAGCGCCAGACATTGCATACAAGCTGGACTCTTTCTTTATCTTGTTAAACTACAGGTAGGTTAGGTTTGAGGCGCTCCCTTACACGCACTCACACTCACACACACACGTATTTATTTTGTTTACATATATACAGTCATACCTCGGTTTATGAGTTTAATGCCCACTCAATCGCTCTCCTAGGTACTCGATCAAATCCCTTCTCCAGATCCACGAAGACATGGTACAGTTTCTTCTTCTTCTCATTAAATTTTTCTTGTATTTGCCTCATAACAAAAACTGCATCTATTGTCGATCTTCCTGGACTAAAACCAAACTGCCAGCCGTCCACTCCCAACAGTTTCCTCAGCCTCTCCTCCAACACTTTTTCAAACAACTTCATTCCATGCTCCAATAATCTAACTCCACTATATTGTCCACACTCCAAAGCATCCCCCTTCTCTTTATAAACTGGAACCGTCATACTATTTTTCCAATCTTCCGGGATCTCTCCCTCGTCAAAAATGCTTCTGAATGCTCTCGTCAGTTCTACTGTAATACCCGCTGTCTTTATCGTCACTTGTCACTCCTGTCAGACCTGGTGCTTTTCCACTTTTTATTTCTCTTCGCTTCTTCTTCTGAGATCTCTTCTATCGGCCCTTCCACTGCATCTATCTCTTACAGATTGCTCTCATTTTCTCCATTCAAAAGGCCTTCAAAGTATCCTCTCTACCTCTCAAGTATTTCTCCTACCTGTACCTTGATATCTCCTCTTTCAACCCTTATATACTTTGCTCCATGTATATCTTTTCTCTCATTCTTCATTTGCTTTGCAATCCTAAACATTTGTTTTTGTTTCTCAATACTGCTCAGCTGTTCACTCTGGTTTTCCCATGCCAACCTCTTTGCTCTGGCTACTTCTCTTTTTGCCTGTCTTCCTGTCTCCTTGTATTCTCTCCTATCCTCTTCATTTCTTGTTCTCTGCCATCTTTTATATGCCATCCTCTTGCCCTGCACCGCCAGCTGAACTACTTCATTCCACCACCATGTTTCTCTTGGCTTTCTTCTATGTCCTGTGGCTTCACCACATACTTCCTTTGCAGCCTCCAGAATATTATCACTCAGCTGTTTCCATTCTCCTCTGTTAATATTATTTTTCTGCTGCACCCTCACTTCAAACTGTCTTCTTATTTCCTCAACCTTCAGTTTCCACTCTTTTATTTTCTTATCTCCTCTCTACTTCTTCTTCCTCTTCAAGTTCCTCACCGTTAGGTCCCCGCTCAACAGTCGGTGTTGTGTCAAACATGCCTCCATAGGGACGACCTTACAATCTCTTACACGTATCTCCATATCCTTCCTCAACAGTAAATAATCAACTTGTGCTTCTGCTCCTCCACTCTTGTTTGTTATTTTCTTCTCCCTGTCTTTTCTAAACATAGTATCCGTCACCATCAACTCCCCACTCTGACAAAATTCCAGTATCCTTTCTCCTTCCCGATTTCTTTCTCCAAACCCAGACACTCACATGATATCTTTGAACCCTCCCCAATGTGTCCATTGGCATAGCTATTGGCTGAATACAACTTAGACGTGTCCTCAGTGAAGAAGATTATTATCTACTTGAGAATAACATAAACCAACTAACAAACACTAGAGAATAATTAATAACCTGAATTCAAATAGAAAAGTTTTGAAACTGCCTTTGAACCTGCTTCACGCGTTCGTGTTACCATTAAGTGAATACATAGTCGTATATGACACGGCTGCAAGATTCTTATGACAAAAATTACTTACTGTTTAGATGCTTCATAAGTACCTTAATACAGGTAACTCTCGATTTACGCGAGTATTGTGTCCTTGAAGAGGTCGCGTAAATCAAAAACAATGTAAATCAAACAAGAGGTAGGTTTCTATCGAAAAATAAATACATATTCACTTCATTCAGTGGAGAGAGAGAGAGAGAGAGAGAGAGAGAGAGAGAGAGAAAATATCCATCACCGAGATATCCACTCAGGCACTCAGTCTCAGCCTCACTCGTGTGAGGAAGAAATGAGGGACACCATGAGCAACTGGCTAGTATTGATACCGGTATCGAGCAGTCTGGTACCGGTACCGTACCGTATAGCTGGTACCGTTAGTACCGGTACTGGTACCGGTACCTGCCCACCCCTATTGTTGAGTAACGTGGCAGCGTGGGTACTGTATTGTTGTTCAAGTGGCGCGCGGGAAGAACTGAGCTCAGCTGTGTGGCCGTGGCACCGTGTGAGTCCAGTTGCGTGAGACATCTGGTGGCCACTCCATAAAATATCGCGTATAAGTGGAAAAAACGTGTAAATTAAACATTTATTTGGATTTTGGACCCCGCATTATTTAAAAACGCGTAAACCAAACTCGCGTAAATTGAGAGTTACCTGTAGTGGCTTTCAGGACAAGGTAGGCAAATCATGTCTAACAAATAGGGCAAATTAATGGGAAGTAGCACAAAAAGTTACGTACAGCCTCAAAAATGAGCCCAATACACTATACTCTTTGCCCAATCTAGCAACACTGATACATATGTTTAGGCCCTGTAGGAGAAAGCATAAAGTAACATGACTTAGATTAAACTAATGTAGGTAATTCTTTACAAGAGGTCTGCCTCCCCCAGGGAGAAGGGAAATTGACTGAAATATGAGACTCCATAATTTCCCCAAAAAATCCCTTAAATGGGGAAAATTCTCTACTCTCGAAAGTTTACAGCAGCTTCCTGTCCCGCGCTGCATATTTCCGACGGCTCATACCATGTGTAGAATATGTTTAAACTACTCCAACCTAACTTAACATAACGTAACCTTGGCCCCCCTTCTAACTGGGGGGCTTCGCCCCCTTCTACCCCCCCCTCTGCTAAGGAGACTGAGTAAAATTGTGTAGTTTCCGTACGTGGTAAAAAATCCCTCAAATATATTTAAACAACTCCAATCGAACTTTCCATTACCTAATCTTGACCCCCTCCCCAAAGGAGACTGTGAGTGAAATTGCGTGGTTTAAGTACAAGGTAAAAAATCCGTGAATGTATGGAATGGACCGTATTGGCTATACAGGCAGCGCCATACATGACCAGTCGGTGAACTGTCAAAGCAGTACTTTCCATAGAATTCAAGTTCTGTACTAGAGTACGTCTGAGGCTGCCTCCAGGATACAGGGCCTTGGTACCACCACCGCTCCAAGCCAACGACTGCACACATTTTACTCCTACCTGATTTCCTGACTCTACTATTTGACATGGAGAAAAACTGAAACAGGGTAAGAGTGAAGTGTGTGCAATCATCGGCTTGGAGTGATGGCAGCACCATGGCCGTGTATCCCGGAGACAGCCTCAGACACACTCTAGTCTATAACTTGAGTTCTAGGGAAAGGACAGCTTAGAGTTGAGTGGTCACATGTGGTGCTGCCTGTATAGCCAATATGGTCCATTTCCCTGCATCTAGGATATTTTTCAACCCCCCATAACTCAAAAACTACATGTTTGCGATGCATTTTGTGTTTACCGCAGCATTCGCAGCATTTCCAAAGGGCCCCTTGCCAGTTTTGGTTGAGAGGGGTGAGTATGGGCAAACACTAGAAAAATACCCCAGCACCACCCCACAGGTCAGTCACCACCAAGCACAGGTAACGAAGAGCCAGGTGTAGTGCAGCGACTAGCCTGATGAGCGAGCCTCCCATAACTCCCTCTGCCAGGGGGGTACCTCTTTGGCCGACTGGTCGAGGAGTGGCTCTCCCGTCTCGCTGGTCACGGGTTCGATCCTGGAGGCGGCAAAACTTTTCCTTGTCTGGATTAGTTTCTCGTGTGTTTCGTTACATGCATTGGTGGTGTTGGAGCATAGTAAAGAGAAAATTCTGGCATTTCACTGGTGGCAAAGCAGTGGCATCCTCTCCTGTGATTCTGTTGTGTCACCCCTAGTAGGTAACAGTAGAGTGATGGCCTACGCTCTCTGAAGTTCATAGAAAATGGGAAATCTCAACACACAGAAATTATTCTACATAGGAATGGGGAGCCGTGTAGTGCAGTGACTAGCCTGATGGGCGAGCCTCCCATAAGTCCCTCTGCCAGGGGGGTATCTCTTTGGCCGACTGGTTAAGGAGCAGCTCTCCCGTCTCGCCAGTCGCAGGTTCGATCCCCGGCGCTGGCAAAAGCTTTCCTTGTCTGGATTAATTTCTTGTGTGTATCGTTACACGCAGAGGTCGTGTGGGAGTGTAGTAAAGAGAAACTTATGGCATTTCACAAGCAAGTCATCATCACCACCACCACTACCACAGGTAAAAATGAGCCAGGCAAGTCATTATCAGCACCACCACCACAGGTCAGTCATCACTGCCACCACCACCAGCACAGGTAACAATGAGCCAGGCAAGTCATTATCAGCACCACTACCACCACAGGTCAGTCATCACTGCCACCACCACCAGCACAGGTAACAAAGAGCCAGGCAAGTCATCACCACCACCACCACAGGTCAGTCATCACCACCACCACCACCACCAGCACAGGTAACAAAGAGCCAGGCAAGTCATCAACACCACCACCACCACAGGTAAGTCACCACCACCACCACCACCACCACAGGTAACGAAGAGCCAGGCAAGTCATCACCACCGCCACAGGTAAGTCACCACCACCACCACCACAGGTAACGAAGAGCCAGGCAAGTCATCACCACCACCACCACTGCCACAGGTAAGTCATCACCACCACCACCGCCACAGGTAAGTCATCACCACCACTACCACCACAGGTAAGTCATCACCACCACCACCACCACCACAGGTAAGTCATCACCACCACCACCACCACAGGTAAGTCATCACCACCACCACCACCACCACAGGTAAGTCATCACCACCACCACCACCACAGGTAAGTCATCACCACCACCACCACCACAGGTAAGTCATCACCACCACCACCACCACCACCACAGGTAAGTCATCACCACCACCACCACCACAGGTAAGTCATCACCACCACCACCACCACTGCCACAGGTAAGTTATCACCACCACCACCACCACTGCCACAGGTAAGTTATCACCACCACCACCACTGCCACAGGTAAGTTATCACCACCATCACCACCACTGCCACAGGTAAGTTATCACCACCACCACCACTGCCACAGGTAAGTTATCACCACCACCACCACTGCCACAGGTAAGTTATCACCACCATCACCACCACTGCCACAGGTAAGTTATCACCACCATCACCACCACCACAGGTAAGTTATCACCACCATCACCACTGCCACAGGTAAGTTATCACCACCACCACCACTGCCACAGGTAAGTTATCACCACCACCACCACCACCACCACAGGTAAGTTATCACCACCACCACCACTGCCACAAGTAAGTTATCACCACCACCACCACCACCACAGGTAAGTTATCACCACCACCACCACTGCCACAGGTAAGTTATCACCACCACCACCACTGCCACAGGTAAGTTATCACCACCATCACCACCACCACAGGTAAGTTATCACCACCACCACCACTGCCACAGGTAAGTTATCACCACCATCACCACCACCACAGGTAAGTTATCACCACCATCACCACTGCCACAGGTAAGTTATCACCACCACCACCACCACCACAGGTAAGTTATCACCACCATCACCACTGCCACAGGTAAGTTATCACCACCACCACCACTGCCACAGGTAAGTTATCACCACCACCACCACCACCACAGGTAAGTTATCACCACCACCACCACTGCCACAGGTAAGTTATCACCACCACCACCACCACCACAGGTAAGTTATCACCACCACCACCACTGCCACAGGTAAGTTATCACCACCACCACCACCACCACCACAGGTAAGTCATCACCACCATCACCACCACCGCCACAGGTAAGTCATCACCACCACCACCACCACAGGTAAGTCATCACCACCACCACCACCACCACAGGTAAGTCATCACCACCACCACCACCACCGCCACAGTTAAGTTATCACCACCACCACCACTGCCACAGGTAAGTTATCACCACCACCACCACCACCGCCACAGGTAAGTTATCACCACCACCACCACCACCACCACAGGTAAGTTATCACCACCACCACCACCACTGCCACAGGTAAGTTATCACCACCACCACCACCACCACCACAGGTAAGTTATCACCACCACCACCGCCACAGGTAAGTTATCACCACCACCACCACCACTGCCACAGGTAAGTCATCACCACCACCACCACCACCACCACTGCCACAGGTAAGTCATCACCACCACCACCACCACCACTGCCACAGCTAGGTCATCACCACCACCACCACCCCCCCTTCCGCAGGTAAGTCATCACCACCACCACCACCACCGCCACAGGTAAGTTATCACCACCACCACCACCACCGCCACAGGTAAGTTATCACCACCACCACCACCACCGCCACAGGTAAGTTATCACCACCACCACCACCACCACTGCCACAGGTAAGTCATCACCACCACCACCACCACTGCCACAGGTAAGTCATCACCACCACCACCACCACCACCGCCACAGGTAAGTCATCACCACCACCACCACCACTGCCACAGGTAAGTTATCACCACCACCACCACCACCACCGCCACAGGTAAGTCATCACCACCACCACCACTGCCACAGGTAAGTCATCACCACCACCACCACCGCCACAGGTAAGTCATCACCACCACCACCACCACAGGTAATGAAGACCCAGGCAAGCCATCACCACCACCACTACCGCCACAGGTAAGTCATCGCCACCACCACCACCACCACCACAGGTAAGTCATCACCACCACCACCAACAGCACAGGTAACGAAGAGCCAGGCAAGTCATCACCAGTGTCGGGCCATCTCGGCCCATCACTGTCTCGGCCCAATTCAAATGCCAACTCGGACCATTTAAATTACCAACTCGGACCATCATCTCAACCAACTCAGACCAGCTGTACTAGTACCCAGTAGCAGTAGTAGAAGTAGTAGTACTAATAATAGTCGACAGCAGTTGCTTATTGTACATAATCAATACTTACTTACCTTACTTTCTTATGTTCTTATGTCTTCCAGAGAGAGAGAGATGGGAGGGGGGTAGGACAAGGTAGGAGTGTGGGAGGGGAAGACAGGACTGAAAAATGAGACAATGGATTGCTTTACGACACAGTAAAGAGTGGATATGAATTACCTGAACCTCGGACAAAAATACTTATCTCGAGGTTAGACTTCGCCTGCACGTCGAGGAGGAAGGAGCGCAACATGGAGAGTAACTGTTTGATTTGTGCGAAGAGAGTGAGACCTTTACAGGTAAGAGAACAAAATCTAATTGTAGTCTTAAAACGTGATAAATCAATTGCAAATACGTGTATGAAAAGCAGTGAGTGAGTGTGTGTGTGTGTGTGTGTGTGTGTGTTTAGAAAGTTACACATTTTATGTCTGAATATTTTGGAATGCCAGAAGTAGCCATGATGGGCGAGACTGATCTATTATTTCAACATGGGCCAAGTTGGTGTCTTATGGGCTGGGTTGGTATTCTAATGGGCCGAGTTGGCGATGGTCCGAGACAGCAATGGGCCGAGTTGGCCTAGGACCACCACAACCACCGCCACAGGTAAGTCATCACCACCACCACCACCACCACAGGCAAGTCATCACCATCACCACCACCAGCACCGGTAACGAAGAGCCAGGCAAGTCATCATCACCACCACCACCGCCACAGGTAAGTCATCACCACCACCACCACAGGTAAGTCATCAATACCACCACCAGCACAGGTAACGAAGAGCCAGGCACGTCATCATCACCACCATCGATACAGGTCAGTCATCACCACCACCAAAGGTAACAAAGAGCCAGGCAAGTCATCACCACCACCACCGCCACAGGTCAGTCATCACAATCACCACCACCAGCACAGGTCAGTCATCACCATCACCACCACCAGCACAGGTAACGAAGAGCCAGGCAAGTCACCACCACCACCACAGGTCAGTCATCACCATCACCACCACCAGCACAGGTAACGAAGAGCCAGGTAAGTCACCACCACCACCACAGGTCAGTCATCACCATCACCACCACCAGCACAGGTAACGAAGAGCCAGGTAAGTCATCACCACCACCGCCACAGTTAAGTCAGTAACCGCCGCCGCCTCACCTGTATCCTGCCCAGCACGCCGTTGCTCTGCAGGGTCTTGGTGACGAGCTCCTTGAGGCTGGTGTCCTCCTCCTCCTCGATGGACATCACGACAAACAAAACTCAAGAAAGAAACAAAACCAAACCAAACCCTGCCAGACCCAGCGCCCGTTTGTTTACTCTGCTGGGCGGCGGCCAAGACCAAGACCAGTCTGCTGAAGAACTACAGAATGAACAGGTAAAAAAGGACATAGAGGAAAACCAGGCTGTAAGGTTGGAGGATATTAATGAGCTGAGGGCAGTGGGGTGGCAGCACACCGAAAAATGTGGACTAGAAGTGAGAGAACACATGGAAATGACAAGAAGGGTGAAGGGGGGATTCATCTATCTGGAAGAAGAAAGCATAAGGGAAGATAGAGTAATTAAATGTATCAATAGAATGAAGAATAAAAAAGCAGTTGGAACAGACAAAATAAAGCCAGAAATGTACAAAGAATTTGCAAAAAGTAAAGTATTACGGAAGGTGTTGGTTGAAGACCTTGGGGCAGTATTAGAGACAGGGAGGATACCAGAGGGATGGAGGGACTCTAGGACAGTCATGTTACCAAAGAAGTGTAGACCAAAGGTTAAAGAACTAAGGCCAATAGCTCTGACAAATGTAGGGTACAAGCTAATGATGGCTGTGATTAGAACTAGCTTGGAAGACCACATTAGGATAAATGGTATAGGTAAGGATACACAGGCAGGATTCACAGAGGGAAGCCGGATAGAAAACAACCTATTTATTCTAAGATATTGTGTAGAAGGAGCATATAAGATGAGGAAACCATTGATAGTAATCTCGATAGATTTTGCAAAGGCCTATGATAGTGTAAGAAGAGATAAGTAAATAGAAGTTTTAAAGGATAGCAAGGTAAACCCAGATATAATTAACTTCATAGCAGGAGTTTATGTAGGAGATAGAACTAAGATAGAGATAGATAAAGAAGAGGAGGAGATAGAAATAGAAGTGACCAGTGGGATTAGACAGGGATGTACTGCCTCAGCTACACTGTTTAAGATGATTACTTTTAAAATAATTCAGGAGCTAGAGGAGCTAGACTGTGGGTACAAAGATGAGGCATTCAGAATTACCTCACTCTTTCTTGCAGATGATGGCATGCTTTTGGCAAATAGTGTAGGGGAAGCAGTGCAGGTGATAGAGAAGATGGAGACTATAGCTAAAGAATATGGACTAGAAGTAAATAAGCAGAAAAGCAATATTATCATTTTTAATATGGAAAACAAACCAGAAAATATAGGGGGCATTAGTGTTGGGGATAGAATTAAATATTTAGGAATAATAGTCAATGACAAGAGGAACTGTTTTCAAATGCAAAAGGAAGAAATATTCAGGAAAGCGAGAAGGCTAGCAAATATGACACACAATGTAATTGAAAAGAGCTGTTCAAGAATGTTAATAGGAAAGACTTATTGGAAAAATGTTGCACTGCCATCCATCCTGTACGGGGTAAATATAATAAACATCACAAAGACAGACAAAAAAGTTGCAGAGGATAGAGAATGGGGTGTACATGAAGATTTTGAGGGCACCAATGTATGCACAGGAAGCAGCACTCAGGGGGGAGATAGGAAGCTCCAGTGTTAAAAACAGGATAAGGGAGGGACAGTGGAAGTACTTAAGGTATGTTCTTGTGGAAGGAAACGATTTGGTGAGAAGGGTGGGAGAGGAGATGATAGAGAAGAGACAAAGTAGGTGGGTGAAAGACTTGTTGAATGAACTGAGAGCAACAGAGGGACTGAGTGTGAGTGTGAGGAATGAGACAAAGGAAAGTATAAAGCAGAGAATGAGAGAGGTGGATACAAGAGAGTGGAAGAGGCAAATGAATGAGAAAGCAAGCCTTAAGATATATAGAAAATGGAGACAGGAGTTGGGAGGACAAGAGGAAGTATACACCAACAACCAAGCCTCAGAAGCGCTATTCAGATGCAGGACAAACAACATGCAACTAAAAGACAGAAACAGACACCGGCAAGAGGAAACCAAGTGTGACATGTGTGAAGCTGGAACACGAAGACCTGCGACACTTCCTGCTCTGGTGCCCGGCCTATGCAGAGGAAAGAATAAAGTGCGTGAGGCTGCAACAGCCTTACGAGGAAGAAGAGGACGACACCATTGGAAAATTTTTATTTGAAAATGAACACACCGAACAAACGAAAACAACAGTACACAAGTTTTGGACAATAAGAGAAAAAAGAATGAAAGAAAAAGGAAAACAATAGACCCAGACAGTAGACACATCAGGGAGTGCCGTTACAAAGGCAAAATTCCCGACCGACTACTACTGCTAGTCTCCTAGATGTGGTATGGGGTTATGGAAGGGATTTTGGTGTTAGATTTAGTAGTGAGAAGAGCAAGATTATGATAGTCAATAGATCAGAGGATGAGAGAGAAACAACTTGGAGACTTACCTAGACATCTTACCCATATAGACGGGTTCCACGAGAAGGGAACCCCACAAGTGCCAACACGCCAGCAGAATACATATTTGTGTAGTTACTCTTAACACTAAAACTATTAAGCCGCTGCTGGAATGTGTGTTGATTGCACTAAGTAAAGACTAGTTATAAAATATAATGACTTGTATGTATATAAGTGAAATAAGTATTTATATTTATATTGCTGTAACTAGAATAAAGTAATTTAGAGTTAATATGTTCTTTGACCAGAGTGTTTAGGAACTATAGTTAAAATGAGATCATATGAAATTATATATGAGAATACATTGGTATATATGTAGGGGTTAAAATTCGTATAGCCTTTGACCAAGGTACTCTGCTAGTCTTCTCTTAAGCACAGTTAAGGATGTTGACAGGATAACTGTGTCTGGCAGGCTATTCCACAAAGCAATCACTCGGACTGATAAGTAACGCCTACGTATTTCTGTGTTGCTGTGGGGTAGAAATATTCTGTGTGAATTTCCACGGGTCCTAGATGATGTCTGGAGGGAAAATAACTGGAAGGGGATGAGTTGAAACAGACGGAAGAATACAAGTATCTAGGGGTGTGGATGGAGGTAAATGGATGCGGCAGGGCGAAGAATGTAAAGGTAAGTATGACAAACCAGTGAGTAGGCCGTTTAGGGAGTGCAGCGAGGATGAGAGCGAGCAAGTATGATGTCATCCGTGAGGTTTGGAAGAGTGTGGCTGTCCCGAGCATTATGTATGGAATGGATGTGATGACATGGAACGACAGTGAGATAGAAAAATTGGAAGTGGGGCAGAATAGGGTAGCAAGAATGGCACTGAATGCACCAAGGTTTGCAGCAGTAGAGGCTCTTAGGGGGGACATGGGATGGAACACGTTTAGGGAAAGACTAGTAAAGGCAACCTTGAGATATAAAGTGAGACTGGAACAAATGGAGGATGCAAGATTAGCAAGGAAAGTATACTTGTGGAGTATAAGAGATGGCAAATGGGCGAATAAATGTGGGCAAATGATAGACAGGAGTGTTATGCTAAGTAGGTGGGTGTACCGACCCTTTGAAGATAGGCAGAATGTGTTTGAATGGAGAATAACAAACAGAAATAGAGAGGGGTTTGAGTGGGATGTAAGAAAGTGGAAGAATGTGATAGATATGGCAGTTATATAAAGATGAGGGATTGAGCAAGTGGAAGAATGAGATGGAAAGAAAGGAAACTCTCGACTGGTATAGGGAGAAAGAGGCCCCAAAGTGTGAGGTGTGGTTACCTCTACCCTCCCAGCAAACCGCGTGCAGTGTGGCCGCACCCTTAGAGAGCTCATAGGGGAAGGGCTCTTTCTGGCTTACATTGCTGGAGCTGCATGATCTCAAGGGAACGGCGGCCATGCAGGGACAGCTTATAATGTAGGCGACGGTCTTTCCAATCGAGTGCCTGGACATTGCTAACCTGATCCTCCTCTCGTTCTTGAAATGTGCCTTGATTTACTGTTTAGATGTTTCATTAGATTAGGAGGGAGATGTGCTGGAGACTCTACTGTAAAAAAAAAAAAAGCTTGAAAAAGGAGTTGAATAAATGTTTAGCAGGCTTTTTTTTCATTATTCCTCTTTTTTTCTTTTTATTTCTTAGCCACGGTACTTCCTTTACTGAAAAAAAATATAAATCTTGAAAAATGAGTTGAAAAAGACATTGTTTAGCAGGCTTTTTTCTCATTATTTTATTTATTTATTACGTATTTTTCTTCCTTTCTTGAGCTACTTTCTTTCCTGTAAAAAAAAAAAAAAAAACTTGCAAAACACGAGGTGAAAAAAGCGGATCTGACACATTATTTTTACTGAGCAATATGATTATGTTTAGAGAATTAGGCGATGCACTCTTCATATGTGTGTGTGTGTATAGTAAGCAATTGTATCATGCTCTTCATATGTGTGTGTGTGTGTGTATCTAGTAAGCAATTGTATCATGCTCTTCATATGTGTGGGTGGCTGTGTGTATATAGTAAGCAATTGTATCATGCTCTTCATATGTGTGGGTGGCTGTGTGTATATAGTAAGCAACTGTATCATGCTCTTCATATGTGTGGGTGGCTGTGTGTATATAGTAAGCAATTGTATCATGCTCTTCATATGTGTGGGTGGCTGTGTGTATATAGTAAGCAATTGTATTAAGCTGACTCAACCGCAAGGGGAGGCACATCGCATTAATAAAAAAACTGAACCTTACATATGCCTGTGTATTTATGGTATTTACACCCTGGTAGGAAAAAAATGGAAAAAGGAAAGAAAAATGTAAGAATGATAAAACTAATAATTGAAATTTACTGAAGAGAAGGAGGATAGAAAGCTGTTTGTTGTTTTCATGAATCTTGAGAAGGCTTATTATCATTATTGTTTTTATTATAATTATCATTGGTAGTCTTAGTAGAAGTAGTAGTGGTAGTAGTTTAGTAGTAGTAGAAGTAAATAGATTGACAAGTTTTTTTCTTCTCAAACCGAGTCATCCGCCACTGGAACAACCTCCCTGCAGAAGTGGTTAGTGCAGAAAATGATCAATTCCTTTAAAAACTGCATTGACTGTTTCTTTGTTGCGTCAGAAGTGGACTGATCTGTTCGGATCACACTTCCCCGGATCAAGGTACAACACCAAGGTTAACATAAAACTGGTGGGTGACAGCATTGTTATAGAACAACTGACTGAGTTCTGTGGACGAAGTATCAAGAACAGGAGACGCTACTGTATTCCTGGTGCAAAACTACAAGATATAGAAGAAGCGGCAGACTTCGTCTCAGACCGCACGGAACAGGACACACTTTGTTTTGCACGCTGGAACGAACAACGTTCAAACAATGCGCACGGAGGAAATTTTAGCTGACTACCGACGAGTAATCCGCCGCTACAAGGAAAAGTCACGCCACATCATTGTCTCCGGGATTCTTCCTAGAATCAACGCCTTCACAGGCTTCCACAGAAAGGCGTCAAACATCAACAACAGATTGAAGCACCTCGATCTGTCAGGACGAGGAAGTTTCGTTCGCAAGTCTGTGGGCAAGGGCGGATCCAGCCTTGAGTTTTGGGGGGGGCCAACTGTTCATCACATCGACGACACTGGCACATGGGAATTAAAGTCACATGCATTGTGCATTTGCTCACAGGGGCATAACAATAAAGAATTAGGATCCTTTATTTTTTTTGGTCTTATATATATATTAATATATATATTATGCTTTTTTTGTTTTAGAGCGATGCAGTATCGCGATCGAGTATCGACTACTACATGTATGATGATATGTACATGATGCAGGTATCTGTAAGGAGTCGCGAATTTGCAAGGCTTAGGTTCCAAGAGGGGGGGGGGGGGCCTGCATGTCTGTGGGATCATTTCTCTGATAACCCCGACCTTTTCCGTCCTGACGGTCTTCACCTCAATGCGATTGGCTCAGCACGGCTTGGTAGATTGCTGAACGAGGAGGTGCTTTTGTACTCAAAAAACTCCGAGCGCGGGAGAGGCACCAATGTAGCGTAAACAACCGAACAGTAGAGTCTCAAACTCATCCTCCATGTTGTCTGCCAACACCTGGAACCTATTGAAGGTAGTGGGGGTCAGTAAATCCTTGGTTGCCTGCTTCGGTTTGGCTCCATTCCTTGCAGGTTGGAACCCGACATCCTGTGAAGCAGGAAGAGAAGCGTTAAGTGGGGCAGGCTGGAAGTTGTCCTGTGAGGCAGGCTGGGACTTAGCCTGTGAAGCAGGCTGGGGGTTAGCCTGTGAAGCAGGCTGGGGGTCAGCCTGTGAGGCAGGCTGGCGGTTGTCCTGTGAGGCAGGTTGGGGGTTAGCCTGTGAGGCAGACTGGGGGTTAGCCTGTGAGGCAGGCTGGGGTTAGCCTGTGAGGCAGGCTGGGGGTTAGCCTGTGAGGTAGGCTGGGAGTCAACCTGTGAGGCAGGTAACACGTCCTCCCGTGAAGCAGGAGATTCGTGAGGAGAGGGCACAGTCTCGGTGGAGGGCCTCTCCACCATCGATGGTGGAGTCACTGCCACATTATTTGAAACAAATTCCTGAAGGGCTTCGAATTTCTTTTCAAGATCATTATGTTTGACTTTCCATTCAGTCACAGCCTTCTGAAGTTGTAATCTTTGAACGCAGAGGCGGCAAGTTTTACTCAGCTGGAAGAACTGAGCTACAAATCGTCCAGGACAGACGTCACACTTAAGGTTCGAAGGCATTGTTAGAAATTTAAGCGAGTTTTCAGTTTGGGCAAATATTAAAAGCGCTTTCGAAATAACTTAAAGTGTGACCATAAATTGAGTTGGATAAAAATTGTGCATGGAAATTAGATACTGCTGTGTTAGATGCCTCCAACACTGGGAGTTCGCTCCCACAGGGTCTTGAAAACGCCTCAAAGACCAATCGCTTGTCCTGAGCCTCGGTCACGAGAGAGACTTTCACAACCCGGCGCTTTTCAGCTATTGTTCTCGGAGTTTTGTCCCATAGAACGGGGCCGGCGTAGTCACACAGAGCAGAGCTGGCAAGGGAGGAGAGGAACCAGCAATTCGTTCCCACTTTCCGAAACGTCTAACCCAACTCTGCGACCCTTTCGAGGGCTGGCCAGTGGCACTTGTCACCAGGTGTTCTCCACCAACTCTAGAGTATCAGACGCCCTTCCTGAGAGACCAAAGAGCTGAAATATTCCTTGAGTATAAGAAAAACCCTCAGAAACTGCACCTAGAAGCCGGGAGGTACAACCTCAAATGGCCCACGGAAGACATCTCTTTCAGGAGAAAAACAAGAACCAGCTGTTATGCAGAATAGGTATGGGAGTACCGTCGATAGAGGGGAGGGACGGGGAGCTCACACCGACAACTGGTTCCCAGGGAGGCTTTTTAGTGTAGAGGTCGCCACACTCCTCTACACCGCAGGCCTAAATAATTAGGCACGGTCCAGCTGACTAGGACCCTGGAGCTCCAGCCATTGTCTCATAAAGAGATCCTCTGCCTGCAGTCCAATCCACCACTGCTGCTGCCTAGAGGCTTCACCGTGACCCTGGCACGGGAGACAGATCAGGTATTACACCTTGTCCAAGGGTGACCTGAGACTATGCAGGGCAGGGACGTCTAGTTCCCTGAGGTGAAAACACTTCACCCGCATACCGGGTGGGAAGGCCCTCACGACGGCAGACTGCGAAATTATCCAGAGAGACCCTGGACCTGATCACTCGGTGAGATCACTCGGTGGTCGGAAAAATGGCAGATGTTCTTCAACACTACCAAATTTAAAGTAATGTATATCGGATCCAGAAACAGCAATCACACATACCACATGGGTGGCGAACCACTACATGTTGTGCAAGAGGAAAGAGACCTCGGGGTCACCATCAGCAGTGACTTGAAACAAACAAAACACTGCAAGTCCGCCTGTAAGAAAGCTTGGGTTCATAGCGAGGAACTTCGAATACAAGACGCCGGGAGTTATGTTATCCTTATATAATTCGCTGGTAAGGCCCCACCTGGAATACGCCGTGCAATTCTGGTCTCCAAATTACAGGAAAGACATTGAATTACTCGAGAGAGTACAGCGCCGTTCCACGAAGATAATACCATCACTGAGGACAAAACCCTATGAAGAGCGACTCGAGTGACTCAACCTCTTCACGTCTTTAAGTACCTGAACAAGCTCAGCAACGTTGATCACTCCAAGCTCTTCACGCTAAAAACTAACCTGAGAACAAGAAGTAACGGAAAAACAATTCAAGCAAAGCGATGCAATACCGACATCGGCAGGAGTTATTTCTCGAATAGAGTTGTTCGCCGCTGGAACAGCCTCTCTGCAGAAGTGGTTAGCGCAGAGAGCATCAACTCCTTCAAGAAACGCATTGATCGCCACTTTGCTGCATCGGGAGTGAACTGAACGTATCCAAGAGTAGATGCACAAGTGCTTTAATCCATCCTTGCAAGCCACTCCTATGGCAAACGGATTGATTAAATCACTGAAAGCAGGCAGCCTAGTAATGAGCCAACAGGCTTTCTGCTGCCTGCTAGTCCATGTTTCCATGTTTCCTCCTTCTCCTCCCACACTACCACCTTATAGCCAAACACACACACACACACACGCTTGCAACTACATGTAGACCACTGGCGTGTGTACAGTTTCCAAATCACGTACACAGGAACAGCGGGAGGCAATACGTACATGAACACTGGTCATGGTCCCTGCACACACACACACATACACACACATATGCGTACACGGATTAGGTCACGTATACACACAGGTGGATCCGTATACACACACACACACACACACACACACACACACACACACACACACGCGCACAGACAGACACACGTCAAA
>NC_066527.1:14740010-14750010 GCF_024679095.1 Eriocheir sinensis
ACGCTCTGCAAGTACAATATATGGCAAAATTGTCGAGTACTTGGAGTCCGAGTATAAGTACATGTACTAAGAAACTTTTGACCCCAACTACAAGTACAGGTACATGATATTGTGTACTTAATTTCGAGTACAAAATTTAATACGCGCACATTTACGTAGAGCCACGCCTGCGAGGTAGGTGCTCCCCCCTCCTCCTCCTCCTCCTCTTCCTACTCTTCTCCTCCCTCATTTTCCCCCTCAAAACCCTTTCCCTCCTACTTCTATCTATTTCTGATCAATTTTTCCTTTTTTATTCTCCCTTCCCTTTACCCATCCTCTCCTCCTCCTCCTCCTCCTCCATTTGCCCATTCAGTTTAGTATGTCCTTCCCTCGTGTTCTTCACCCTTCCTCTCCTTGACTCTCTCTAAGCAGGTATACACACACACTAGACACAAATTAGGGCACCGCTGAGCCACCTGCGCGCTTATCAGGTGTGTGTGTATACGTGACTGTCGGCAGGTGTGTGTGTGTGTGTGTGTGTGTGTGTGTGTGTGTGTGTGTGTGTGTGTGTGGTGAAATGGGTGCTGGGTATGATATGGTAGGGGGTGATGAGAGAGAGAGAGAGAGAGAGAGAGAGAGAGAGAGAGAGAGAGAGAGAGAGAAACACTTTACTCTCCACCACTTAACACCTGCACCTCTTCCTCCTCCTCCTCCTCCTCCTCTCTCCCTCACGAATGCAACTCACCTCTCCACACACACACACACACACACACACACACACACACACACACACATGACCAATTAAAAGATTACGAGAAGAGTTGGTTTGTATATTATGTGCAGGTGTTATAAGAGGAGGAGGAGGAGGAAGAAGAGGAGGAGGAGGAGGAGGGATAGGACAGGGATATCAAAAGGAGTAATGAAGAATAAAAAATGGAGAAAGTAGTAGTAGTAGTAGTAGTAGTAGTAAGGGTAAGAAGAGGTGAATTATTTTTATTATTATTATTATTATTATTATTATTATTATTATTATTATTATTATTATTATTATTATTGTTGCTGTTGTTGTTGTAGTTCTTATCTTTTCATGATATTGCTCTCATTGTCATCCTTATCGCTACATCAGTATGTGACTGTGTGTGTGTATGTGTGTGTGTGTGTGTGTGTCCATGGTGTGGCAGGTCACGTGTCGGACGGGAAGAGAGAGAGAGAGAGAGAGGAAATGGGGGGGAAAGGGGAAGGATATAGACTATAGAGAGAGATAGAGGAGAGGAAAGATAGGGGTGTATTATAACCTCTCTCTCTCTCTCTCTCTCTCTCTCTCTCTCTCTCTCTCTCTCTCTCTCTCTCTCTCAACAATAACAATAAGAAAACCAATTAAGGAAGAGGAGGAAGAGGAAAAGAAGCTTCAAAACATGTAAAGAATAAAATAGGGGAAGTGAATCATCGGAAAATATTTAAATTAAGCAATGCAAGAGGAGGAGGATAAGGAAGTGGAGGGAGAGGAGGAGGAAGTGGAGGGGTAGGAGGAGGAGGAGGAGGAAGTGGAGGGGGAGGAGGAGGAAGTGGAAGGGGAGGAGGAGGAGGAGGAAGAAGTGGAGAGGGAGGAGGTGGAGTAGGAGGAGGAGGAAGACCTAACATTCCTAAAGAGGGTCAGGCTTCAAAAGGAGAGAGAGAGAGAGAGAGAGAGAGAGAGAGAGAGAAAGCGAACCTGTACGATGTCATGTAAGCCCTGTGCGTGTGTGTGTGCGTGCGTGTGTGCGTGCTTACACACAGGAGTACTCGATCGTGAGAATCCGCATATCTCTCTCTCTCTCTCTCTCTCTCTCTCTCTCTCTCTCTCTCTCTCTCTTGATTAATTGTTAAGTTTATTGTTATGAAAATCTGGAATTAAAGTTAACATTCACAAAGTATGAAATATAACAAAGTATAAAAAGGAAAAGAAAATAGGATACCATATAAAAATTCTCGAACAGATTGATTGATTGATGGATATAGTTTATTGTTGCAAGTAAATAACAAAGGAAAAGAACAGTAAATTTCAACATAGACATAGGTAGGCTAGTCGTGTTACGTATGCCAAGGAAATGTATGATTATGTCAGTGTTAATCGCCTTGAAAATTGAGGAGTAATGTTATATAATTATGTGGGTGTACTGTATAGCTAGGCGCGTCCTCCGTCTCAACTCCGATACATTAAAGCTCTTATGGATTGAGGAGGCAAGAATATATGCTTGTTTGTGTGTTTGATAAAGAAAATTGATAGAGGCGCGTGATACGATTATAAGAGGTAAATAGTGGATGTCTAATAATTTTCCAGAGCTAAAATATTGCAGAAACACACACACACACACACACACACACACACAAGGGTAAATGTGAGGCTTCGCTTTTTACCATAAATTTGACTTTCCTTCTTTTTTCTTACTTCCTTTTGAGAGAATACGTTTATCTATTTATTTATTTTAAGTTTCTGGGGTATAATTCTCTCTCTCTCTCTAGAGAGAGAGAGCGTTAAACTCAAAAGCGTTCAATGCGTCAAAGACTTGGGGGTCAAAATCGCGTCAAACCTCAAATTCTCACAGCAATGCATCGATGCAGCAAATAAAGCGAACAGAATGTTGGGCTTCATTAAAAGAAACTTTGTATTCAAGAATAAAGATGTAATACTCCCGCTCTACAACAGTTTAGTCAGACCCCACTTGGAATATGCGGTACAGTTTTGGTCTCCCCACCATGCAAAGGATATTGCTAAATTAGAAGGTGTTCAGCGACAATGATCCCTTCCTTGCGCAACAAATCCTACGAAGAAAGGCTTTCTACCCTTAACATGTTCTCTCTTGAGAAACGTCGCCTCCGAGGAAAACTGATCGAATGTTTTAAAATACTTAATGGTTTCACGAATGTAGACAGATCAACATTGTTTATGATCGATGACACGCACGAGGAACAATGGCGTAAAACTCAGATGTCAAGTAAATTCAGACTGCACCAAATTTTTCTTCACCAACGTTGTAGTGCGAGAATGGAATAAGCTTCACCCGGTCAGTGGTCCATGTAACGATTGACTCCTTCAAAATAAAGCTCGCCCGTCACTTCCTTCAACTTAAGATCAACTAGAGTAGAAATGCCACGTTTTGGAGTCTTCGGATTAATGTAAAATCACTTAGGTTTATGGACAGACCACCAAGTCTGGCCCATGGGGTCTGTGTGGTCTGATATACTATGTACATCTATCTATGTAAATCTCTCTCTCTCTCTCTCTCTCTCTCTCTCTCTCTCTCTCTCTCTCTCTCTCTCGGTATGTATGTGTGTGTGTGTGTGTGTGTGTTGGTAATAGTTTTTATCGGGTGTAGTCACCTTGACGTAACCTGTCTGTACATTTGCGGTACATGCACACACACACGAACACACAAACACCCAGTCACGTACACACACACACACACACACACACACACACACGATATAAACAAACATGATGAGCGCATTTCAAAGTAGCCGTGTCATCTTTATAAGTAGAGTAGTAGTAGTAGTAGTAGTATAGTAGTAGTAGTAGTAGTAGTAGTAGTAGTAGTAGTAGTAGCAGTAGTAGTAGTAGTAGTAGTAATGGATAAGAAGATAAAAATAAAAGTAATGCTAACAACAACAATAATAATAATAATAATAATAAATAGTAATAAAAACAAGCCATATAAGAGCGTGTTTGTGCATACGTGACATCGGGAGCATAACACAGGCTAGCTGGCGGGCTGGCGGGAAGCTCCAAGGTTACCAAGTTCGGCGGCTGGGCTTGGATTCACTTCCCCCCCATCCCCCTTCCCCCCCTCCCCTTACCTTACCTTACCTTTACCTGGTCCAAGGCTGCACACACACACACACACACACACACACACACACACACACACACAGATAGATAGATAAAGAGATAAATAGGTTGATATATAGTTTAAAAAGACAGATAGATGAATTAGTGGATAGTTTATAAAGACAGATAGATAAATAGATAGATATACAGTTTTCTGACCAGTTTTTATATAATTGGAAATGCGTAGTAGGCTACATACTGAGAGTTCCATAACACACACACACACACACACACACACACACACACACACACACACACACACACACACATTGTTATATACTCGTATCTCCACGAATTATTTATTGCATTACAGTTTATCTTAAGCCAATGCAGCTCATATCTTTATCTATAGGTGAGTTGGTTCTCTCTCTCTCTCTCTCTCTCTCTCTCTCTCTCTCTCTCTCTCTCTCTCTCTCCTATCCATTTTCTTAGCTATTTATTTAGTTTATTATTTCTTTGCTTAATTTATCTTTTTTTTCCGAACGATTGATTTAACTCATTTTTTATTCATTATTATTTAGTGTATTGTTTCTTTGCTTAACTTATCCTATATATATTTTTTTTTTCTTAACGATTGACTCAACTCATTTTTTATTTATTTTCTTATCTTTCCTTCACTTTTTGTTTTTATTCATATTATTACATTATTTTCCCTCTCTTCACATTGCGATCACGTGCTCAGGTCGTGCCAGAGATAACATATTGACATCCTTCATGGTGCAACGAAATTCCTTTGTTATTACTCATGTTGTTGTTGTTACTGTTGCTGTCATTACCGTAATTATTATACATGCTTAGTAATCGGGTTGAGAAACAGCTGATACGTGTGTGTGTGTGTGTGTGTGTCCCCCTCTCTCTCTCTCTCTCTCCCCAGGAAACACGCATGCATATAGTCACGTATGCTAGTAACAGACTATGGCAACGGATAGGGGGCTGCCAGAGGAGGGAGAGGGGGCTGGCAGGCATGGGATAGGGGGCTGCCAGAGGAGGGAGAGGGGGCTGGCAGGCAAGGGATAGGGGGTTGCCAGAGGAGGGAGAGGGGGCTGGCAGGCAAGGGATAGGGGGCTGCCAGAGGAGGGAGAGGGGGCTGGCAGGCAAGGGATAGGGGGTTGCCAGAGGAGGGAGAGGGGGCTGGCAGGCAAGGGATAGGGGGCTGCCAGAGGAGGGAGATCGAGGGGGCTGGCAGGCAAGGTAGAGGGGGCTGCCCCGGGAGGGAGAGGGGGCTGGCAGGCATGGGATAGGGGGCTGCCAGAGGAGGGAGAGGGGGCTGGCAGGCAAGGGATAGGGGGCTGCCAGAGGAGGGAGAGGGGGCTGGCAGGCAAGGGATAGGGGGCTGCCAGAGGAGGGAGAGGGGGCTGGCAGGCAAGGGATAGGGGGCTGCCAGAGGAGGGAGCTAGGGGCTGGCAGGCAATTTAAGGGAGAGGGGGCAGGAGGTAACGTTTGGGTGTGATAAATAGAAATGAAGGGTTGGGATTTATTATTATCTGTTATCTTTATGGGACAAGATAAGTGTGAAGAAGAGGAGAGAGAGAGAGAGAGAGAGAGAGAGAGAGAGAGAGAGAGAGAGAGAGATGCATTTGTGGCAATGAAATATATCCCCGTATAAACTTATTACAACCCATAGAATACAATTTAATGGAGAGAAAGTGGAGAAAGTGAAAATATCATATCGCTGGTGGCATTAATATCACTATATATGAACCTGACATCAGACAAGAAAATAATACGCAGGAAAATAAGTAAAAAGAAAGAAATACTTGAGATAATCTTGCAGACACAAGGTAAATGTCAGCTTAAGGGAAAGACAAATGGGAAATATGAAAAATAAATTGCTTAGGAATATTAAAATTAGCATTGTCCTTTACGCTTTTTGGTCGTGATTCTCCCAAAACAAATAAGAACACTAGAAACAGCCTCAAAACAGTGTAATCTTGCAGCCCTTGGTAATCACACACCGCCAGTATCTAGGTCAATGTCACTTGTGTTCTCCTCGTAGCTACGTGACACAACATATCCCATTCAGAGGGAAGGGAGAGAGAGAGAGAGAGAGAGAGAGAGAGAGAGAGAGAGAGAGAGAGAGAGAGAGAGAGAGAGAGGAGGAAGAAATAATAATACCGAAAACTGCTAATATTATCTTCGTTTAGTTATGAAATACTCTCGAAAGGCGTCTATTAATCAGTTAAATGTTACCCAGAAAGCTATTTTGATACGAAACAGCTCATAGAAAAGTAGGAGATAGTCAGACAAACACTATAGGCCGAAAAATATGATAAAAATTGCGATATCTTCGTTTAAACATGAAATACTCTTGTTAAGCGTCCAGCATTGAGTTGTGTTACCCAGAAAGCTATTTAGATACGAAACAGCCCATAGATCGAAGAGCAGAAGTTATAGCCAGGCAAACGCTATAGGCCGAAAAATGTGATAAAAAATGCGAGATATCTTCGTTTAGTTATGAAATACTCTTGTTAAGCGTCCAGCAATTACTTAAGTGTTACCCAGAAAGCTATTTAGATACGAAACAGCCCACAGAAGAATAGGAGTTACCCAGACAAACGCTCTAGGCCGAAAAATATGCATAAGAATGCGAGTTATCTTCGTTTAACCGTGAAATTTCTTGTTTGACGTTCAGTAACAGATTTTTGTCACTCTCTACGTTATTTGGATACGCTAAAACACATAGAAGAGTGGAAATTAGCCAGAAAAAGCGCTATAGGCCGAAGAAATTTACTTAAAACTGATAAAATATGGACTTGCAATCATCACACCAGTATCACTCTGTACGTTACTAAGGACACGATAAGAACATGAGCAGGATGAACACAAATTAATTAGAGCAGATAATTAAATGCTAAAAATCTTCGTTTAAACATGACATACTCTCGACAGGCTTGCAGTAATGAGGTTAATGTCACGTTGTATGCTACTTAATTGGGGACTACACAACGCATACCTACAGGAGTAGATATTAGCTCAATTATGCACCACATCGAAGAAATATATGCTTTAAAATGTTGGATATCTTCGTTTAAGCATGACCCTCAACAGCTAGACTTCCGGTAGAGGTTAATGTCACCTCGGAAGCTACTTGGACACGACACGACGTATACAAGAGTCGAACTAGACACACACACACACACACACACACACACACTAGAGTGGGGGCCGATACCTATAAATCTTCGTTTAAACATGGCATACTCCTGACAGGCTCGTAGTAATGAGGTTAATGTCACCTTGTAAGCTACTTGGACACGACACAACGCATACGGGAGGAGAATTTAGCCTCAAACATGCTCTAGGTCACTTCCACCACGGCGAGTTGGGAGACAGATGCGGTGGTGGTCACGTACACACTCCCCGGCCCCTCCGCACACACACACACACACACGTACACACCCACCCAAATGAAATGTCAACGCCTGCTGCCTCTCGGTTGCCACGTCTCTCTAACTTTCCCTCACTCTTAGCCATTGAAACAGTAACTTAGCCATCTCAAAATGATTAGGGCGAAGGGGTCTAGGGGTGTGAGGGGTGAGGGAGGGAAAGGAAGGGATGTACAGGTGTGTCGGGCGATGGGGGAGAGGTGAATGGTTAATGTGTGGGGGTGTGCAGGTGTGTGGCGGCAGCTCTTTGAGGCGGGTCGTTCAAAAACGGTTTATAATACCAGCTGGCGCGGCGGCCTGACCCCACAGTGCTACCAGACACGCGCATGGAGCCACCCTTACTTGTCCTCTCCACCACCTCGCATTCACTTGACTCTCTTGGGTTGGCTTACTCGAGTGCCTCCTAATACACTTTCCTGGTATAGTGGTGATGGTTTAAAGTGGTGCGTGTGCTTAGAGATTGTGGTGAGTGAAATCAAGTGACCATTCTCTCTACCATCACGAATACACTTGACTTCCTTGTGCTGGCTTACTCGAGTGCCTCCTAAAATACACTTTCCTGGTATAGTGGTGGTGGTTTAAAGTGGTGCGTGTGCATTAAATATAGCTCAAAGTGGACGTGGCTGGCTGATCGAGTGACTTATACTCTCATTATGCACTTGAGCTCCAATTCTGGCTTACTCAAGTGCCTCCCGAATATACTTCCTTCGTAAAGTGGAGTTTTAAGTGGCGTGTGCTTAATATAGCTCATGGTGGAGTGTTCTGTACTTAAAACTGACTGGCTATACCTACGTGACTGCCTTATATACTGACTGGCTGGCTACGTGAATGTGTTATACAAGCTTTCTCGTGGCAAAACCCAGCCTGTATATTATTATTTCCGACACTTAATGGAAGATATCAAGACTGTAAAAGTGTGATTTGTAAACATATTGCTGGGACATTAGCTCAGTCATAATTAACCTCCTGTAGCTACCTCATTAATGAATACAGACCAGTAACTTATTTATTATTCAAGTCACAAGTGTACCTGATTGCTGTAAGACATAATCCTAGCTACTATATACGAGAGGAAGAGAAGAACACGTGCTTGCAACTATAAATAGCAAACTGATTACGCAAACAAACAAAGAAGAAGAAGAGGAAGAAGAAGAAGGAACAATGCCAAGATGCAGTTAGTCTCGTCACCCATAAACCAACACAAGGAAGGGGACATGGCTCCTGTGGCTGCAGAAGTCCTCATGTGCACCCAACTGGAGGAGGAAAAGGAGGTGAAGGAGGAAGAGAAGGAGAAAGGATCAAGGCATCCCCACCACCTCCTCCATCATGCAATTCCGTCCGCTACCCCAACCTATGACATTCCAGGGAACACGAGGAAGAGGAAATCCGAGGAGGAGAGAGACGAGGAAGAGGAGGATAGGGAGAGAGGGAAGATGATGAGGGAGATGGAGGAGGAGGGAAGGAGGAGGAAGGAGATAGAGGAGAGAGTGGGACAGTATCTCCAGCAGCGGCGAAGGCTGTTGGTGAGTCAGAGAAAGCTTGCGGTACAGGCGGGGCAGACTCAAGTAATAAAGCTGCCACTCTGTTACGTCTACTCTGACCTCCTCCGCCTGCTCCCCGCGAAGTTGAATAATATGGTAAGTGAGAACGTAAGGAGAATAAGTAAAAGTTTAATAATGGGGTAATATGGAGGAGAGCTGAGCTGTCTTTATACCGTAGTTACTTCATACATTAGTCAAAGCTCATAATCCTC
Source organism: Eriocheir sinensis (assembly GCF_024679095.1). NCBI lineage: Eukaryota > Metazoa > Arthropoda > Malacostraca > Decapoda > Varunidae > Eriocheir > Eriocheir sinensis. The sequence continues at coordinate 14,748,994 of NC_066527.1, forward strand.
GCTAAGTTGAATAATTTGGTGAGAACGTATATAAAAGGCGAGTAAGTTAAAGTAAGTTTAATGATAATGGGGTAATATGGAGGAGAACTGAGCTAATAATATACTGTAGTTATGTCATATTAGTCAAAGTTCATAAAAGCAGCCTAAATATACATGAACCCCAGGTCTCCATATTACTCCAAATTATTATTATTACTATTTTCTGATTCTAAAATGCATATAATCTACATATTTCTCTGATTGGTTAGGAAATGAATAACCTCCATACACAATTATTCACATATTAATCGTAAATAGAAGATGACAGTAATTAAAACTTAAAACAAAAAAAAATCATACAAATATAAATTAAAGTTTCCTTCACATAAATTCACCTAATTCAGAAGTTGTATACGCATTTAATTGGTTAACGTTAATGAATGAATACAGTGCAATATATTATTTATGGAGCAACATGAGCATGCTATTTTTATTATGCCATAAATTTAATTGTTGGTGGTGTTGGTGTTTGTTGGTGTGTTGGCTGTGCTGGTGTTATTATTTATTATGTATTATGATTTATGATGGACACGTAACTAAAAACGGTGAAAGGTATACGTGACAAACTGGTAACTGGCTTATACTTAAAATTACCCCCCCTTCCCACGTGCCCCACCCACAAAAATAAAAATAAAAACAAAGAAGAAAAATAAAAAGGGAGATCTAAGAAATGGAAGGAGGAAGAAAGGAATGAAAGAAGATATAAAGGAAGGATAGTCAAATAAAGAACGATTATTTGTAAACAAACAAAAAAAAAAGGCAAAAAACGACCGTAGTATACATTAGATGACAATTAAAGGAAAAACAAAACAAGAAAAAGGAGGAAAAAACGGTGAAGAAAAAAAACTAGAAAAATAACGGAAGGAAATTGCGAAAAAAAAGTAATAAAACGTAACAAACAAAACACAGACACAATTATTACCAAGCAACAAGGACGAGAATAACACACACAAACACACACACACACACACACACACA
>NC_066527.1:14752510-14755010 GCF_024679095.1 Eriocheir sinensis
CTAAAACTAAATAAATTAATAAATATAATATAAATAAAACATATTAAATAGACACAAACATACACACGCGGAAACTCAGGTGTGGTGTGTGTGTGTGTGTGTGTGTGTGTGTGTGTGTGTGTGTGTGTACGTATAGCTATTTGCCTTGAGTCTAGGAGGGAGGAGGAGGAGGAGGGAGAGTGGAGGAGGAAGGGAAGGGAGAGAGAGAGAGAGGAGCGAGAATGTGCGGTTCCTCACGTAGACCGTTTCCTCCTCCTCCTCCTCCTCCTCCTCCTCTCCTCCTCCTCCTCCTCCTCTCCTCCTCCTCCTATTTACCTTTTGATTACTCCTTAAACACGTGGTCCTTAAAATAATACCTTTGGGCTCTTATGTATGGCGAGTCTGTGTGTGTGTGTGTGTGTGTGTGTGTGTGAGAGAGAGAGAGAGAGAGAGAGAGAGAGAGAGAGAGAGAGAGAGAGAGAGCGGAAATTCCCGAAGAAAGTTGAAAACGTTACCACTGATAAATGATAACAAAAAAGCATGCTGGGGTTGGCGTGTGTGTGTGTGTGTGTGTGTGTGTGTGTGTGTGTGTGTGTGTGTACAGTACCTTCTTATAATTTTATCTACATCTATCTATTGTATGTATCATTTTATCTATCAATCAATCTATCTATCTATCTCTATATCTATCTATCTATCTACTTATCCACTACTACTACTACTACTACTACTACTACTACAACTACCACCACCACCACCACTACTACTACTACTACTACTACTGCTGCTACTGCTGCTACTACTACTACTACTAATACTACTAATACTAATACTAGTCTTCTACTACTACTACTACTACTACTACTACTACTACTACTACTACTACTACTACTATTACAACCACCACCACCAACACCACTACCACTCCATCGTTTTAAATTTCCTTCCTTCCTTCCTTCATTCATTCATTTCTTTCACTCCTTCCTTCTTTTATTAATTTCTTTCATTCCTGCATTCGTTAACTTCCTTCACCTTCATTCCCTTCTTCATTTCCTTCCTTCCTTTATTTATCTCCTTCACTCCTTCCTCCACACGGCGCCAGTAGTCATATTTCATGCCATGGGGGGGTCGGAACACACACACACTACCGCCAATTAACCTGAGATCACTAATTAACAGGCAGGCCAGGTATGCGCTCACTAAGTCTACCTGACAGTCGAAAGTTAAGTGACTCCTGCTCAAACGCGCTTGAGCATACCAAGTTAACTGAGTGAGTGGACGGCCCCCTTAAGTGATGAAACCTCTCGTCTTAAACTCCTCGCTGATTTTTTTTTTTTCTTCTTTTCTGAACAATTTGATTTTTTTTTTTTTTTGGTGTAGCTTTGAGATTTATGATTGGTTGCTTATTCGTAGCATTAGTGTTTGTTATTATGTCGTTAGTTTGTTTTTTACTCTCAAATCTCCCTCGCTCTGTTATTTTTCTCGACAAATTGATGTTTTTTGGTGTAGCTTTGAGATTTACGATTGATTTTCTCTTCGTCGTATTAGTATTTATCAAGTTATGTGGTAGGCTAAACTTTTTTTTTTACAACAAAGGAGACAGCTCAAGGGCACAAAAAAGGAAACAATAATAAAAAAAAAGCCCGCTCTCGCTGCTCCTAAAAAGAATCAAAAGAGGTGGCCGAAAGAGAGGTATTGATATAGTAGTGTGTGATAAGGTCTTAGAGAGGGTATGTTTGTGATGTTAAGTTGTTGTTTACGTCAAATTGATAGTTTACGAATGTGAGAAAAAAAACACTCTTGAGAACCCGACTAATCTTCTTTTGTGGCCTTGGGAAATAATCGTTTTGGAAAGGCTTAATAAAGTGTAATAGAAGTTAGTTCATAAGCGTTCAGTGTTGTCTGGTATTAATATGGCAGTGGAAGGGGTGAGTGATCGGGAAATTAAATGCTGCAGACGACTCCATCACCACCATCACCACCATCACGACCATTACCATCATCACCACCACGACCATTACCATCACTACCACCATTGTTATAATTTTCATCATCATCATCATCATCACTATCAATATCACCATCATCACCGGGCAAGTTGACATTCGTATGAAGTTTTATATGTAAAAAAAAAAAAAGATAGAAAATAATTAAGAATAGATAAGAAAATATATAGACAAAGAGATATTTAGACAAGTAGACTGATAGATAATTTAGACATAGGTTGATATAGATAAATAGACAGATAGGTGGATAGATAGATGCATATATATAGATAGATAAATATATGAATAGATCGAATAAAATTAAATATAGGAACGAATAGATAATGATACAGATTAGATAATTAAATAAAGTCAAAGGAAAATAATTACTCAATTACTACTACACCTAATGACCATAATAATTACTTGTCTATATAATGAGTTAGTGGATAGATCATTTTTCTTCTTCTTCTTCTTCTTCTTCTTCTTCTTCTTCTTCTTCTTCTTCGTCTTCTTCTTCTTCTTCGTCTTCTTCT
>NC_066527.1:14757510-14850010 GCF_024679095.1 Eriocheir sinensis
TCCATTCCATTATCTTCCCTTTCCTTCTTGTTCCCTTCCCTCCCTACCCCTTCCTTTCGCGTTCTCTCTCTCTCTCTCTCTCTCTCTCTCTCTCTCTCTCTCTCTCTCTCTCTCTCTCTCTCTCTCTCTCTCTCTTAATCGCAGTGACAATGGCTTAAGCGATCAAATTTCAGGTCTTTTATTTTACTTCATTAAGATTTGTGGCCACTACCTGTCTGTCTGTCTGTCTGTATACCTGTCTATGTCACGTAAGCTCTATGTGGGGTGTTGCTTGTCTTCTTCTTCTTCTTCTTCTTCTTCTTCTTCTTTTTCTTCTTCTGGTAACTTTTCAAATCGCATTCACATTACACTTTTTTTTTTTTTTTGGTTTTAACTGATTTTTGTATTTTTTATATGTTGATATATATTCCATTTACTGTAGAATAGATAATGGAACTTCTGCTTCGTTATACAGTAAAATATCTAACTAACTAGCTGTCTGACTACTTGACTGACTTACTGACTGACTGATTGATTGACTGAGTAATTGATTGCTTAACCAACCAACTAACTAACTAACTAATAAAACGAGGAAATGAGTAACGAGGTAAATAACTATCTAACAAACTGACTGACTGACAAATTAACTAAGAGTAATATGCAGGTTAGGGTCATAATGAAGAATTTGTGTTATTAACTTGTTCAATGTTTACCTGTTTTGTTTTTTAATTGATATAAGGTGAGACTTTAAACCTATCTCATTTTTAGGGTTTAATACATTTTGTAAGATTCAATTAGTTACATTTTTTATTCTTACTATAATATTTTTTTTTTACACCTTTATTTTTCTGTTTTTAAATATGGCGTTGGACAAACCAAGAGTATTATTGATATTGTCTTAATTCTCTCTCTCTCTCTCTCTCTCTCTCTCTCTCTCTCTCTCTCTCTCTCTCTCTCTCTCTCTCTCTCTCTCTCTCTCTCTCTCTCTCTCTCTCAGGCAATAATTCTAATAAGATATTCTAAACACTCTTGTACGCTCCTCCTCCTCCTCCTCCTCCTCCTCCTCATTACTATGCGATCGTTCAGGTGTTAATGACTACTTGGTGAGAACATTAATTACAAGTGAACGGGCTGACAGGTGTTTTGTGTTCGTTCGTTTGTTTGTTTGTTTTTGTTTTGGTGTATATGTGATGTTGTATAGGAGGATTTATTTGTTTGGTTTCGTTGTATTATTTTTGTCTTTTCCTTCCTTCCTTTCCTTAACTTTCCTTTCCTTCCCTTCCCCTCCCCTCTCTTCCCTTCCCTTCCCTTTCCATCCCTTGCCTTACCTTACCCTACCTTACCTTACCTTACCTAACCTTCCCTTCCCTTCCTTCCCTGCCCTTTCCTTTCCTTCTCTTCTCTTCCCTTCCCTTCCCTTCCCTTCCCTTGCCTTTCCTTCCCTTCCCTCCCCTCCCCTCCCCTTCCCTTCTCTTCTTTTTCCATCCCTAACCTTACCCAACCTATCCCAGCATAACCTGCCCTCCCCTTCCCTTCCATTCTCTTCCCTTCCCTTTCCATTCTTCCCCTTCCCTTGCCTTCCCTTCCCTTTCATTCCCACTCATTCTCCTATCTAACTTAGCCTAACATCACTTAGTAGGCTAACACACACACACACACACACACACACACACACACACACACACGTCTATAACTTACAACCTTTGTTTTTTACCTCGCATCAAAATATTACGTGGAACTCCAGTCGATTAGTTGAATTAGCTTGTTTTTGAGTTAAGGTGTTTGTTCCCTTTCCTTCCCTTTCCCTTCCCTTTCCTTCCCTAGCTTCCTTCTTTTTTTTGTATTTATTTTCCCTGCCGTCCCTTTCCTTCTGTTTTCTTCCCTTCCCTTCCTTTCCCTTCCGTTCTCTTTCCTTTTCCTCCTTTCCCTTCCCTTCCCTTCTTTTCCCCTCCCTCCCTTCCCTTCTTTTTGCTTCCCTTCCCTTCATTTTGCTTCCCTTCCCTTCTTTTCCCCTCCCTCCCTTTCCTTCCTCCTTTCCCTTCCCTTTCCTCCTTTCCCCTCTCTATCCTCCCTTCCCTTCCCTTCCCTTCCTTTCCCTTGTCCACTTCTTTCCCCTCTTCGTAGTAAAATAGATTCCAACACGCATTATTTTTTCCCCCTCCCTTTAACTCCCTTATTTAGCTTTCTGCCTTATTATTAGGTACTGCCGGGTGTATTAAATGGTAGCTTATTAGAGTATTTAACGTTTTATACCCTCAAGGCATCCTATTAAGTGTTATTCAACTCTTAATCCTCGTTTGAAAGTCGCCCTGTTGGTAAGGAGAAAACATTGAACCAGCAACTGGGGACCAAGGTTGCTAAAGTACCATTACCAAACTTTTATTTCTGGGCGATTTAAACCGTTCAGCGACACATTGGGCTGTGGGAAAGGTTATATATAGGTATAACCACTCCGGGGCATCAGAAAATATAACATAATGGCGTGGGAGTGGGCTAAATAAAGAGATAAAGTGGAGATGGGGGTGAGGGGATCAAATACCTAACTGGCAACTGATGAAAAAAGTTACTCGAGGGGCCGTCACAAAACCTTTATTTCTGGGCGATTTAAGCTGTTTAGCGACGTACTGGGGCAAGAGAAAGGTTATATAAAGCCGTCGCCATTCTTGGGTATCAGTATAATTTGACATAATGGCGTGAAAGAGGGTGAAATAAGGAGATAAAGGGGGTGAGCCAGCTATCACAGGTAGTAGGGTAACAGCTGAGTTGGTGAGCCGCTACCAGCCTTATCAAAGTGTCGTACTCAGCATATTGTATACCCCGATTATTTTATCTAAAGCCGTTGCACTTGTACCCAAAACACTATTAAGTTAAACATATGACTAGAACCGCTAATTAGTGATATGTTTTTGCGAAGTGGAAGCATAACATGACCTTCCTAGACCTGACATAATTATCGTATGCTAGGAAATGTTATCGTACATCTTACTAAGCAGGCCATAACAGCAGTGCCAGTTTGCCGTTACCGAACAGGGTATTATCCAGTTACTGACCTATAACTATGCAAATAAAGATCACCAGGAATTAAATTTTGTAGCAATAACTATAAATAAATATCGTTGTCTGCGTAGGGGTGACAGCTTGTGGTTAAAAATCGCATAAAACGTCAAACAGAATCTCCTCAGTGCGACAATCTGGCAACGCTGGGCCGCGAGGAAGGGCCAGGCAGGGGTGTCATTATATAGTTCTCCGCGAGCCACTAGGCATGGTAGAGGCGGCACTGGGGCGCGAGGCAACCCGTGACTCTGAGCTCTGGAGGGAAACAAGACAGAAAATAATAGAACCTCATCCTCCGCAAGAAACTCATATCCACGAAGTCTTGTTTGGCAATAGTGGAGGTCGAGAATTTTCAGCTGGCAGGATTTTTTGGCACTCTGATATTACCCCTGGCACCCTACAGCCCAAGGGAAACCAGTGTGACTTTAAGCTCTGAAGGGAAATAAGACAGAAAATAATAGAACTTCATCCTCCGCAAGAAACTCATCCCCGAAGTCGTCTGGCAATATTGGAGCTCAAGAATTTTCAGCTGCCAGGGTGATTTGGCACTCTGAAATTACCCCTGGCACCCTACAGCCCAAGGGAAACCCGTGTGACTCGAATATCTGAAGGGAAATAAGAGAGAGTACAGTTGGACTTCAGCCTCTGCAAGAAAATTGTATCCACGGAGTCTTGTCTGGAATTTTAGGTGCCAGGGTGTTTTGGCACTGAAATTAACTCTGGCACACTGCAGCTCAAGGGAAACAAGTAGCTTTAAGCTCTGAAGGGGAATAAGTTAGAAAAGAATCAACTTCAGCCTCTGCAAGAAAATTATATCCACGAAGTCTTGACTAGAATTTTAGGTGCTAGGGTGTTATGGCACTCTGAAAGGCCCCCTGCAAGACCCTATCACCCCTGCCACACCACGAGCCAGAGAAAACCCTGTAGCTGTGGCTCATCACCATCCTAAAGCCATTATTCCCGTCTGTAAGAATAAAGACACTATAACCGATTATAAAGTGTATGGCAGGGTTGGCTTCACACCGCCCTAGCTGTCGCCTGGCACTGCCCACACACACCTGGCGAAGAGGAGTCAAGCAGGTGTGTTGTTGGGCTCAGGTGTGTGAGAGGAGAACGAAGGTGAGCGGGTGTGAATTTACCTGAAGAAACGAAGACAGGTGTTTGGAGGTGACTGTGATGATTGTAAACTTAGATTGAAGAAAGAAGAATTTAAGTGGAGGAAAGAGTGAAGAAAGTAGAAGACGGACATTAAAGAAAAGACATGGATTAATAGGTGGCAGAATGGTGATGAGAATTGCCACTTGAAGAGAAGGAAAAAAAGAAAGACTACCATATGTAAAAATTAAACCACTCACACAATCATTCTATTCTGTGATTGTGAAGAAAAGGAAACAAAAAAGACTACCATTATAAAATTCATCCTGTCACATGATCCTTCTGTTCCTTAACTTAAAAAAAGACGAACAACACTGATACCAACCAGCAAGTCTCGGGGGGTAAGGGACGCTAGACAGAGACAACACAAGCTCTGGCCGATAAACCAACCCCCGTCGCCTCTCTGTGATGATTCTGTCTGAACACCTTGGGGTCGTGCCGGACTGCTACAGAGCTCGCCTGAGAATGAGCCATGGGGCCGTAGAGAAGGTGTGCGCTCAGTGTGGGGCGCGCGACTACCAACTCAAGATGTGCAGCAAGTGTCAGTCGACCTGGTACTGCAACAAGACACACCAGCGCGAGCATTGGAGTGAACACAAGCAATTCTGCATCCCCAAGAGCGCTAGTCTGATGATGGCAGCAGCGGCGGGCGGCGGCGGATTAGGCGGAGGGGGGGTAGGCATGGGGATAGGAGGCAGAGGAAGGGGGACTTCTGCAAAAACCAAAAGAGAGGAAAAAAGGCGAAACCCAGAGACTAACTTCAATATCGACAGTGCGGTTTTGGATGAGGTCGCCGGCAGCCCGCTCCAGTACTACCAACAAACGTACGAACACCACCAACACCAGGACCAGGCTGTGGCAATGGGCCATAATGAGTTACAATTTCAGGGTTGGGGTGCACAGGGCCGAGGAAGAAGGAAATCGCCAGTTCAAGACCTCAGCACCCCTATCGACTCCAGCCACCACCCGCTAGAGGCCTCGTCACACGTTAGCCAGTCCAAGACACCGCCCCTGTACCACGTGACGGACTCAGTGGACTCGCAGTCGCTGGAGGAAGGCGGGTTCAGTCAGGAGTGGTTTGCCAGGGTCCTTCAGCTTGTCATGGAAGACCTCAACAAATATGGAGTCTGTGTCGTCGACGATTTCTTAGGTGAGTGATTTTTGTGTGTGAGCTGTGTGTGTGTGTGTTTGCCTGTACTTGTTTAGTGTTTTCTTGGTCTTGTAGCATGTGTGTATGCTTGGAATGCAGTCTGGTTATGTTTAGTGTTTTCTTGGTCTTGTAGCATGTGTGTGTGCTTGGAATGCAGTCTGGTTATGTTTTTTTTTATATGCTCAGGTCGGAAAAATTATCCTTTCTTTATATCTTGCACTACACAGTTATTCTCTATTAACTTTATCCTTCATCCGATGTTTTTAGACTTCTTTATTTTTTGATTTCCTATATACCTATATTTTATTCTATGTATTTTGCAGGTCTTAAGCTGTACTAGTCTTCTTTACCAGCTCAGTTTGGTTTATCCAGTCTAGTTAGTTTTCACTTTACATATTGGTTATTTATTTTTCACTATTCACTTTATCGAGTTTTATTTTATCAACTTTCTTCATATTCGTTTATTTTGGTTCTCTTCTCCAAATCTCCAGCTGTACTACAAAAAAAAGTCTTCTTACCATCTCAGTTTGATTTATCTCGTCTACTTTTATTTATTTTTCATTTCCTGTATACGTATTTTCCTAGTTCCTCTCTCTCTCTCTCTCTCTCTCTCTCTCTCTCTCTCTCTCGCCAGCTGTACTAGTTTCTTCACAGTTCACTTGACTTTGCTTCATCAAGTCTGGTTTTCTTGTGGCTGACTCGACACTTATATTTATCTCGGAAGGCGAGTGTTTCGTCATCCTCTCTGTTGTGTGTGGCTCAGTCGGGTGTCTCGAGAAGGGAGTGCCAGGATGCATAAGGAGCTAATCATGACTTCCTTGGCATTGAGAAAAGAAAATCCCCTCCTTAGTTTGGTCTGAATTTTTATTTTTCGCTCATTTAACTTTATTTTTCCTTATGGGTTTGGATAGGTATATAAATGTAGGTAAATCTTGTCTTTCACTGCATTTTCTATCAGCATTTTATTAGTTTGTCCAATGTTTTTTTGTACAAGGAATTATTTTTTGTATAGTGAATAGTTATTATACGAGACATAAGACAGTTTCATTATTTCTCTACTAATATTCTATCCTCATTTCCTTCCTTAGGTTACATTTTTGTATTTTTGTATTGGGAAAAATAAGTTCTTGGTCTGAATTGAGAGGTCGACTTTTTTCATCCAGCGAAATTGATTGATAGAAAGGATTTGTGTTTTGCGTCTTTGTGTGTGTGTGTATGTGTGTGTGTGTGTGTGTGTGTGTGTTTGCTTGCTTGCTGTCTCATCGTGTCATTAGCTGCTTTAAGTGTGTATCACGAATTTCATCTTCCTTTGTTTAGCGTCAAGAATGATAGTGTTTGTTTCTTTCTGCGTTGTTCAACTTCGTAAATATCTGTCCAGTTTCGACTTTCTCCACAAGTATGTTTCTCTTAGTTTTCTCTTACTTTTATGGGTTTTCTTTTTCTAGTTCTTAGTTTTGTCATTTCTCTCTTGGTTGTCTTGTTTTTTTGCTGTTTTCTTACAGTTCTTTTAGGTTTCTCTAATCACCTTGAGATTGAATTTTTGGTTGCAAGTCTCGCAGAATATTTTTATCATGTTTTTTTGTAGAATATTGAGATGGAAGTTAACCAGTCTCTTGTGCTAAATAGTTACTGATAGATATTCACCGTTCACTTGACTGATATTAACTAAAACTACATCGTATAGAGTAGACACAATGTTTTTATCACGGTTTCATATAATGTTGAGATGGAAGTTCACCAGTCTCTTGCGTTAAGTGGTTACTGATAGATATTCACTGTTCACTCCACACACACACAGTATTGATATGAAGTGAAAATAAACCTAAATAAAGACAATATATAAAGGTTAATAAGAACGGAGTAGATGCAATAATGAACCACTCCTAAGATGGGAATATACCAGTTTCTTACACTAAATAATTACTGATAGATATTCACTAATTCTGCCAAACACAGTACTGATATGAACTGAAAATAAACCTAAATTAAGACAGAATATAAAAGTTAATGGGAAACGAGTTGATGCAATAATAAATGAGTCTTGTGTTGAATATAATTACTTAACTGAAAAAAAAAAAATTAAAACCAAAATCAATAGACAAAATATAATAGTTAAAAGGAAATAAGTTGTTGCAATAATTAACCGCTTGAGTATAATCACTAGTCACTCATAAAAAAAAAAAAAAATACATACCAATACAGAAATAATAAAGAAATTAGCATTCGACAAAAGAATAAATTGTCAATAGAAAATACGTATGTGCTGTGCAAGACAATGGAGGGAGGATTTTCTCATAAGTAAAAAAGAAGAAGAAAAAAAAAAAAAAGCAAATAGAAGCCTCGTGTGTATGTGTGTGTGTGTGTGTGTGTGTGTGTGTGTGTGTGTGTGTGTTCGTTGGTCAGCTGTGCCCTTGAGAATTATTTGTTTTCCTGCAACATACGCGCACACATTTTTCCCTTGAGTTTATTTTCTTCATCAGCTGTGTGTGTGTGTGTGTATAGATTTATTCCCTTGACCCCACTCTTCTTGTCTCCCTACATATTCTAATCCCCTTTAGTGTTCATTTCCTATATATATTTGATAGTTTTTGTTTTGAGCACCATTTTTTCTTTTTTCTCCTTGTTCTAAAAGTCAATTAATTTGTTTTTTGTTGCTATTTTTTTGTATCTTTTTTTTTTTTAATTGTTCACTTCTATACTGTCTTCATTGTCTTTTGTTTTTGTCTTTGTTATGCATTTTCTACTTTGTCTTCTAATATTTCCTTTGTTGTGTTCTGTCTTGTAGTTTTCTTTTGTCTAAATCACTTACTTTTTAACCTGGTACCAGTGACTAGCCAAATTTGTTGCTTTACCGTGTAGCAGCGACGGGCCAAATTTGTGCCATGATATAAACCCCCCAAAATAGCTGAAACATAAACTGATCACAAATGCTTTGATATATATTATGAAATGGTTTGTGTGAGTGATGATTTTTTCTCATTTTTCTCGCTTAGAGGGACCATTAAGAAACGTGATCCCTGCTGCTACCGGGTTAAACATTTTACATCTACTGCTTCACTTATTTCTATTCAAACTTCTTGGTGGTGGGAATAAAATCAGAAAGAATTAGCAAAGTTATATTACAGTACAATAATTAACTAGTATCATAAGTTTGGTAGGAGGTAGGAATGAACACACTGCTTAGCATCAATGTTATTATTATGAAGGGTTCAATCCTGTTATTGTTGGGTTAGGTCAAGATGATTCTACAAGGCTTTCTCAGGTGGCAAGGATATCATGTGATCCATCTGGGTTATTCTCATCTCTTGATCTTTCTCTATTCTTCTATAATCTTTCTTTCTTTTTCTATATTTTCTTTTTTTCTCTTTTTCTCATCTTTCCATTTTCTCTGATCTCTCATTTTTCATTTTTTCTTTTCTTTTTCTCATTTTTTTTCTCTCTCTCTCTCTCTCTCTCTCTCTCTCTCTCTCTCTCTCTCTCTCTCTCTCTCTCTCTCTCTCTCTCTCTCTCTCTCTCTCTCTCTCTCTCTCTCTCTCTCTGCCATTATACCATCATCACTGCCTCAGACTGTTGCCTAAGAAGAGTTTTGTAACACACACACACACACACACACACACACACACACACACATGCTAGACTTAAAATTCCTGAAAACTTTTTTGAAATAGTGTAAAAAATATACATACTAAGAAATATAAAAAATAGAAATTAGTTGTTTCTAGCATAACATTAAAATTAAATTGGAGTGCATGTGGGTGTGTTAGCCCCGGAATGTTCATGGTGAAAAGCCTTGTCAAACTATCACTAGGCTCATAAAACCACCCACCATAGAAATACTAACACAACCACCTCTACCAAAGCCTTGTCAATCTATCACTAGGCTCATAAAACCACCCACCATGGAAATACTAACACAACAACTTCTACCAAAGTCTTATCTAACTATCACTAGGCTCATAAAACCACCCACCATGGAAATACTAACACAACCACCTCTACCAAAGTCTTACCTAATTATCACTAGGCTCATAAAACTACCCACCATGGAAATACTAACACAACCACCTCTACCAAAGTCTTATCAATCTATCACTAGGCTCATAAAACTACCCTCCATGGAAATACTAACAACAACTTCTACGAAAACCTTATCAAACGTGGGTGGGTATGCCCCAAGAGGTTTAACGAAATGCTTGAGAAGGAAAGAATGACATAGAAAAATAATAATGAAAGGTATACAAATTACACCCTAGCCAATTGTCATGTGGGTGAGGTTAGAGTAATTTCAAAGGAGATGATGTAAGAATGAGTAAGCATCTGTCAAGTAGGAAGAAATTGAGGGGAATGAAAACGGTGAGAATAGAAGAGAGAGGGAGAGGGAGAGAGTAAAGAGGAATAGAATGAAAGAAGAGGAGAATAATGTTTAGGAGGAAGACGAACGAGGAGGAGAAGGGAGAGACTGAGAAAGAGGAATAGGAAGAAGGGGACGAGGAGGAGGAGGGGCAAGGATAGCCTCAAAGGAAAGGGTTAAGTGTTGAGAAAGTAAACAGAATGAGGGTGGCCAGGTGGCTCTATGACGTACACACACACACACACACCTCGTTAAGTTTTCATTCCTTCCCTTATCTTGCCTCACCTGTACACACACACACACACACACACACACACGAGTATACCCGTTCATTGGTTTACAAGCGTCTCATTCATTCATTCATTCAGTCACTCACTCGGTGATTAGTTTCATTCATTCGTACATTTAACTTTTCCATTCATTGCTCTTTTACTCCTTCATTCTCCTTTCATGTATTCATCTGTTTTCTTATTCTTGGTGTAGTTTATCAGTTATTCATTAATCAAGTATTTATTGGTCATTTGTTTGTTTATTGAATTCCTTCTTTTATTCAGTTGATTTATTAAGTGTCAGTCTCTTTTTTTACATCTTACATATTGTAAATGAGTACATATATGTCGATGAGCGGGCAACGGCCCGCCGCTGGGGGTCTCTCTCTCTCTCTCTCTCTCTCTCTCTCTCAGCATTCATATTCATTTGTTAGTCTTTTTATCCACTCATTTGTATATCTTTATCTTCCTCATGCCCTCCTCTCTCTCTCTCTCTCTCTCTCTCTCTCTCTCTCTCTCTCTCTCTCCCCCCTGGTGGCAGATCGGTTATTCCGCCTTGTCATGTTACTCGCTTGCCTCGCTTGCCCTGCCCTAGCCAACCTCTGTGTATGTGCGTGCATCGCCTCCCACCCCCCCTCTCTCAAGGTCATTTCGATCATATATATATACACACAAACACACACACAAACACACACACACAGAGACACGCCAGTCCTCGTCGACAGACCGACTTGGTCGGCTAGATTTCGATCGCCGATAGAGTCGTTCTGTCGGCTCACTGCTACGGGCCGCCTTAGGCAAAGGCCCGTGCTCCCTCGTGCACGAGGGAGCAATCTTTACCGCCCCCCCCCCACACACACACAGTGGAACGCCAGCACTCCGTGGGCGAGCAGCCGGGTGGCCCTTCTGCGGCGGCGAGGTTGACCCGCATAGTCATCCTCGCTTTGGCCCCCCCGCTACAGTCAACTGAGTCAAGTCGACTGGTCGGCTGCTCGCCCGTGTACCACTACGGGCTGCTTCTGGGCGCCTGCCCGGGGGGCCCGTGCCTCCGTCGCTGCTCGCCGGCTGTTAACCGTGGCTGTGGCGGCGGCGGAGAGGTCCCTACACCCGCCGGGACTTGAATTGCCCGCCCCCCCATACAGGACCGCCTTTGAGCAAAGGCCCTGTCTCCCTATTAAGGGGGAAAATCTTTACGAACGAACACACACACACATTCAATTTTCTTTTATCAATTTATCTTTGCTTTGTGTCCTAGTACAAATTTGAGTCTGATCTTCAGTACGTATAGATATGTTTGTTAATGCGTTTTTTTGTGTAATATATATATATATATATATATATATATATATATATATATATATTTATATATCTATATATATATATATATTTTTTTTTTTTTTTTTTAAGCAGTCTTTGTTTAATATGGGATTGGTTTGTTAGCTTTCGTTTAGTTAATTATCGTTTGTTTGTTACTGGAAAACTATCACCAATTTTAAACATCGACTCTCAACACCAAGCAACACCATCACTCCACCACTAATTCTCAACACCACTAACCAATCTCCGTTTCTTCTTGTACCTTATAAACACTAAATTCCCAACACCACCACCAGCACCCAACACCACCACCAGCACCCAACACCACCACCAGCACCCAACACCACCACCACTACCCACCAACACCACTAACCAATCTCTCCTTCTTCCACAGGGACGGAGAGGGCAGACCGCATCCTGGCCGAAGTAAAGGACCTCCACTCCTTGGGCGTTTTCCAGGCGGGTCAGGTCGTGTCAAGACAGGTGCAGGACCCAGCGCGGGGCAAGATCAGGGGCGACAAGATAGCCTGGGTCACGGGGTCAGAGCCGAACTGCAGCGCTATTGGTCAGCTGGTCTCTGTGGTTGACTCCCTGGTGGCCAAAGCGAATAAGCACCAGGACGCGGGCAAGCTGGCGCAGTACAACATTACGTGGAGAACCAGGGTAGGTTGGGTGTTTGTTTGAGTGTGTGTGTGTGTGTGTTTGGTTTTGGTTGGGAAAGGTTGTGTGTGTGTGTGTTGGTGTATGTTTTTGGGTTGGGAAGGTTGTGTGTGACTGTGATTGTAGGGGAAAATTGGTGTTTGTTGGCATGTTTTGCGTGTTTGGATGGGGAAAATGAGTGTGTTTGGGGTTATAGAGGGGAAAGTATGTTGTTTGGTATGTATGAATGTGTTTGTAAAGGAAAATAAAGGTAAAGTTAGGGACACGCACACACACACACACACACACACACTTCTAAGGTCATTCACCCTGCCCTGCCTTAGCCTAGCATGATGTAACCAACTCAAGAATTATCATTATTATATTCATTGTTTATTTAGCCTGCTTTCTTCTTTTTCCTACTTTCTTCTTTCCCCCCTTCCTTCTCTTCCCCGCTCCCTCCATCCTCTTACTTTCCACACCCTTTCCTGTCTTTATCTTATTTGTTTTTTCCTTCATTCCGTCCCATTGTCTTTTCTTTCTTTCCCTCTTTCCTACATTGTCCTTCGTTTCTTGTCCTTTCTCTCTTCCTTTTCCTTTCCTACATTGTCCTTCGTTTCTTGTTCTTTCTCTCATCCTTTTCCTTTTCTCCCATTCTTCCTCTCCTTCCATCCTGCCTGCCTTCTCTTCCCCTTCCTTTCCTTCGCCTGTCCTCCTTCCGGGTTGATTAGTATTACCTTGATATCTTAATTTTCTTCCTTACGTATTAATATTCAACTCATGTTTCCTCTTTGACGTGTGGAACTTAAATATGGAACTGTGTGTATGTGTGTGTGTGTGTGTGTGTCAGGATGTTACATATAGAATACTGATTGTGCTATCGACAACAAAACACATTTCATACCAACCATATTGATTTAGAAGTTATGAAAGGAAGGAAGGAATAGCTAGACTGAACCAAAAGGGGGTAGGGAGTTACTGAGAAGGGGGGGGAGTAGGAGGCTATTGCTTGGGGGGGAGGTAAGGGGGAGGGCAGGTTAGGCATCACTTAGACTCTTCGTAACAGCTGTAGAAGAATATATATAGAGTGGCTGGATGACTGACTCCCTTCTAGTGACCTCTGACTTTTGTACATTCCGGTCATATTAAATGTTGTAGTATTAATTTTGCTTCACTCTGTATCTATCTTCTGTTTTTTCCTTTGTCTCTTGTCTATCTGTTTGAATATTATCTCCCCGGCTCTGCCCCGTCACCTAACCTCACCCTCTCACCGTTGCAGGCTATGGTGGCGTGTTACCCAGGGCGGGACACGCACTACGTCAAACACGTGGACAACCCCAACGGTGACGGCCGCTGCATCACCGCCATCTACTACCTGAACAAGAACTGGACGGCCGAGGTGAGAAGAAGAGAATGAGGGGAGAGTGAGAGTAATAATAATAATACCACAACCTTTATTACATTATTACTGGTATCATAACAGAATGCGTTTTGACTATCTCTGTGGCCAAAAAAAAAGACCTACTTACCTCCCATAAATTTAACTTACGTACTACTAATAAAATTAATATATTTGTGCAGTCACCCATCGCCTTCACCTCTTATCACTTCGTTCCCCTCCTTCCCTTCCCCTCTTCCCTCCATTCCCCTCCTTCCCTTCTCCTCCCTTCCCTTCCCCTCTTCCCTCCATTCCCCTCCTTCCCTTCCCCTCTTCCCTCCATTCCCCACCTGCATCGGGAGTGAACTGAACGCTCCCAAGAGTAGATACACAAGTGCTTTAATCCTTCCCTGCAAGCCACTCCTATGGCAAACGGATTGATTGAATCACTGAACGCAGGCAGCCTAGTAATGAGCCAACAGGCTTTCTGCTGCCTGATAGTCCATGTTTCCATGTTTCCATGTTTCCCTTTTCCTCCCTTCCCTTCCCCTCCTTCCCTTCTCCTCCCTTCCCTTCCCCTCCTTCCCTTCTCCTCCCTTCCCTTCCCCTCTTCCCTCCATTCCCCTCCTTCCCTTCTCCTCCCTTCCCCTCTTCCCTCCATTCCCCTCCTTCCCTTCCCCTTCTTCCCTTCCCATCTCCTTTTCATTCCCCTCCCTCTACTTTCCCTTTCATTCCCCCCTCCCTCCTCACTTTCCCCTAACTCTTCACTTTCCCCCCTCTCCTCACTTTCCCCTCTCTCCCTCTCCCGCCCCTTCCATTCCTTACATTCATTCCCCTCCCTCCTTTCCCTTTCATTCCCCTCCTCCCTTTTCCCTCCCATCCCTTCCCCTCCCTTCCCTACCCCACCCCACCCCTCTTCCCCTCACAAGTGACAAACAGACTCTACACACGAACGTAAAATTAACTCACCCACCAGCCAGTTAGTTTGTTCGTTGCATATTATTATCGATCCTGCTGCCTAGATTAACTCGGGTAGCTTATAATCAACGTAGGAAGAAATCGTAAGAATAGTGGTAGGGAAGGTTACTACTACTACTACTACTACTACTACTACTACTACTACTACTATTCCTTCTGTTATATTTATTGCGTGTATATGAAGGTGTTACGTGTGTGAGTATATATGTAGCTATTACGTCAAACCGGAGACCTCTACACACACACACACACACACACACACACACACACACACACTTAAAAGGAGGAAAAGATATAGGAAAAAAATATTAGTGAAAGGGCATATTACAGAGAAGAAATGAGTCACGCCCTTACACACACACACACACACATACACACACACGCATAATTCTGGGAAAACTTTGATTATTGTGTTGTCAGCTGACGCGGAGTGACATGACGGGTTGAAGAAGTATGATAATGGAGGTGGGGGGGTAAGGGAGGAGGAGGGAAGAGGAGGAGGTTGGCAGGTAGGTGATCATGCTTCACCTTTCACAGCGTCATCGTGTTAGAACAACTTTTTTTTATAATAGTGATGATGAGAGAGAGAGAGAGAGAGAGAGAGAGAGAGAGAGAGAGAGATGCGTAGTACTGGTTAAGATAAAGAAAATAATGGAAGATAGATAATGAGAAAAAAAAAGTAGAGGACGAGGAGTAAGAAAAGTTTTAGAAAATCTTAGAAAAATAAGAATGAGGGATTTTTTTTATTTTTTTATTTGTATGTATCTGATTTTTATGGCCAAATAAAGATTTACTGATGTATCAGGCTATTAGCAATCAAATTAAATAAAAAGACCATTGAAATATTATTAGTAAACGGGAGGGTGTTGAAATTAAGGTTATGCTGGTAGTATTTGAAAGAAAACCGCTCCATTATTGGAGAAAAAAATGAAAAAGTAAGGAAAAAAACACTAATAGAAATTGAAATTGGCGCCGAGCCCCACCCCACTACCTGTGCTTTGAGGTGTCGGTGTTACGCTCCGGCCAGGGCCTCGCTACCGCCAGCCTTGCCTTGCCTTCAGTCACGTACGCCATGGGAAGCGGCGTCCTCAGACACACTATTTTACCATATGCAATGCCTTTCGCTCGCCCCTCCCCGCCTCAAGGTCGCCCAATGCCACCAGGGCCGGCATTAGTAGACGGTTTCGCCCCTCGCATTAAATATTTCCAGAGGCTCAAAAGGAGATGAATCGCGTTTTAATTGGTGTTGTTGTAGATTCATGGCACAAAAGAATGATTAAACTACCTCTGAAATATCACAAACTCGTACGAAAGCCTTGTCAGATGTATGTTCTTGGCTCTGAAATGTTAAAAGAATATACCCTCTGTAGGTTCTCAGACGCGACCGCCTCATAACGATTTCCCAAAAGGAGATGAATCGGGTTCTATTGAGTGTTTTTGTAGGTTCATGGCACAAAAGAATGATTAAACTACCTCTGAAATATCCCAAACTCTTACGAAAGCCTTGTCAGATGTGTGTTCTTGGCCCTGAAATGTTAAAAGAATATGCCCCATGTATTCTCAGATGCGACCGCCTCTCACATCAAGATTTTCAAAGGGCAAAAAAGGAGGTAATTCGCGTTCTAATGCGTGTTTGCTTAGGTTTTCGGCATAAAAGAATGACGAAACTACCAGAAGGGTCATAAAACTACCTCTGCGAATGCCCCATACTCTTACGAAAGCCTTGTCAAATATATGTGCTAGCTAGGTTGTAGAACGCATTTTTTACACATATATTTAGTAACATCGCGAAAACTATAGATATGATATGCTCTGGCGGTGTCTGGAACTGGCGAAGGATCTTAATATGAAGAGCAAATTAGTTTTTGTTATCGGAATCAATAATGTTAGTAAACCTGATGTGGTGGACGGTGGTGCAGATGAACAAAAGCTTATGGATCATTGTATTATAAGACATTTCGCCGCCCAAGAACACACATATGACAAGGCTTTCGTAGGAGTTGTGAGCCTCTCCAGGGGTAGTGACTCTTCCTTTGTACCGTAAACCTGAAGAAAGACTCATTAGAATCCGACTTACCTCCTCTTTGACCTTTAGAAATAGCTGATGTAAGAATCGCGCGTCTTATAATACCAGCCTATATTTCATTGTTAATATTTCACGAGGCAGTTTTAAGTTTTGTATAGTAGCATGTCTTAAATATAAACATCTTTCAAGGGTCATTGCCATAGTAACTGATAATAATTAGTAATATTTTGCAGTTTGTCTCTTGGCTAACGCAACAAAATTCACTCGCAGAAATGACTGGAGGTGGTGATGGTAGCCTATAGAAAGTGTAGGGAATGAATGAATGACGTTACGATGGCATGAATGATGAAGTGAGAGATAGGAAGTGTGTGTGTGTGTGTGTGTGTGTGTGTGTGTGTGTGTGTGTGTGAATTAATTAAATGAGGCAATAAAGGAAGGAAAGTAGGTCATGCAAGCAAACACTTAAGCAAACAGGCCATCCCCGTTTGTTTGACACACACACACACACACGCAGTTAATAATAGCAAGTTTTTATAATCGTAATACAAGGAAATATTGGAAAGGCGGGTTATCGGTTGTCATGGAAACAGCATTGTTGCCAGAAAAGTTAAATCCCTTCGAAAATTTACATCTAGCCATAAGTAAATCAGTGTGTATAGCAAACTTATAAGCTCGTTAACTTGCATTAGGGATTTGAATAGCATAGGTGTGAATGAGAGTCGTGGGAGGGGTGGAGGCATTCATTTAGTAGGTTGAGAAGAGCATGAAAATATCGATAGAAGTTAGAGATGCAACATTGCGGCGAAATTTAAGAGGTAGAAAGCTGTTAGTAAGAGCCTTTAATGGACCATATTCTTACATATATCTACGCCCAAGCACACATTTAAGAGCTGGAAGATCGTCAGTAAGAGGAGAAGAGTTGAGATGATTGCAAATAAGAAAAGAAAGGGATTGTATCGTTCTTCATTTTGTTCTCTCAATCCAGCAAATAGTTCCCTTGCCATCTCACCTGACTCGCCTCACACTTCACCTAACCCCAGCCTCCCCCGTTACAAGCTTCACCATCCTCGTTACCGGCTAATTACCATCACCTTTCCCTCACCCTTACCATCACCTACTCTCACTCTTTCCTGTTACCGGCTTTCACACCTCATCTAACCCTTCCCTTCTCTCCCCAGGACGGCGGTGTGCTGAGAATCTACCCCGAGAACTCCAGTGACATCATCGCCGCGATAGAACCCTGCTTTGACCGCATGTTGTTCTTCTGGTCCGACCGGCGCAACCCCCACGAGGTCATGCCCGCCAAGATGACCAGGTGAGAGAGAGAGAGAGAGAGAGAGAGAGAGAGAGAGAGAGAGAGAGAGAGAGAGAGAGAGAGAGAGAGAGAGAGAGAGAGAGAGAGAGAGACTTTTTTTTCTTACTTGATGAGTTATACTATTTTTATGTATTTATTTATATCATTAAATTTTTCACCCTCTTAAATAGATCTGCAATAAAATACTGTAAGATTTAATTGCCTTTTTGAAATTTAAAAGTAATATTGGCTTTGCTGTTACTGATTATGATGAAACTACTATTACTACTACTACAACTACTACTATTACGTACTACAATATATCATAATAAGGAATTAGTCTATAAATATCATAAAACCAAATAAAAGTAGAATATAAATCAGGACCTATTTCTGTGTAGTAGGTACTAAAATAATTATTGTTTCCCAGAGGAGGTAGCTAACGTCCAGGTTCACTCGGTATCTTTGTAATCACTGCACTTGATGAGGAGATGCTGACAGACAGACAGGAGATTAAAGAAAAGGGGAAAAGATAAGGGACACTGATTATGGCCTGATTCACTCTTCATAATGACTCTCAATTGGATAACTTTCTCTAATCACTGAGTTTTTATTTTTATTTTTCATTCCTATTCTGAGAGAGATGTGGTTGTAGTAAACAGATGAGTTGGTTTCTTTTGTTGACACTGATAAGTTTACATTCTTACTTTACTGTCACCGCCTTTTACTTTCAATATCAATGTCTGCTCATTGAGGAGACTGTTTGACTCTATATCCATTTTTTCTTTTATGATGGTGCCCTTTCATGGACCTCAATAATAATAATAATAGTAGAAGTAGTAGTAATAGTAGTAGTGAAAAAAAGTTAGGTTCAGTTCCTTACCCCCGAAGAGAACAGTTGTAAGAAATGAACACTTGGTAAAAGCCTTTGTCTCCCCTGAACCACAACCCACATCTTATCTTTCCCTAATCACAGGTGTTCCTCATCTACATGTGTCATCCTCCTTTACTGAAAAATTGAAATGATAGTGACCATTCTCAGCAAAAAAACATTTGTGAAAGCTTCTAACTCTCCCATGAACCACATCACTCATACTTTTTATTTCTTTTTATTTCTCTAATCACATGTTTCCCTCCACAGATTCGCCATCACAGTCTGGTACTTGGACCAGAAGGAGCGCGAAGAGTACCTGGCCAGGGAGGCGATGCGCGCTGCTGCCTGCACATGACTGTCCGCGGGCAACACAACCTGCCGTCCTACCACTACTACTACTGCTACTACTCCTGCTCGCCACACCTGCCACCCCCACCAGCACTCCTACCACCCCTACCATCATGGGCTGACTGCTCCTCACACCGCCAATGTTGCCATCACGGACATAAACACCACCACCTCTTCTTCTTGTAGTCCCGCCTCCCCGCCCTCCTCCAGACTCCCACTGTCTTATCTGTCTTATGGATTTGTGCGCTGAGGAGGATAGGTTTTGTGGGTTCTTTGGTTGTTCACATCCTTTTCTGCACCTCTTTGTATGTTCCGATGTTTTTCTTTGGTTTTTCTTTTCTGATTTTTTTTTTTTTTTTTTTTTTTCAAAACTTCATTATTTTTTTCTTTTTGTTATCACTTTTTAATTCTCAGTTGTAATCTCTCCTCAGTATAGTATCCATCTCCTTTCTTTTTCACTTCTTTCCTTATTTCCTGCATTGTTCTGTTTTATTCTGGTCATTCCTTTCTCTATTATTTTATCTCCACTTGCAATGCATTCATGAACACACAAATGACTCTTCCTTCGTCACTTATCCCTTCTCTTTCCCTCAATTTTCCACCCGATTCTTATCCATCTTGTTGCTCTCTTCCCTCCCCCCATCACACCCTTATCCCAGCATTGATTGGGCTGAGCAAATAAGTGTGCCATAACATAGTCTAATAACAGTGATAGCTCCCAGTCAATGCAAAACCCATAGACTTAACTCATCGCTTTCCTTCTCGCCCTTCTCTCAATCCCTTCTCCCCCTTCAAATGGTGTTTCCTTCATAGCTGGCGAATCTGTGCTGTTTGGGCTTTGATTCCACTGTCCCTCTTGTCTGATTTTATCCAAACAAGTTGAGGAATCTTGCCACCTAGGAATGTAGAAGTGGGTTGTTACATTTCCCTTCCACCAGTCAGGGAAAAGTGGATGATTATGAATTTTTTTTTAGATAAGTGGAAAAGAAAACGTGGATATGAAGAAGGGATAAAAAAGTGGATGGATATATTCTCTTCCACCAACTAACAAAGAGAAAGTGGATATGAAAAGCAGATAGAATAGTGGATAAATATTTTTTCCCTCCACTAGCCAAGATTGAGAA
Organism: Eriocheir sinensis; assembly: GCF_024679095.1. NCBI lineage: Eukaryota > Metazoa > Arthropoda > Malacostraca > Decapoda > Varunidae > Eriocheir > Eriocheir sinensis. The sequence goes on from NC_066527.1 coordinate 14,777,447, forward strand.
AGTGGATATGGATAATGGGGAAGAATGTGGATTTTTTTTTTTTCCCATCCACCAACCAGCAAAGGAAACGAAAGAGTGGAAAGTTGCCTCATGGTGGAGTGCATATTTAAGCAGAAACATTTGTAAACTCCACCTCCACCATCCTGGCAGTAAAAGGAGGAGGCTGAAGGGTGGAGTTTACCAAGCACTGGAGTGGATGCGGAGCGGGGTAGTGGAGTGCAGTGATATCCATGACAAAACGCTGTCTTGTAGAGGAACAGGTTCATGGGAGAGCTGAAAGAACTCCTTCGTGAATTACGTGCGTGCGTGTGTCCCCGTGGCTTTCAAGGTCGTGATCATATGCGACATCCCGAGCTTGTGAGAAATTGTACTTTATATCGCTACTATTCCGATATTGATTGTACGTCAAGAATATACATAACATACACACCTACAGTCTATTTGTAAGTTGTATACTACTACCACCACTGCTACTACTAGTGCTACTACTACCGCTACTACTACGACTTCTACTACGTATGCACTGTAATGGCCTATGAAAGAGGAAGCAAAAAACAAAACTTCAATGTGATATAATATGATAATTGCGTTGTGCTCTCGCATTGTCTTTCCATCCCTCTTGTGTAGTGAGTGAAGCTTTTGTATTTCCCGAGATTTGTGGACGTGATGGAGGGAGGTTGAGGAGCAGAGTTGGTGTGCGTGTGTGTGAGGCAATAACCACGAGCTGTGCGTTAATGACAAGTCCTCATGCACACACACACCCCCCAAACAGCAGCAGCAGCACAAAATCGGTAAAAGCAATGTAAACAGCAGTAGTTGCAGCGATATTCAAGACTCATTTTCTTAAAGATTTGCCTGGATGCGCTTTTTAGATTCAGCTAGATTTTTTATTTTTTGCAAGATTTGGATGATTATATTTTTGTATCTGATTATACATGTTAAGTCTTTTTTTTTCCTCTGTCCTCCATCTTCTCCCTCTCATCCTTTCTCCTCCCTCCTCTCCCCCTTTACCAGCACTACTACTACTACTACTACTACTACTTATACTGATGTCACTACTAATATTACCATGACCCCTTGTGTAGTATCCAGGCAAAGCTTAATGTTTTGTTTTGTCATTAATTTAAGCAGCTGAAGGGCAACAAAGACAAAAAAAAAAAAAAAAACATGCCTGAGTGGTGCATTCATTGTTGCCAGGACGGGCGGTCATGCCAAGATGTGCTGCGTAATAGCCAAGGTTGCTGCAGTGTTGGTTTTACCTACTACGCGTTCACTATTACAATGCTGTTACTACTACTACTACCACTACTATTACTGCTGCTGCTGCTACAATTACTGCTGCTACTGTATATTTATTGGTTCATGCAGCAGTTGTTTGCTATTCATGCCTTGTACAGGAGATGGTTGTGATATATTTATTAGGAACTTACGGTGAATTTGGTACCTTGACTGTATAAAAGCAAAACAAAATATGTACTAAGTGAGCGGAAAAAACGATGCTTCATTATCTTAATCCTTCATAACCAAAGATGTGGATTTATACAAAATTTGTGTCGTTAATATTTAGCAGTCGGATGCCCTCCTTGCACACACACACACACACACACACACACACACACACACACACACACACACACACACACACACACACAGACACATACATATACATAAATACATTCATACATACACGGAACGTACTATGGTGCTGAACTTTTGCCTATGCAGTATATCAGACAGAAATAGATACAAAAAGCATGGAAAGAAAGACATGTTTTATGCTTGTATTATATAGTGTGTGTATTAGTCACATAGTACACACTTATTCATTCATATTAATTCATACACACACACACACACATTATACAGTAAGGAGGGCTGGTATGATTTTTCTGTTACTTTCTCACTGCGTTGTATGTTACTTGTATGTTTTATATTTCGTTTGTATTCCACCCGATAAGGTCTTGTGATTCTTTCTTTTGCATAATTCTTTTTTCCCCTTAAGAATTATATATCTGAATTGTATCACTTGTGTTGATTCTCATTTTTCATTTTTTTGGCGGATTTGTGTTTGTTGTATTGATGGCGTTGATGACTGAAGCACTTCATTATTATTCTTTCACTTTATGTACTCCACCTGACGTTTATATATTCTTAATTACTTACCTACCTGTGTTTATGTAGTCAGTGTTGATATTCGGTCAAACGGAATTAAAAGAACAGTGTACCGAGGGGAGCGTTGTCCCTCGAGGCACTCTAAACAAAGGAGGGAAAATAAACGAGAAGAATTATTGAGGTGAATGTTTTTGTATATCGGCCGGGGGGCAACGGGCTTGTCTTGAGGTGCTGGCGAAGTGTTTGTGCTGAAAGTGAGGAAACTGGTGCTATGGAAGATGCTGGTATAGTAACACACACACACACACACACACACACACACACACACACAGTTTATATCAATTCTTTGTTACTTTTTCTCTCTTAGGTCCCTCGCACACACTTAAAATGGGAACAATAAGTATGATATGAATGAAAATCGTTTACTATTCAGAAATTTAACCACTTACATAACCAAATCATGCATAACTTATATATTTATTGCTTGGTGAATCACAGTATTGATGAGAAATGGGTGGAGAATATTAGAATAACCAAAGGATGATACAGAAAAGATTAAATTGATGTTAAAAAATATTAATGTAATGATATAAAGAAAAGCCCAACTAGATGGATGTTATAATCAGACACAATCACAAACAGAATGGGATATAATACACTCTGGAATAAGCAGAATGGGATTAAATAATGGTTGTCTGAATACTGTATTACAAATTTTCCTTTCACCATAGTAAGTACCTTCATACACATGGCTTTCAGTACTAATATGTTAATTCATCCTCCAATCTTGCCGTGTGATTTCCTAAGCCTTTGGTAAATATATTCCGGCACTTTGATAGGTAATGTAAGTAATGCACAATTTACTTTTGGTTCAAGACTTAGCAAAATCTCATTGGTTGGGATTACAATTTTATCCTTTGCTCCCCTTCCTTGACAACCAGACAAATATGATCATTCTTAATCTAATACACAGCGCCAATAGCAGATGCCCCCCCCCGTGTGTGTGTGTGTGTGTGTATGTATGTATGTATGTGTGCGTGTGTGTGTCCGCTGCACATACATAACCTACAGTATATTTTAGGTGCCCTGTATCATGTGTCACGACGAATTAATGACAAACCGACTGATGAGCAGAACAGACTTTTGCCATATACATAAAAGAACTGTAAAATGAAGCTGTGGCCATTTTCATTACTCCCAAACATGAAATTATCAGCTGTCATAAGTATCAAATATTCTTAATTGTTAGGGGTTGAAATTGGAACATATTCTTAAACATTTGATCCCCTCAGTTTGCCTACTTGAAAAACCTCTCGTAAAAGATGTTCCTGGTCTTTTCATGGATTGTTTTGTGATGCCAGTGATAATTTTACATGACTTTTGAACCTTGAACGGGAAAAACACCCATGAAAACCTTGGAAAATAGTCATAATGAGAATATGGACCTTAAAGTTTGGGTGAGTTTTTAAAAGATGGAAAAGGTGCAAAGGGGAAGCTTTGGAAAATTTGCCTGAGGAAATAATTAAATCTTAAGTGACAATTATTTAATGGAGCTGGCAAGGAAAGTGGAAAAGACAGACAGACATGATTGATAGCAAAATTATACGGACCCATTTATCGACCAGCTGGAAAGAAAGGATGAAGAGGGTGTGTGGGTTGCGCACCGGTTGCCCCGGGCCGGGATTCGAACCTGGGTCTGCTGCTTCACAACCATAGGCGTGCTAGCCACTGCACCACTGAGGAACTTAATTGGCGAAGAATTGGTGTAATGTTAAATAAGGAGCTGAGATTTTAAAGCAGAATGGAAGCAAAGGAGAGAGAGAGAGAGAGAGAGAGAGAGAGAGAGAGAGAGAGAGAGAGTCAACGTGAAAAGAAAGAAAAAAATGAAGATCAAGATCGAGGAGGTGGAGGAAGAAGAGGAAGGAAAGAATTAAAGAAAGAAAAGGAAGAAGCTATAGAAGAATTAAGAAAGAAAGAAAAAAGATGAAGGCGAGGAGGAGGAGCTGGAGGAAGAAGAGGAAAGAAAGAAAGAAGGAAAAAGAAAAAGAAGAAGAAAGAAAGAAAAATAAGAGGAAAGAAAGAAAGAAGGAAAAGAAGAAGAAGAAGAAGAAGAAGAAAGAAAGAAAGAAAGAAAGAAGAAGAAGAAGGCGAGGAGGAGGAGCTGGAGGAAAAAGAGGAAAGAAAGAAAGAAGGAAAAGGAAGAAGGAAAAAGAGAAGAAGAAGAAGAAGAAGAAGAAGAAGAAAGAAAAAGAAGATGAAGGCGAGGAGGAGGAGCTGGAAGAAGAAGAGGAAAGAAAGAAAGAAGGAATCTGGATCTGATAATAATGCGCAGGTCACCTGTATGGTGCATAACACGCATATTTGCTGGCTGTTGGGGGGACGGGGGAGCCGAGTGTGCAGGGGAGGGAAGTGAATCAAGTGTAATTGTTAGTGTAGGTGTGTTGTGGTGACAAGTGAGTATGTATTTGTTTTTTGAATGAGTCTATTGTATCGCAGTCTAAAATCTGTTGAGGGAGGCTGTTCCAGTCACGTATGGTGCGTGGAAAGTACATGAGTGCTTGTATGCGTCAGTGTTAGTGTGATATGTTTGGTATTTATGGATGTGTGCTTGTGTTACGAGTACGTTGACTGTTTGCCTTGTGTAGGTATATGTTTGTGGGTCAATTAATGTCAATGTGAGTGTTTGTGATCTTGTACATAAGTGTAAGTGTGTGCTTGTCTGCGTATGTGAAGAGGGTCCATGTTTATCTGTTGTTAGATCCATGTTGTGATGCCAGGCGTTTGAGTGTAATTGTTTGTAATGAACCTTGCCGCCTTGGTGTTGATTTGTTCTAACCTATCAATGTTTCTGTGTATGTAAGGATCCAGTGCTGCCAGCCACGTTCTCACAAGTGTGTCATAGGCTATGTTTTTAATGTCAGGTGTGCAGTTATGTAAATTCCTCCTCAGGAACCCCAGTGTTCTATTGGCTGTGGCACTGATATGGTCGATCTATGTGGGTGTTGAATTTCAAGTTAGTTGAGAGATGGATGCCAAGGTACTTGTGTGTGTGAACTGATTCTAAATTTGAATTGTGGAGAGTGTAAGTGTGATGGATGGGGTTGTGCGCTCTGGTGAATCTTAAAAGTTTGCATTTGTCTGGTCGGAAGTGCATCTGCCAGGTGCGTTCCCACCGCTCGAGGGCGTCGATCCAAGTCGTTTTGTAGTAGTCTGCAGTCGTCACTAGTCTTTACTGCTCTAAACAGTAAACTATCGTCGGCAAATAGTCTAGGAAAAGAAAAAGAAGAAGAAGAAGAAAAAGAAAAAGAATAAAGAAAGAAAAAGAAGATGAAGACGAGGAAGTGGAGGAAGAGGAAAGAAGAAAAAGAAGTGAAGAACTCAGGCCAAGACTCAGAGTCATGGCTGGACGAGGCGGACCAGGGAACACCGCAGCATATTAATCCAAATTCCCTGACAAATACAGATTGAGTCACAGGTACGTAGTGTTGTAATGGTCCCTTGTGGTGTGTGGAGGGGGGAAGGTGTGTGTGGCGGGGAGCAACGTGGTGGGGCGTGTGCAGAGGCGGAAGGAGGGTGGAGGGAAGGCGGGGCTCGATCAGCTGACTGGTGGGCGCGGTCAGCTGATCATAGTGACGGGGAGGGACTCTTGACAACTTTTTTTTTTTTAAGTTGACATTTCCCCGTGCCACAGCCTTCCCCACCCGTGCTGCCCGCCTGTCATGAGGGCGAGGACAGCTGCTGGCGCTGAGGCGTCGGGCCCCGCACACGGAACACTAAAGTTGTTATAGGTAATGATTAGTGAGTTGTGCCCCTTTTCTGTATATTTTATTTTCTGTATATTTTTAATCATATAGGTATATTGTATTTGTGGTATAATATTGTAACTTTTATAATACTGTACTGGGATCTGCTGGCTACTCTGCTTAAATTACTGTCTTGCCTTAAAACAGGGACTCAACTGGAAATAAGTTTGACAACTTTAGTGGGTTATCCTTGTAAGAGTTAGCATGTTGTCACTGTATTGTCTTATCAGTCACAAAATATAACCATTTTCTAACTAAAATCAATCAATCATCAATCAATCAGTCTGTCTCAGCCACTTTTTCTTTCTTTTGAGGTGCTTCTTAGGTCCTCCTTGGTTCTTCTGCACACTTATATACGGTAATTATTGAGTGTCATTGCTGTGCTCCCCCAAAAAAGAAAGGAAAGACATAAAACACAGTGCCTTGTGCACCCGATAATCAGCCACGGGCTTTTCAGGGGTCAATTGTATTACCTCTTTAATCTTGTCACAGTACTCTACTGAATGTCTTACAGGGCAGAGTGCTTGTCCATTTCAGCTGTCAATATTTCAGTCTTAACAACTTTTTGTAAAGCCATTCTGTTAACTGTTCACACCCTGGCCCTGCACCTTCACCCACAATGCCAGTCAGTCTGCCCTGACCACCAGGAAGTGGCTGTGTTTTGGTGTCATGAATCAACACATTCCTTCCATGTGTGTTGCAGTGAGCCGCAGTGGCATGGTGGGGCATGGTAGGGTATGGTATACCTTCAGTATTTTTAAAGAGATGTGCCCCCTCCATTAGTTATCCTTTGCTCTTGTTGTTCAGAAAATCTCTTTTATGAATGCAAGTCCCATCAGACTGGAAAGATGCTAATGTTATGCCACTGTACAAGGGTGGAACCCATTCTGATCCCCTCAACTACAGACCAATCAGTTTGACATCAGTGTGCTGTAAATCTTTTGAAAGAATAATTGTGTCTCAACTTACTTCTTATTTGGAAGATAATAACTTACTTTCACAGCATCAGTATGGTTTTAGATCGGTTAGATCAGTTTTCGAGCAACTGCTGCATACTTATGACTGTGTGACTCATTTCTTTGATAGTGGTATGTCAGTGGATATGATATTTTTTGATTTCAAGAAAGCTTTTGATGTTGTTAATTATAGATTATTACTCACAAGGCTGTCTAGTATTGGGATTGGGGGGTGTTTGCTGGGATGGCTGAAAGACTATTTGAGTGGGAGAAAGATGCAAATAGTTGTCCATGGAAGTAAGAGTTATAGAGCGGATGTAAGCAGTGGTGTTCCCCAAGGGTCTGTAATTGGTCCCTTGCTTTTTCTCATTTACATTAATCATGTTGTTTCAGAACTAAACTGTAAGTTTTGTTTATTTGCTGATGATCTTAAATTATACCTAGCTACTGAAATTTCTAAGTCTAACCAATTAATTTCTCACAGTATTTTGCAGAGTGACAAACACTACAACACAAGCAGCTCTTGGGGTTTATCTTTCTCAGTTGGTAAATGTGCCAGAATGAACTTTTGTAGGAATTTCCTTTATGCTCCTGCTCCTTTACCATATTTTATTGGTAACCAACCCATACAAGATGTAGATAACTATAAGGATCTTGGGGTCAGGGTGGATTCCTCCCTAAAGTTTCATTTGCATGTGAGAGAAATCACTGGCAAGGCTGGAGGCATTGGTTACAGTATTCTAAAGGGTACCCTTTGCAGATCTCCTGATTTCATGAAGGCAGTTTTTATCTCGCATATTCGCCCTATCTTGGACTTTGCCTCTGTGGTTTGGTTCACTGGTTATACAGGAGACATTAGGCTTTTGGAAAATGTTCAGAGGAGGTGGACCAAGAAAATTACCGGTTTCCATGATCTGCCATGTACTGAATGTCTCACTAGATTGAGTCTTTATTCCATTAAAGGAAGATTAATTAGAGCTGATCTCATTATGGTGTTCAACATTCTGAAAGGGTTTTGTCCGAATCTAGGTCACCTCTTTGTTAGAAATCTCAACAGAGACACAAGAGGCCACTCCTTTAAGCTTTTTGTTCCTCGTTACAACACTGATGTTCGAGCTCGTTTCTTCTCAGTGCGGGTCATTAGCATTTGGAATAATTTACCCGAATCAGTTGTCGTGGTGAATTCTGTTAATGCTTTCAAACGGCATCTCCACACTTCTCTCGGTCAAATTTTGTATGATTTTGATTGACTTTGGGTTGTTGAGTATCTCTTTGACTTGTAAACTTGTGTCCTGTGCAGTGGCTGTGCTGTGCTGTGTCTCCACTCAGGATTGCTAACCTGACTATATATGGCAGTTGTTTGTGTGGTCTTGGTGATGCCACATTAGCCAACCATCAGAACATCTAAAGGACAATCTACTTGCTGTCTTGGTTGGAGGCGTCACCTGATTCTAGATGGGGTTCTCCCCATCTAGGTAAGAAAATCTAGGTAAGAAAATGGACCAGCTCACAACTTGTTTGTGGTCACCACTAAAGTGTGGCTCATGTGCAGCCTCTCATAGAAATACAAAAATTACATTTCTCGCCACAAAAAAGTGGCAGCCACTGGCCACTGAAAACGTCATGCCCATAGGTTGGTGATTTGGTTAAGTCAACAATTAAGGCCTCTCTCTCAGTTTTGCTGACTTGAAGAGGTTCTACAGTTTTTATTGTGTGTGTGTGTGTGTGTGTGTGTGTGTGTGTGTGTGCATTGTTCATATTCTTTTCCCTAATTTATGTGTTTTCACTTCCAGGATTGTGCTGTTTCTGAGCTGCCACCACCACCACCACACACAGCTGACTGCCCGACCTGCGTTTGGGGTCCAGGAGTCTCGTCATATCCAGCTTTGTGTGTCAAGTATCATGGATGTTATTTTTGCTTCCACTCTGTCCTAAGTTGATGCATTCATCACTGAGCCAATGTCTTCATCTACGTATGTTTGTACAGTTTCCCTCCAATTTCCTGAAGTTAAATTTCCTTTTTTTTTCTATTCGAATTTCAAGATCATGGAACTTTCATGCGACCACTATTGTAGAGACTGATTGTTGTTCACAGGCCGTCCACTTGTTTGTTGTGTGTATTCTAACATCCATCCCTGGTCTTACCTCCCATAATGGTTCTTCTTGCACTACAAACTGTCTCCTTGTGGCAGGTCTCCCAAGCCAGAGTGAGCTGCTGCAGGCTCTCTTGATTACACTGGGGAAGACTAATTTTGAAGGACAGGATGAGAGGAACAAGGAAATCTATTTATCAATCTATGGGGCATTCAGGATTGGAGCTTCGACTTGTTACCTCAGTGTTCAAGAAGTCAAGCGGGAGTGAACCTCTTTCCTGGAGCCAGAACATCTCCGTCCTTCACTCATAAGACTGTGCGGTGCTTGGTAAAGGTAATGTGTTATGATGTGCCTTGTCTTGCAGTAGTAGTACTAGAAGTTTGTGGTGTATGTTCGCCAATTTGTATGGACCAATCCAATAGGTCTTAATAGCTATTTGTTTACCTCCACTGATAAATGGCCCGTAATGAGTAATGAGCATGTAATGTAATGAGGATATATTGTTAGTTTCAGAAATAACAACTTGATCATAAAAGAGATCCCCCCAAAACAAGAGTATTTGTCTTCTTTAATTATAAGTATCATGAAATTATTTAAGGAATGTTGTTCACTCTATGATGGTAGAATGTCCGGTCTCACTCGCAACATACATAATACTTTTCCTTTGCCTTTATCAATTGATGCAAGTATTTCCTTTATGCCTCAGCTCTCTACCATTGATGTTGACACTAGTACTACCTTAGTATTACTCTCATTCACCATATTTTTTTCATGCTGGGAGGACTATTTGAACTGGTGCACATGAATTGGCGAACATACACTATAACGTGATGATGGCTGATTGCATTTTCTGGTATATAAAGTGATCTGAAGGGTTTGGCAAGGCTCTTCATCACCCAGAGGAACCCCATAACCTCAGAGTGTAGAGGTTAGGATTTCATATCAAGAAAGAAAACGTCATGGAGGATTATGTTCAACCCCAGAAGGAAAAATAATGACGTCAAACAAAAATACAAAGAAAGAAAACGGCTAAATTTTGGGATAATTTTTTAGAGGATCAGAGGTCGCCTTATACACCAGAAAATGCATTATACTCTGTTATTGTCTAAATCAGCCAGGGTGCTCACTCATCTTATGCATACCTCTGTTTTTAGTCTCGTCCGCAACTAGTGTATATTGTCCTTACTCCTCTCCTGCCCTACTATGTATTATTCTCATACCTCTTCATATTTATCCTTCTTTCCTTCACTCTCCTCCATAACTATAGTGTTCATAGGTATTCATTTACAGGCTAGTTGTGTAAGAGTGTACATTCTCCTTACCCTTCTGCCTTACTGTATATTATTCTCTTATTTCTTTCCTTCTATATATCCTTTTTTTCTAGTCTCCTCCATAACTACAGTGTTCATGGGTATTCATTTATAGGCAAGTTGTGTAAGAGTACGTTGACAATAGTAGCAATGGTTGTATCCTAACACCATGTCACTCAACCCTAACACTTTACGTCACCCATCACCAGGGCCCCACCATGAGCAGGCAGACACGTGCTCACTGGTGGCTGTCTATATGTGGTGATGCTCTGGCTAATGGTGAGGTCCTGTGTCAGTGGTGCGTGGCATGGTAGTCAGACAGCGATCACCAGAGCCATGGAATAGGAGAGTTTGGCCACTATCACAGGCATAAAGAAAGGAGAGAAGTAGATGGTGGGAGGTGAGGAAAGAAGCCACTCAACACTAATACAAAACCTCACCCACAGACAGACACCGGTAAGCCTGTGTCTGCTCATGGTTGGGCTCTGGTGAAGGGTGACATAATGTGTTGGGGTTGAATGGTGTGGTGTTAAGATACAACCATTTTTAAATTTTTCTTATTACGTGTTTCGCCTATAGTGCTGGTAGACTTTCCTCAGAGGCCTGGTGGTTGGCCCAAGCCCGTCATGGCGCAGGCTATTTTTATAACGCCGCCATTTATTCTTGGCTCATGCTGCCCCCCCGGAACTCATTCTTGATTCACTTGGACGGTTTCTTCTGGAGTCCAGGTTAGTGGGTGGTCTTCAGGACAGCATGTGGGTAGTAGTCTTAGGCCACTCGGCAGTGACTGAAAAATCCCAGGTGGTAGCGTGGGGATTCGAACCTGTGTCGTCCTGCACGTGGTGAATGCAGGGCCCGCACGCTAACCACTGCCACTGCCTACCCAATATTGTTGACGTACACATTGACAGAGCTTATCTATACAAATGAGTGTATATATGAACACTGTAGTCATGGAGGAGAGTAGAAAAGGATATATAGAAGGAAAGAGATGAGAGAATAATATACAGGAGGCAGGAGAAGAGAAGGAGAGAATGTACACACTCTTCTTACACAGCTAGCTCATGAATGAATACCTCTATAAACACTGTAGTTGTGGAGGGGAGTGTAGGAAAGAGGGATAAAGATGGAAACCAGTAAGATAATAATGTATGGTAGGACAGGACAAGAGGAAGGAGAAAATACACTGTACTTCTGGAGGAGAATATAGACTAGAGAGATATAAAACAAGAGAAGTAAGTAGAAGCAGCTGTAGAAAGGAGAATAGGGAGTACATATATATCTTTTCTTCCTTCTTTCCCTTCCTCAGTCAGTGCTGCCTTCCCTCCTCTAACCTTCCTTATATAGTAAAGAGATCATGATGTCTTATAATACTAATAAAAGCCACAAGTTACAATCCAATCTTTTATTCTTCCAACCAGACATTACAGGTAGAAAATCGTGTCTTCTTAGCATCTCCGTCGTGAGTTGCGTCCTCCAAGGCATACCAGTTCCTCCTCCTTCGCCGAGTCATGTCCATCAAGCAAGCGAGGGAATCTGAAGTCCAAGGTAACCAGTGCAGAGTTTGAGTGGAGCGTTGTCAGTTTATCCTACTCAGCTCATTGTATTATCTGACTATGTGGGGGCTCAGGGGGGGGGGTGGGGGGGGTCTGAGAGGGGTTGTAAACATACTGTGGGGTGACATCCTGTGGGTTCCTGAGAGAGAGAGAGAGAGAGAGAGAGAGAGAGAGAGAGAGAGAGAGAGAGAGAGAGAGAGAATTTACATGGATTTACATAGAAAATCAGACCCCATGGTCCAGACTAGGTGGTCTGTCCTTAAACCTAAATATTAAGTTGAAGGAAGTGACGGTCGAGCTTGTTTTTGAAGGAGTCAATCGTGTTACACTGGACCACTGACAGTGGGAGCTTATTCCATTCTTGCACTACAACGTTAGTGAAGAAAAATTTGGTGCAGTCTGAATTTACTTGTCTACATTTGAGTTTTACGCCAAAGTGTCATTGATCATAAACAATGTTGATCTGTCTACATTCGTGAAACCATTAAGTATTTTAAAACATTTGATCAGTTTTCCTTGGTGGTGACGTTTCTCAAGAGAGAACATGTTAAGGGTGGAAAGCCTTTCTTCGTAAGATTTGTTGCGCAAGGAAGGGATCATTTTTGTTTGAGAGAGAGAGAATTATCCATATTATCCGACTTCTGACCCTTAACCCTTAGACGGCAGCAGTATTTGAAGAGTAGCTCCCCCCAAAATGAATTGTCTGTATACAGTCACTGCTGACCTTAGGGCCGTTGCATAAATATAGTTACGCCGCATAATGGATGTTTTAACTGTCGTCTATATATGGATTCTACCACAGTCTAGAAGTGTTGTTATATTTCTGCCATACAAAACTATGAGCCACCCAAAATGCTCTATATATCTCCCTTTGAAATGCCTGAATTTTTAACTTTACTACACTCACACACGACCTCTGCGTGTAACGAAACACACGAGAAATTAATCCAGACAAGGAAAGGTTTGCCGGCGCCAGGATCGAACCCGCGACCAGCGTAACGGGAGAGCCACTCCTTTACCAGTTGGCCAAAGAGGTACGCCCCTGGCTAAGTGGGTTATGGGAGGCTCGCCCATCAGGCAAGTCAGCACTACACCTTTAGTATAGCTAACCCTGTGTGCTGTGAATGATTTTTAGGAGCCCCTCAGAACTCTATATCCTTCCTTTAATCGTTCCTAACACCATCCTATTCTCTTATTTCCCCCTTCATGGTATTTCCTCTTCGTCTTTTACTCCCTTCCCCCTTTTCCTTCTCTTCTATCTCTCAACCCTTTACCTTTCTCCTTTCCTAGTTTCTCAACCTCACTCTTAACCTTCCTCCCTCTCCTCTCTCCTTTCCTTCTCACACTTTAATCCTGATGACTAATAATGATACAGGTGCCAATGTATAAGATCATTAAGTCCAATTAAGAAACCACGCACTTGACTCTCCATACGACTCTGCACTTGTTTCCTTGAGCCTTAGATTCCCTCACTCACTCAATGGACAGGACTCGGCAGAAGGGAAACTGGCATGCCTGGTGGACACAACTCACGAGGGAGGTGGTGGTGGTGATGATAGTCAGTGTAGAAGAGGCTGACCATCCTTATAATAGTTCTTGAAGGTCACTCGCATCCACATCTTCATCTGCAGCATCCACATCTCCCACATCTTCATCTGCAGCATCTACATTTTCATCTGCAGCATCTACATTTTCATCTGCAGTATCAACATCTGAAATACCAAGTCCGTATCAGCACAGAAGACCTTTGTGTGTGTGTGTGTGCAGTCTCTTTCCATCCCTACAAATCATCTTTAGTCTGTCTACCTTATATTTATTTGTCTGCCTATCCATAATTTCCATCCCTACCTATCTTCTTTAGTCTGTCTGCCTTCTATTCACTTGTCTACCTATTCATTCTCCATCCCTTCTGGTGCTAGATGCAGTATCTAAAAACAAACAAAAAAACCACACACTTGTCTTTTCTTTATTCCTTCCTTTCTACACTCACCTCCCATCATCTACCTGTGTACCCTTTCTTACTTTTTATTTTACCATCTACCTGTTTCCTCCTTTACTTTACTTTCTTCCACTTGTTTCCTTCTCTTCCTTTGTCCCCTCCTCTGCTTCCTTTCCTTCTCTTTCTTCTCCCAGGTGTTGTGAATAATACCTTTCTACATGGCATCCAGTGTTGCCAATCCTGCAAAACAAGACATCAATAAGTACAAAATATGAAAGAAAATAGATATAGTCCCTCTTCCTCTTCTTCTGTCCCCTTTCCACCCTTTTTTCCCCTTCCTTTTTCCTCCTTTCCCTTTTCTTCTTCCTCAGCTCCCTCTTCCTCAGTCTCCTTATCCATCTCCTCCTCTGCTCCCTAACCTGCCAACTTTACTTTTTCCTCCTCCTCCTGTATCCTTTTCCTCCTCCTCTCCCTTCCCTCCCTCTCTCTTCTCCTCCTTCTCGCATCTCACCTGTTGAACAAATGGAGAGACAGGAAAAATAGATGAAGCTATAGTGCAAAATATTAAAGGAAATGCAGATAAAAGATATAATATTATGATACGAAGGAAAATAAAGATGAAAAAAATAAGGAAAGATATATTAATAGTTGTGCAAAAAGATTTCCTGATAAAAAAAAGATTTAAAAACAGGTTAATGATTTAGAGAGAGAGAGAGAGAGAGAGAGAGAGAGAGAGAGAGAGAGAGAGAGAGAGAGAGAGAGAGAGAGAGAGTAAAATTAATCACTTATGTTTACGACGGCAATAACAACAGAACAAGGATCATAACCATCGCTCTTTTATCACCATGTACCACTGACAGTTAAATAAACAATGAAAATAAAGTATATGAATAAATTGAAACTCTTTGCCTTCCATCCTCGAGAAAATGAGAATGAAAATACGTGGCCCGGTGCTCATCTCCGTCGCACTAAACCCTTGAACACCGAGGCCAAGCGCAGTCTTAATAAGCCATAGTTACCAATACCCCTGCAACACAAGCCTCTCAACACTCCACAACACTTTCCAGGATGAGTTTGATTTTTATATCCCTCAACACAAGACTCACAACACTTCAGGACACACTGTTAAGCCCCGTTCACACTGTGCGACTCTGGGCCACGACAACCCAGCGACTCAGGGTGCATTTGAGGTCTTGGGTGTGAAATATTGACGTGAAAGGGTCGCACATGTTAGGAAAGAGGTCTAGAAACGATCGCGGATGCTGATTCGGGACAGTGTGAAGGGGGCCTAATGTCGGTATTCTCAGACGCTTCCACCTCATATCAACTATTTACAAAGGCCGAAAAGAGAGAGAGAGAGAGAGAGAGAGAGAGAGAGAGAGAGAGAGAGAGAGAGAGAGAGAGAGATGTAAGAATTAGGAAAGAAAAACGAAATGAAGAAAGAATTGTGAAAGGATTGGGAGAAAGAAGTACGCAGACCAGATGGTGGAGGAGGAGGAGGAGGATGAAGAAGGAAGAGGAGAAGGCGGAGAAATAGTAATAGGAGGGAAAAAAATAATGGGCATAAGAAAAACTAAAAACAAAGACAAATAGATAAACATTTTTCTTCTAAGTTTAGTCTTCTGTTCTAAAACGCTTCCTACTTATCCGTCTTTTCAATAATTTTATCTCTTCCTTCCGAACCTTCATACTCTCCCTTCCTCTTTCTCTCCCTCCCTTTCTTCTTCCATTTCCTCCCATTCTAACTACTCCTCCCTTATATTATGCTCGTATGCCTTCCTTTTCCTCCCCCTCCTCCTTTCCCTTCTCCCCTGCCCCTCCCCCCCCTCCTCCTCCTCCTCCTTTCCCTTCTCCCCTGCTCCCCCTCTTCCTCTCCTCCTCCTCCTCCTCCTCCTCGTCCTCGTCCTGGAGTGCTTCCCAGTTTACCTCCTCTCGCGGACGGTCTCTCATGTTTGTTCAGAGGCATATCTCCAGCAAGGGACGGTCATCATGTTGTTTGAAGTATTATGCGTGTACCCATTGTGTTGAAATCTCTCTTTCTCTCTCTCTCTCTCTCTCTCTCTCTCTCTCTCTCTCTCTCTCTCTCTCTCTCTCTCTCTCTCTCTCTCTCTCTCTCTCTCTCTCTCTCATTTACTAAGCATAATTACATGACATTACATAATAACATGGAATAGGCATTATACAACTAAAAGTTACCTGTAAGGTTCCGAATAGCCATCTGTAGTTCACACACACACACACACACACACACACACACACACACACACGACAGTTTCCCGCCTTCGTCACCAGCACGCATCGTCACCATACAACTGATGCATCGTCTCTACCACCACCACCGCCTTCACTCCACCAAACTTTTGGGAAACAGTACCATCTCACTTCGCACAAACTTCTGGTCAAGGCCTTTACCTAACTTTTTTTAATTCGTCTGTGTCTTCTGCTGCACATCTCTTCAGTATCGCCACCTCTGCCTCGAGGGAGCAAGTGAGCGCCAGTCTCAGGGCCGACCGCCTCGCCGAGACCTCCAGCGCAGGGTCTGCCGTTCTCCCCACCGGCAGATTCAGCCTGGGGGTGGAGGCGCTCGCGTGATTCCCTTACAGCAGAGACACACACGATGACGGGTCTTGCTAGGCATGATTCCAGTGATTCTCACCATGCCCGTCGGAAGGATTTAGTTTCCGGTCTCCCCTTCCCTGATTCGACACCCTAGCATGACCCCCATTGCTGGGTTCACAAAATCGACACCCCAGGATAATTCCGCTGGGATGTAACTCAACGCCCCCAGGATGACTCCCCCATCGCTGGGATATGTAACTCAACGCCCCCAGGATGACTCCCCCATCGCTGGGATATGTAACTCAACGCCCCCAGGATGACTCCCCCATCGCTGGGATATGTAACTCAACGCCCCCAGGATGACTCCCCCATCGCTGGGGTATTAAACTCAGGGCCCCCAGGATGACTCCCCCATCGCTGGGATATGAAACTCAACGCCCCCAGGATGACCCCCATCGCTGGGATATTAACTCAACGCCCCAGGATGACTCCCCATCGCTGGATAGGTAACTCAACGCCCCCAGGATGACTCCCCCATCGCTGGGATATGTAACTCAACGCCCCCAGGATGACTCCCCCATCGCTGGGACATGTAACTCAACGCCCCCAGGATGACTCCCCCATCGCTGGGATATTAAACTCAACGCCCCCAGGATGACTCCCCCATCGCTGGGATATGTAACTCAACGCCCCCAGGATGACTCCCCCAGCGCTGGGATATTAAACTCCACGCCCCCAGGATGACCCCCATCGCTGGGATATTAAACTCAACGCCCCAGGATGACTCCCCATCGCTGGGATATGTAACTCAACGCCCCAGGATGACTCCCCATCGCTGGGACATGTAACTCAACGCCCCCAGGATGACTCCCCCATCGCTGGGACATGTAACTCAACGCCCCCAGGATGACTCCCCCATCGCTGGGACATGTAACTCAACGCCACCAGCAGGACTCCCCACACGCTGGGACATGTAACTCATCGCCCCAGGATGACTCCCCATCGCTGGGATATAACTCATCGCCCCAGGATGACTCCCATCGCTGGGACATGTAACTCATCGCCCCCAGGATGACTCCCCCATCGCTGGGACATGTAACTCATCGCCCCCAGGATGACTCCCCCATCGCTGGGACATGTAACTCATCGCCCCCAGGATGACTCCCCCATCGCTGGGACATGTAACTCAACGCCCCCAGGATGACTCCCCCATCGCTGGGACATGTAACTCAACGCCCCCAGGATGACTCCCCCATCGCTGGGACATGTAACTCAACGCCCCCAGGATGACTCCCCCATCGCTGGGACATGTAACTCAACGCCCCCAGGATGACTCCCCCATCGCTGGGACATGTAACTCAACGCCCCCAGGATGACTCCCCCATCGCTGGGATATGTAACTCATCGCCCCCAGGATGACTCCCCCATCGCTGGGACATGTAACTCAACGCCCCCAGGATGACTCCCCCATCGCTGGGACATGTAACTCAACGCCCCCAGGATGACTCCCCATCGCTGGGACATGTAACTCAACGCCCCAGGATGACTCCCCATCGCTGGGACATGTAACTCAACGCCCCAGGATGACTCCCCATCGCTGGGATATAACTCATCGCCCCCAGGATGACTCCCCCATCGCTGGGACATGTAACTCAACGCCCCCAGGATGACTCCCCCATCGCTGGGACATGTAACTCAACGCCCCCAGGATGACTCCCCCATCGCTGGGACATGTAACTCAACGCCCCCAGGATGACTCCCCCATCGCTGGGACATGTAACTCAACGCCCCCAGGATGACTCCCCCATCGTTGGGTTCCCGTCTGAATTTACATTTCTTACATTCTTTACATTTCTAAAAACCATTACATGTATCAGTAATTTGTCTAGAAGCTATTATTTAAATGAAGGTGTCTGGGCGTAATGAGGTACTGGATTCTTGCCATGTGCGTCCCAACAAATGTTATATCGACTTCATTTGTCCGTCACCGTCAAAGTCACTACCATAACTTTTCCAATGACGTCACTGAAGAACGTGTACTCGAAAATTTCCCCAGTAACTAACACTACTCAGATTTTACCTTCTCTGGCCATTCTGAGGTCGCTCCTACATTACAGGAAGCTTAACCAGAATGTCTTTATCTCAGCACTCTGTGGCCAAGGTTCCTCGCCAACATCGTCACTGTGGTCGTGATTTTATTTGACGTGTGTTATTGTATCAGCAAGGCTTAAGGTTTATACTCCTAACTCAATAAATAACTTGCACCTGCCAGGAGAGGTGCCATATTTCCTCGTAAAGTTTGCTGCGAGCTGATTGGTTGAAATCACAGTGTTCGAATAACACCATCGTATTGGCTATTATTGTCAGGTAATGTGAGTCAAAACTTGTTCATCAACTCAAGTTTATCCCTTTGCTATGTTATGGCAATTATGATCAATTTCAATTTTTCCTTTTCTTTTTTTCATTTTCCTCGTGTCTCCTCGTTCTTATGTGTTCCATCCGGATTTCTTCACTTATTTAATATTTTCATTATTTTCATTGTTTGTCTCTTTCCTTTCTTCTCTACATCTATTACTTTCTCCCCCTCGTTATGAATTTCCTAGTTTCGTTTCGCTTACTTCTCCTTTCCCTCCCTCCTTCATTATTGGTTCCTCAACGCTTCTCTTCGTCCCTCCCTTTCATCTTTTTAATGTCTTTCTTCTCTTCTCCTCACGTCTGTTACTTCCTCTCCTCTTCCTCTCATCTCTCTCTCATTTTTTCCCCTCGGTCCTCCATCATTGCTACTCCTTCAACTTAATTTTTCATCTTTTTCACCCTAATGTTTTTTTTCTTCCCGCTCATCCACAAGATTCTTTCCTTTCTTTCCCTTCTTCATTGCCGCGGCCGTCCTTCCTTCCCCCTCCCTCCCGAACCATCATCCATTATCTTCTCTCCTCCCGGACTCTTCTCTCATTTCCTTATCTAATGGTGTTATATTTTTTTTCCTTCTCTCTAAGCTGCTATATTTTCTTCCTTTCCACACTTTTATTCTTTTACATCTTCCTTTTCTTTTCATTCTTTCTTTCCTGTTATCCTTCTTTCCTTGCCTCCTGTTTTTTTCTCTTGTCCTGGTATTCTTTTCTTTCTATATTTTTCTTTATTAACTGCTTTCCAATTTAATTTTTTCCACATTCTCTTCATCTCAGTTTTTCATTTCCACCTATTTTCTCTTCCCTTTCCTTTTTTCTTTTCGTTCCAATTACCTTATTTATATCTTTGTCATTTTATTCGGTTTTTTTAATTTTCCACTCCTTTCCTCAGCTACTTCCATTTTCTTCTTTTCTTCTAATTTACATTCCCTCCTCTTTACCCCATTCACATCACTTCATGTTCTCTCCTCCTCCTCCTCCTCTTCTTCCACCTCCTCCTCCTCCGCTTCCCTGTCATTATTCTCCTTTCCTTTATATCCCTTTTTTTTCTCTCTTCTTCCCCCTTGTTATTTTTTTTTCTATTTTTATTACTTACTTTATACCCTCTTCTCCTTCCTGCCGCATCTTTCCACCCTTCCTCCACTTCTCCCTATTCTCCCTTTCCTCCCTCCCTCCCTCCCTTCCTTTCCTCCCTTCCGGCGTGGCTGCGTCAACTTCCCTCCCTTAATTCTAATTGGTCTGACATTCGCCGCGTGATGGACGACGCGGGTTCGAATCCTCACGCTACCACTCGGATTTTTCAGTCACCGCCGAGTGGCTTAAAACTACCCACATGCTGTCCTGAAGACCACCCATCAACTCGGACTCTAGAGGAAGCCGTCCATGCGAATCAAGAACGAGTTCCGGGGGGCAGCATGAGCCAATGCAAGATGGCGCCACTATAAACACTCGCCTGCGCCAGAACGGGCTGGGCCGACCATCAGGCCCCACCTGGAAGAAGCCTTGGGCCGACCATCAGGCCCCACCGGGAAGATGCCTACCGGCGCAATAGGCAACAACGTAAAAAAGAAAAAAAAAAAAAAAAAAAAAGGATTAAATGAGAAATAATGAGGCCTTGGTGGAGGCTTTCCTCTCTCTCTCTCTCTCTCTCTCTCTCTCTCTCTCTCTCTCTCTCTTGGTCATGAAATTTTGATACAAGAGAGAGAGAGAGAGAGAGAGAGAGAGAGAGAGAGAGAGAGAGAGAGAGAGAGAGAGAGAGAGAGAGAGAGAAAGTCGCGACACATCCATAAATTTAGCATTGAATAAGTAATGAAACACAATATACTGATGGAGTGTGGCTGCAAACAAATCCGTGTGCTTGCAGGAGACGGGGGACAGGTGCAACAAAGGTGTAACAAAGAAAGGTTAGAATGACGAGTTACTCTAGCCTCAGAAAGTATGTGATGATTATTATTATTATTGTTGAGTTAAAAGTCGACGGCGGACACGAATTGGGTATCACGACACCTCTCCTCTCGAAATTGACCCCTCTTTCGACCACCTCTCTGGAATCTATTTAGGAGCAGCGAGTAGCGGGCTTTTTTTATTGTTTCCTTTTTTTGTGCCCTTAAGCTGTCTCCTTTGTTGTAAAAAATAAAAAATAAAAATAAACGAATCTATTTTTTATTTAACGTCACGATACTATGAATGCAAAGTTAAAAATCACATGAGCTTCTTTTATGCATTGTCCGTGTTGTGATGGCAGGAGGTGACCTAATAGACGAACAAAAAGCACCCTATATATTCAGACGAAAAACAGAATAATCTTGGTGATGTTCAGTGTTTATGCCTAACGGTGTTCACATGGAAATGGTTCTTCGAAATTTGGTTCAGTTGGTTGACACCATTATCTCTTCTCTCTAGCTTATTTAATACCACTGCAGAAGAGCGAGGTAATCAGTCGTTGCTCACGTTTAATTATGATACCTGTTAAAACTCATAAAATTTAAAAGATGTAGGACATGTAAAATGCTATTCACTCACCTCCTTTATATCTTCCTCCCTTCTTCTCTTAATTCCTTCCTTCCTTCCTCCTTGACCTCCTCTATCTCTCCTACTTATCTTAATTCCCCATCCTTCACTCCTGCGGAGGATAAACGGAGAGTCCTGCTCCTCCTGCTAACAAGGGCAATTAAGAGAGAGAGAGAGAGAGAGAGAGAGAGAGAGAGAGAGAGAGAGAGAGAGAGAGAGAGAGAGAGAGAGAGAGAGAGAGAGAGAGAGCAGGGGCGCTCTATTAATGGTCAGAAGTAAAAGGATCGAAGGAAGGAAGGAAGGAAGTCAGAAAGGAAAGAAGGAAAGAACAATTGAATGAATGAAGGAATGAAGAAAGAAAGAAAGAAATGAAGGAAGCAAGGAAAGAAGGCTAATTGCCACGTTAAATCTTATCCTGAGAGAGAGAGAGAGAGAGAGAGAGAGAGAGAGAGAGAGAGAGAGAGAGAGAGAGAGAGAGAGAGAGAGAGAGAGAGAGTGTCCGTTTGGGAGAGATACTTGGAAAAGAGCAAGGGAGAGAGAAACAGAGACAAGCATGTTTTGGGAGGAAGGGAAGGAGGGAGGGATAGATGCTTGGAAGAGAGAGCGAGTAAGGGAAACAGAAACAGGCCCGAGAGGGAGAAAGAACGCAAGGGAGAGAGAGACAGAGACAAGCATGTTTTGAAGGAAAGAGGGAGGGAGGGAGAGCTTATCAGGGGAACAGGCTCGGCAGTCATGATGCGAGTACCAATACGACAAATACATTCAAAGTGAGATTAAATAAACTTATGGATAGTGATGTTAAGTGGGGTTAGGTTCACAGGAGCTGCCTTGCATAGGTCTACTGGCCTCTTGCAGACTCCTTATGTTCTTATGTTCTCCTTATCTCCCTCTCTCCCCCCTCCTCTCTCCGTGCGCTGCTATTTCCCCCCCCCCCCCCCTCTCTCTCTCTCTCTCTGCTTCGCTTTTCTCGCTCGGCAGATTCGAACCACGAGTTGGAAGTTGAATCACGATCTTTTCTTAATTATTACCCTTAAATTTAACTATTACTCATTATTATTACCCTTATACAAAAGACTCACCAATAACACACACACACACATACACACACACACACACCTATAACCATACCTTTCAATTTAACATGTACAGTCCAAGTCGCGTCCCTGTGGCTCATCTTGGCAGGGCAGGGAGGTAGGAAAGAGGGCGGGGCAAGCTACTGAAGGGCGGCAGGGGCAAGGAAGGGAGCGAAGGGCGAATATATAGGAGCTACGCCAACACACGTATATGTCCCATGGCGTCCGGCACAGCACTGACCTCTCGGCTCTCGTGTTTTCGCCGCTAGAGGGCCAGGAAGAAGAAGGGAGATGCCAGAGGTTACAATATTTTTAATTTATTCTTCTTTATTCTCCTTTACGTCCCCTTGTAATGCACCTAAACCCAGCAGGAAGGTAAGATAAGAAGAGGTAGATGATTCATAAGGAAATGATATGAAGATAATGATAGCATCAGAGGTTTCAATATTCTCCTTTTTATTCCGCTTCGAGATGTGAACGAACCAGCAGGAAGGCAAGATAAGAAGAGGTAGATGATACTGTGAACATTTTAAAGGAGGATGACATATTTTACTTCCACTAATAAGACGAAAAACGAAGACAATGCATAATGAAACGAGACACATAGCAACAACAGACTCGAGAAAACACACGAAACAAAAGCGAAGCGAGAGTTGAAACATTAAAAGATTCACATAATATAATACAAGGATCAGGCACTTATGTGTTTACTTTGTAGAGATAAAGTTAGCGAATATAAACCAAAATTGGGAAGGAAGAATTGAAATATTAAGATCTATAACACATTTCTTGAGGCGTCAACGTGAGAACAGGGATTAGACACTTATTGTTTTGCTTCCTCTATCGAAATTAAGTTAGAGAATAAAGACAGACACAGAATATAGACAAACACAAATTAAAGATAAAGACAATGAAGACACAAAGACATATTGCAGTATAGAGAGATCTTGAAAATAATGATCGAGACCAGGCACTTGTCTTCCTTCGTCCAGACCAAGTTGGAGAATAAAACAAAACATAGACATTATAGTACAGAATACTTGAAAACAGACGAGATACACAGCTCTGTTATAATCTAGGAGTGGAGGGGCAAGGAAGATGAGGGGAGGAGGTAATGATGGAACAAGGGAACGGACAGGTAAAGGAGAAAGAGAGAGAGAGAGAGAGAGAGAGAGAGAGAGAGAGAGAGAGAGAGAGAGAGAGAGAGAGAGAGAGAGAGAGAGAGAGGGGAGAGGAGTGACAATAACATCATTAATATATACAGAAAAAAAGAATGAAATAATTAATTATCTATCGACATAAAAAAAAAAAAAAAAACGAACAAACAATCTATCATCCATTAAACACAAGAAAAACACGTTCGTAACAATCTCTTATCACCACACACAACACCGCTAATTCACCACACTACTTTAACCACACTAACCCACACCATGCGATAATAACCACACCACTACCACCACCACCACTACCACTAACACCACTCCCACAACTCTATCACCACCACCACCACCACTAACCACCTGTCACACCACTACCACCACCACCACTACCACTAACACCACTCCCACAACTCCATCACCACCACCACCACCACTAACCACCTGTCACACCACACCACCACCACTACCACTAACACCACTCCCACAACTCCATCACCACCACCACCACCACTAACCACCTGTCATACCACACCACCACCACTACCACTAACACCACTCCCACAACTCCATCACCACCACCACCACCACTAACCACCTGTCACACCACACTACAGCACTACATTACCACCACCACCACTACCACCACTACCAATACTCCACCACCACCACTAACCAACCAACCACACTACACCTCATCAATCACCATAATCACCAACCAACCACACCTTAATTTCACCACCACTCTCCCTATCACACAACTCCATGGGCGTCCAGAAGGGAGGGGGGGGGGTAAGGAGGGGCAAGTGACCTCTCTTTTGACCACTCTTCTAAACTCTTTTTCATAGGGGCAGTGATTAGCGGACTTTTTTTTATATCTCATTATTATTTTCTTTGCCCTTGAGCTTCTTCCTTTGTTGTAAAAAATAGTGTTGTCACCCCTTGGAAATCTGTTATATTCCCATTAACACTCGATCGTTTGCAGGTTAAAACAGAATTATTATTTTCAGAACCTCAGGAGGACGTTTGGTGCTGCAGGTATTGGTAACTGTGAGTGCTACTGCCTTGTGGTTCACCAATGTAAATATGAAATGTAATGTATATAGGTAATGGACCTATAATTATAACGTATTGGCTTTGACCTCTCGCCCCCCCCCCCCCCCCCCCATTCAAAAACTTCTTACGGACGGCCACGGACACCTCCTCATACACTCATCCTTCCCAGATTACTCGAGGGCGGAGGAACATCGGGATAGTACTCAGGAATCGAGGGTGAGGTGGAGAAACTCTTTTTCTCGCTGTGAGCCGACGAAGACGAGGCCGAGGAGGAGGAGGAGGCGGCGGCGGAGGAGGACGGAGGTGAGGCGGACGAGGAGACGGAAGGAGAGGCACATGAGGAGTATATCGACGCGGCTGCCACCATCCCCGCTGCAGCCGTCGTCGTAATAGCAGGAGAAGTAGCAGTAGAAGAAGTAGTTGAGCCTCCGTCCATGCATTCTTCGGGGTTGTGGCCTTGGTAGACGGAGATGTACCCGCTCATACTTCTAAGTCTCATGCGGTACACGAAGTCCAGGAGGTCGAGGGAGTTCTTGCGCGTCACCGTGTCCAGTTCGACGATTACCATGTACGAGAAGAGTTTGGCGTGGTGCCTCGAGCGTCGCCGGAAGAATGAGAGTTTCTTGAGGCCCAGGTCGTCGTCTATGTTGCAGTAGATGAACAGCGCGCCCGTCCACTCCTTCCAGAGCTTCTCCATTTTCTGTGACGGGACGTTGGGGAAAGAGAGATCGGGAAGGAAGATGACGAAGGAGGGGAAGAAAGGAAGACAGAGGGAGTGTTAGTTTATCGTATTGGACCTCACCATCTGACTGCATCAATCTATCGTACTGGCACTCACCTATCCATGCATGCATCCATCTATTCTCTCGTTAAGATATCTATCGTACTGGCACTCACCTATCCATGCATCCATTTATACTCTCGTTAAGATATCTATCGTACTGACACTTGCCTGCGCCATAACGGGCTGGGGCAGACTACTAGATCCCACCAAGAAAGCCTACCGGCGCCGTATGCTGAAGGTAAAATAAAAGCGTACCGGATTTAGGTCCCCGTCCAGCGTCATGAAGCCCAGCACGATGTAGCACCTGGCCCACTGCGAGGGGTCACTAGGGCAGGTGACGAGGAGCTCCGGGACCCACGCCAGCACCTCCTCGTATTCACCTGAGTGTATTGGGGAGGAGGGAGACAATGGTTCTGTGTTCGCCTGATCCTAACACCAAACAAAAAGAAAAACATCAAATATAACACTGTTCCACCATGCTCACCCTGATGGAGAATGCAGTCGGGGCCGAGACTCGCCTCCAGACGCCGGTAGTCCCCTGTGGGTACGCCGCCCTCGGGGATCGCACGCAGGTGTATCACGGGGAACTGGACTGCAGGTGTGTGGGAGAGAGAAGAAACAGGTGAGCAGAGGTAAGGAGAAATAGATGTAACATAGGTATACACAATAGAAAATCAGATAAACAAGAAAAGAGAAGAAAACAAGAAAACTGACAATGTGGAAAGGCGAGGAAAGGTAAGTGAGGAGACAGATAGACAAATAGATGTAACATAAAACAATAGAAAATCAGATAAAAGATAAACAAGAAAAGATAAGAAAACAAGGAAACTGACAATAAAACAAAACAAAACAACAAGAAAGCAAAGAACACAAACCAAACCAAAATAATAGAGAAAATCAGAAAAAAAGAGGAACAAAAGAGAAAAAAATTGCAATAGCAGGTAACTCAGCCAGGGATTATAAGGTTTCGCACTTATCAACCCTCGCAGGTGAAGCAATTAGTGAGGGAGAGGTAAGAAGAAGAGGAGGAGGAGGAATACATAGGAAGAACAGACACCAGAAGACCTATCGGTCTATGGCGAGGGTGTCTGTTTACTACCGCTACTACTAGTAATCTACGTGTGGTAGAACAGGACAGAATAGATGAAGGCTCCTCCCCACCCACCTCTCCCTCCGGCAACGTGCCGGCAGGAAATAGTTAGAAGAGAACACCATGTACCTTTAAGGAAGAAAGGGACATGGAAATTTTACAGTAAAGAGAGAAATAAGAGGAAATTACTACCCTTAACTTACACTACTGGTAACCTAAGCTGTGGGAAAAAAATGGCTTCATTACATAAGAACATAGAAACACAGGGAGACTTGAAGAGGCCGAGTGGCCTACACAGGGCAGCCCCAGAATCCCCCCTAATACTCACGATGGGTGAGGTGTAGTTTCAGGGGCACAGGTGGAGGCTTGATCCTCGTTTTACCGGCAGTACTAGGCACGCACCAGTACCCTGTCACCTTACTGCACCCACACCTCACTCCATCTGTCATGCGGACATTAACTGTTGCTTTACTCTATTGTTAACTTACGCTACTTGCAGTCTAGGTTGTGGGGGAGAATAATATGGATTTAAGTTGAGGTCTTGCTGCAATCTGTCTGAAAACATGCGAAGAAGGGTCAGTATAATCTTATAGTTATAGTATAGGCAAGTTACGGAGCGCTGGAATTTGTTTGGCTGTTCGTCGCTGTATCTTTTCTAGCAAAACTTGATCTTTTATATAATTCGGTGACCAGAACTGAACGGCGTATTCTAGGTGTGGTCTTACAAATGCTAAATATAATCTCTTCATAAGTTCGGGTGATTTATAATCAAAGTTTCTTGAGATTAATCCCAACATCATATTGGCTTATTTACTCGCTGCAGAACATTGATCACTCATTTTAAGAGTGTTACTGATAATGACTCCAAGATCTTTTTCTTGTTTTACTTCGCTGAGCTCATGTCCTTGAATCTGATATTTAAAGTTAGGATTTTTTTTCACCTATGTGCATTACTTTACATTTATCTACGTTAAAACTCATTTGCCATTTTTCGCTCCAGTCAGCAAGTCTTATTAAGTCTGATTGAATATTCTTTCAACTCTGACTGTTCATTACCGTACCTCCTAATTTGGTGTCGTCGGCGAATTTGGCTACTTTTGATAGGATATCAATTTCTAAGTCGTTCACGTAAATTATGAACCTTGGGGCACGCCACTGGTGACGGGTTGGCAATCCGATGCTTCACCATTAAGAACTACACGTTGTTCTCTGTCGGTGAGCCAGTCATGAATCCACGCACATAGATGGTCGTTAATACCGTGGGAACGCAGTTTTGAAATAAGCCTAACGTGAGGAACTTTATCAAACGCTTTCTGAAAATCTAAGTAAATTACGTCATATGGTCTTCGGGCGTCCCAACTTGTATAAACATCGTTGAAAAAGGTTAATAGGTTGGTAAGGCAAGACCGATTACTACGAAATCCATGCTGACTATCAGTTATCAAATCATTTATTTCAAGGAAAGTGATCATTTTATCCCTGATTATTTTTTCGAATAGTTTAATTAGGACAGACGTAAGGCTGATGGGAGGAGGAGAAGGAGGAAGAGGAGGTACTACAGAGAAAAGAAAATGGAGGAGGTTGTAAAATGGGGTTAAAAATAGGAGGCGGAGGAGGAGGAGGTATTACACAGAAAAGAAAATGGAGGAAGTTGTAGAAGAGGGTTGGAAGAGAGGGTTAAGAGGAGTAGGAAGAAGAAGAAGAGGAGGAGGAGAAGGAGGAGGAGGAGGAGGAGGAGGAGGAAAATAGGGTGAGGAGGTATTATGAAAGGGAGAAGGAGAGAGAGAGAAAAAGTTAAGAAGCCCTCCACTATACCCCCCTTCTCTCTCTCTCTCTCTCTCTCTCTCTCTCTCTCTCTCTCTCTCTCTCTCTCTCTCTCTCTCTCTCTCTCTCTCTCTCTCTCTCTCTCTCTCTCTCTCTCTCTCTGTTAGGTCCAGGCGAATCTTTAGTCACGGAAAATAAAGTCGCACGTAACTAATCTTTTTCTTCTTTTTTTTGCTACGGGGATGTTGTTCTTTACCGACCTGGCTAGTTCTTTACCGATCTGGCTAGTTCTTTATCGATCTGGCTAGTTCTTTACCGACCTGGCTAGTTCTTTATCGATCTGGCTAGTTCTTTACCGACCTGGTTAGTTCTTTACCGATCTGGCTAGTTCTTTACCGATCTGGCTAGTTCTTTACCGATCTGGCTAGCTCTTTACCGACCTGGCTAGTTCTTTACCGACCTGGCTAGTTCTTTACCGATCTGGCTAGTTATTTACCGACCTGGGTAGTTATTTACCGATCTGGCTAGTTATTTATCGATCTGGCTAGTTATTTACCGACCTGGCTAGTTTTTTACCGATCTGGCTAGTTCTTTACCTACCTGGCTAGTTCTTTACCGATCTAGCTAGTTCTTTACCGACCTGGCTAGTTCCTAATGCTACTCCACTGCTTCCTACTCACTCACCTCCGATTTCCAGGCCCTTGAGGAGGTCACCCGTTGCAAGGAGCGGGTTGGCCACGAGTTTCCCGAGCCAGGTGAGATACTGCTTGCTCTTCACCTCTCTCTCCGGCAGGGCGAGGGTGGGCAGCCGGCGGAATCGAAGGTGAGGCCGTTGTTTGGTGGGCGCCTTGTGGAGGATGAAGGAGATGGAGAAGGCGCCCCTACCCCGCTCCTCCTGTGGTGTGGAAGGTGGTGGTTGGTGGTGATGGTTCTGGTGGTGGTGTGTGTTGGTTGTAAGGGCGTGGGGATAGAAATGAGAGCTGGAAGAGACGGAAAAAGTGGAGTGAAGAAAGAGAAGGGAATGGACCGAACGAAGAATAGAAAAAGAGAGAGGAAAGGGGAATGGAAGAAGAGGGAGGAAGGGGAAAAGGGAGAAAAAGAAGGAGAGGAAAGAACGAAGAATAGAAAAAGAGGGAGGAAAGGAAGTGGAAGAAGAGGGAGCAAAGGGGAATGGAAGAAGAGAAAGGAAGGGGAAAAGGAAGAAAAAGAAGAAGAGGAAAAGATAAATACAAATAGATTGGTGGAAAAAAAAATCTCCAGATGGACTAACCTAACCTACCTTCCCTTCCCTTCACTCTTACCTAATACCCCTTACCTGCCCTCTAACCTTACCTAAGCTAACCCTATCTTATCCATTCTACTTTCCTTTCAGCCTTATCCAGCCCTACCCTAACCTAACCTACCTTCCCTTCCCTTCACTCTTACCTAATAATCCTTACCTTCCCTCTACCCTTGCCTAACTAACCCTATCTTATCCAT
This sequence comes from Eriocheir sinensis, assembly GCF_024679095.1. Taxonomy (NCBI): domain Eukaryota; kingdom Metazoa; phylum Arthropoda; class Malacostraca; order Decapoda; family Varunidae; genus Eriocheir; species Eriocheir sinensis. The sequence continues at coordinate 14,807,101 of NC_066527.1, forward strand.
TCTACTTTCCTTTCAGCCTTATCCAGCCCTACCCTAACCTAACCTACCTTCCCTTCCCTTCAATCTTACCTAATACCCCTTACCTTCCCTCTAACCTTGCCTAACTAACCCTATCTTATCCCATCTACTTTCCTTTCAACTTTATCCAGCCCTACCCTAACCTAACCTACCTTCCCTTCCCTTCAATCTTACCTAATACCCCTTACCTGCCCTCTAACCTTACCTAAACTAACCCTCACCTGGTCTTGGAAATTGGCGGGTCGTGGTCCGGGCGGCGTGCGAGGAACAGACGGGGTCCAGATCGAAGGTGCCAGCGACGCCTTCCTCCGCGTGATCAGCAATTCCACCAGGCTGTTCATTCGCGAGGAGCCGGGCGTGGCCACAGTCTTGATCTTGTTCCAGTTCTCCGACGACGACAGGCTGGACGACCTCGAGAAATCGCTCTTCCGCCGGTGAACTGGGAGGAACATGTCTTGGGAGTTGAGTCGCTGCGGTGGAGGCGGTCGTGAGTGTGGTTTTACAGGCGAAGGAGGGATGGACTGATGTGACTTGCTGATGGATACCTGCTTCACTAATTGGGGTCTGTTTGGCGGTGATGCAGGTGGTGGTGGCGGCGATGCAGGTGGCGGTGGTGATGTTCCATGCGGTGGTGGGGACGTTCTTGAAGGCGGTGGTGCTCTCGTTCTGGGAGGTGAGTCTCTGAGGTCCACCGGCGTCGTTCTTCTGTGGGAGTCGATGGAGAGCCCGTGTTGCATGGCTCTGGTTAGCTCATCGTCTCTTTGAAGGGTCACGTGATGGTCATCCCTCAAATCAATGCTCCTGAAGCCCTGTTGGTCCCTGGAGAGGCTAAAGTTAAGAGACACTGTACCGCTTCGTTTGTCTAGGCTTCTTCGGGCGGCCATTCTCTGTTCCCCGGTGCTCCTGAAGGCCTCACGTCGCTCCTGTAAAGTCTTCGTGTCCCTACGCTCCAACGGGACACTTCTGGGATTCATTCTTTCTTGTGGGGGATTCCTAACGTCCTCGAGGGAATCATCCAGCGGGGGGAAAGGTCCTCCATCCTCCTCGACGAACGTAACTGAGCTTTTTCTGCCTTCGGGTCTTTGAGGAATGGTGATGCTGCCGCCGCTGCCTCGCCTCTGCGCCTCGGCTTTGGTGGACCGGCGGCGAAGAGAGACCTTGAAGTTGACGAGTTTCTTCTTCTTGACGTTTTTGATGATGGCCGGCGGCGCGAGCTCCTGTTTGAGGCGGCGGTGAGGCCCGAGCTCGTAGATGTTCCGATCCTCCTCTGTCATGTGTGGGTCCATTGCGTGCAGGAGGAGAAGAAGAAGAAGACAAAGACGACGAAGAAGAAGGAAGAGGAAGAACAAGGGTGATTAAACGAGATGATATTGGAGAACAGAGAAGAGGAGAGAGAAGAGAAGGGAACAGAAGAGAAATGAAGGAGAGGAGAGGAGGAGACGAAGAAGGAAGAGGAACAAGAATGACTAGACGATATGGTAGGAATAAAAGATGGAAAAAGAGAAGAGTGAAGAGGAGAGGAAGGAAAGGGAAGAGAAACGACGGAGAGAGGAGAAGAAGACGAGGAGAAGGAAGAGGAGGAGAAACAGGAGGAGGAGAAGAAAAGAGGAAGGAAAAGGGACGAGGGTGATTTTTTTCTTATCTTCTTCGTTTTCTGCTTCTTTCTTTATCTTTCTTCGCTCTTCCGAAGTCTCTTTATTTGTTTGTCGACGTTTCCCTCCTGTTTTACTTTTCCTCGTCTCTCCTTTGTTTTTCCTCTCTTCGTTCGTTCGATTATTTTTTCGTTTATTCTTCGTTAATGTCTCCTTCCTCCTCCACTTCTTCTTCTTCTTCTTCTTCTTTTTCTTCTTTTTTTTTTTCTTCTTCTTCTTCTTCCTTGATTTGTACAGACTCTGAAATAAAAAAAATAGAAACATTTTAAAAGTCTTCTATTTCTTCACTCTCCTCCTCCTCCTCCTCCTCCTCTTTTTCACCCTTCCGTAAATAGTAACTCCTCCTCTTCCTCCTCCTATTAACCCTTGTCTTACTGTCTTAACTTCCCATCCCCCCTCCTCCTCCTCCTCCTCCTCCTCCTCCGCCTTCTTCGGCGTATAGGGAAGCAGTACAAGGAAGCCGTGACCCTGTCCTGTATAGTCTCAGTATAGACCTTGTATTTTTGTTGTTGTTGTTGTTGTTGTTGTTGTTGTTGTTGTTGTTGTTGTTGTTGTTTTCTCTATCCACATAATTCTTCCAACATCTATTTTTTCTTTTTTTTTTCGTTTTGTAGTTCTATGGCAAGATTGTTCTGATATATATAGATATATATATATATATATATATATATATATATATATATATATATATATATATATATATATATATATATATATATATATATATATATTTTCTTTTAGTTGTCTGTCTGTCTGTCTATTAATCTGTCTTTCTATTAGTTTGTCTATTTATCTATTGTCTATTAAAACTTTATTATTGAGCGTACCTATACTTTTTTTAATCATTCGATGTGTGTGTGTGTGTGTGTGTGTGTGTGTGTGTGTGTGTGTGTGTGCGCGTCAGACCGAACACAAGAGCAGCCTTACAATGGACACACACACACACACACACACACACACACACACACACACACACACACACACACAGACAGAAACACGCACTCAACATACAGTTAAATGACCTTTCATATCTTCTGTACTTAAAGATAAAAAAATAAAAATATCAATTATAATAATAATACTTAACACAAAAAATAACAAAAAAACAAACAAACCCCTGAACACTTAAACCTTACTAATAAAAAAAGAATATAAGTAAACAAACAAATAAAAACACAAGGTAAAAACAAACAAAACAAACAAAAAACAATAGAACACGTATATAAATCACCTTTTCTTCACACCAATCAACACACACACACACACACACACACACACACACACACACACACACACACACACACCTGTCCTTTCCTTTTCACTCTCTATCTCTTCAAAATCTCACGTGCGGAGCCTTCAAACAAAACAAAGAAAAACAGGATCACAACACAAACGAGACGAGACACAGAGAGACTGAGACAACTGGAAGGAGGAGGAGGAGGAGACCACGATGACGACACCCTCCCTCCACGGACTTCGAAGCGACACTGGCTGGCTGGCATACCTTGAGGGCGTCCCGTCTTTTGCATGGCTTCAGGGTTCCGATCAGAGGCTGCGAGATCCCCTTGTCACGTGTTTGTAGATTCTAAGCCTATGGTACACTGATATCATGGTAGCTACAGTTAATCTTGGCTTTTGTGTGTGTGTGTGTGTGAAGGGGGTGGGGGGTGGGGGGGAGGGGGTTCAATACACACAGCCAATTTAGATAGAGTGGAGTCAAATGTTCTTATTTTTAAACGTATCGGGTTCCCATTACGACTGTTTTCCTAGGCCACGGAGAATATTAGGTGGGTTTTCATGGGTGATTTTTCCGCTCAAGATCCGGATGTCGTGTAAAAATATCACCAGGATCACGTGAGTCTGTAAAAATCCCTACAACTTCTACGAGAGGCTTTTCAAACAGACGAACTGAGGTGCCGATATGTTAAGAGTACTGGCTATAGGCTCCTCGTGTCATCAGCTCCCCTCCTCTTACTGACAGTCTTCTACATCTTAAGCTTCGCCGCAGTGTTGCCTCTCTTTCTCGCTTCTATCGATATGTTCACGCTGACTGCTCTTCTGAACTTCCTAACTGCATGCCTCCCCCCCTCCGACGGCCACGCTGCACTGACTTTCTACTCTTGCTCATCCCTAAATTGTCCAAATCCCATATGAAAGAGTTAACCAGCATCTTCATTCTTTCATCCCTCTCACTGGTAAACTCAGCAATAGCCTTCCATCGTCTGTATTTCTCCTGCCTACAACTTGAACGCTTTCAAAGGGGGAGTATTAAGTTAGTGTTATTTATTTATTATGTAGTATTGTTATCAATTTCTCTCTCTTTTTTTATTTTATTTAAACATAGGCACATGTATAATATTTACATTCCCAAAGGTGCACTGTCGTGTGCTGCCTATTCGAAGGGCAGAATAAAAACTATATAAAAATAACTACATAAACTATAAAAAATATATATATATATATACTATAAAAAAATAAAAATAAAACATACAATACAGAATATATGTGAGCGCACTGCACACTACACTCTTGTCACTGCTCCACCACGAGTGTCAGTGGGTGGGGAGTGAGCCTCCAGTGGTGGGCCGACAGTTTTATTTTTGGGTGTTCATCTCCGGATGTTTGGTATACAGGCCGTGAACATGTTCCACATCCGGCAGACTCTTCCTGAAAAGGTGCGTTGGTGCTGGCTGGTACGGGAACACGGCACCTCCACTGCGTCACCACGGATAGCACCGTTCTCGTGTCCCGCGTGGTGACTCTCGGAGGTTGGCGTAAGCCCACCAGATGTGGCACTCCCTGCACTTGTGCCTTATGTAACACCACAAGAGCAGCTACGTCCCTGCGGTGTTCCAAGGAGTCGACGGAGTTGAGAGTTTCCTGCCCGGTTGGGGGTCCGCATCCACCAGTCGCAGTGCCCGTCTCTGGATGGCGTCGAGTCTCCTGTGCGAGGCAGCACGACATCCAAGAGAGGGCAGCGTACTCCAGGTAAGGCCGTATCTGGGCCTTGTAGAGCAACAGCCTCCCTTTTTGTCGAGGAAGCTGGCCACCCTTCGCAGGCAGGAGACTCTGTGGGAGGCCTTTGGGCAATGTGTTTGATGTGGCTGTCAAACCGTAGCCCTCGATCCACTTCCACTCCCAGAATCTTGACGGATTCCTGGAGTGGAGGGGACGCCACCAAAGCTTAGCTTCCCTCCACTGCTGGCCTGGCAGTGGGGATCGAGAGACCACCATGGCCTGGGTCTTCTCTGGAGCAAAGGTCACCTGCCAGCGGGCCCCCCACTCCTGTAGCACCTTCAGCTGCTGATTGACCTCGTCAGCAGCTCGCCCACAGTCTTGTCTGGGGTAGGTGCAGAGAGAGTGCAGTCATCAGCGTAAGCTGAGACTGCTGGCAGCTGCCGGAGAAGGTCGTCCACATATATGTTCCACAGAACTGGCCCTAGCACTGAGCCCTGTGGCACTGATGCCTCCACTGGCAAGGAGTCGGACGTCTGCCCGTTGACGACAACCTGGAGGGTCCTTCCTTGGAGGTAGTCTCCAGGAGCTGAAGGAGGTCACCTTGGATGCCCTTAGCACGGAGTTTTCAAGGAGACCTCCGTGCCACACCCTGTCAAAGGCACCCGCTATGTCCAGGGCTACCACGACAGTGTCCAGGCCGTCGTCAAGGGCGTCCTGCCAGTTCTTGGTGAGGAGCATCAGCAGATCAGAGGTGGACCGGCCAGGTCTGAACCCATACTGTTGGTCCGAGAGGAGGTAGTTGTCCTTGAGGTGGCGACAGACTACGTCCGCCACGACCCTCTCGAACACTTTCCCCACCACAGACAGCAAGGAGATGGGCCGGTAGTTTTTGGGGTCAGACCTGGAGCTCCTTTTGTGGACGGGAACCACTCGAGCCTCTTTCCACGCCGATGGCCAGGTGTTTTCCCGGAGGCAGGCAGAGAAGACTGTGGTGAGAGGGGCAGCCAACTCGTGGGCACACTGCTTCAGCAGGTGCGGGCTGAGGTCATCGGGGCCGGTCGCCTTCTGGGTGTCCAGCCCTCTCTCTCTCTCTCTCTCTCTCTCTCTCTCTCTCTCTCCCCAGTTAGCGCTCTGTCCTCACTCCGGGAGGTCAAGCCGCACGCGCTCCTGCTTCCGTGACCTCTCTCGCTTGCGATTCCACCCTCGTGTGCTGTACTGCACTGTACTTTAGATCTTGCTCTGCTGTGTGCCGTGTTCTATTTCGCGTTGTGCTGCGTACTGCTTATTGTCAACCGAGTTTGTTAGCTGCTTGCAGGGGTGTGCTGAGTGCCTGTGCTGATTGCTGTGCGACCACGTGCTTCGCTGGACAGGATTAAGTGTTGCCCTTATTTTTACTACCTCTCTCTGCCTGTATCTACCCTCTCGACGTAGCGCCCTGTAAACCATATATACACATATACACAAAACACAGTGTTACACTCTTTCTGCCATATTCATTATATATTTCCTGATTCCACTCTTACACCACTCCCTTCACAGGTGTGGAGAGTGACCTGACCTGACTTGACCCGAGTATTCCCCTGAGACACACTAATTCTCTTAATTACTTCCTCACCTGCGTCTCTCTCCCTCTCGTCCCTCGCGTTTCGCTCCTCCTCCTTTTCTCTCGCCCCCCCCTCTCTCGCCTTCTCTCTCTCTCTCTCTCTCTCTCTCTCTCTCTCTCTCTCTCTCTCTCACACACACACACACACACACACACACACTATTCTCACTTATTCACGCGCGCGTCCATTTACCCTACGAAAAAGAAAAAAGAAAAACAAATAAATAGATAAACACTACTCACTTGCTCTCTCCTCCTTACCAAGATGGCGCTAAAGAAATGCTCGACCTGCACAGGCCATTTCTTCTCAGGACGATCGACCGTCTGCAAGATCTGCCTGTTGACACAGCAGATGGAAACGAGACTCCTTCAACAGGACGAAAGGCTGACGGCTGGCGAGGAGATCACCGAATTAACACGTACTATTGAAACCTTGCAGGAGTTTATCCAGGCCAACATCGTCGCCCCTGCTGCAAGTGACGCCTCATCACCCTCCGCACCTGCTCTCGATGCCCAGCCACCTTCCGAAGAAGACACGTCACAGGGGACCGGTAGAGCTGCACTTGACGCTGAATGCTTCACCCCCGTGAGAGGAGGAGCCAGACCCGCCCCTAGAGCCATTTATCCTACTCATTGCTACAACAGATTTGCCATACTGGAGGAGGAGGACGAGGAACAGAGCACCTTCCTGGTCGGTGACTCTATGATTCGCCATCAGGTGGTTGAATTCTGTGGCAGAGTCCCCCGTCGTAGGCGTAACTACTGTTATCCTGGAGCTGGTGTTGACGACATCACAGCTGCCCTGGACGAGGTCTCCGCTGAGGCCTCTAATGACTCACTCTTTGTTCTCCACACAAGTACAAACGACGTCACCACGACCCGGTCTGAGGAACTGCTGGACAAGTACCGTAGGCTCATCCAGCAGTATAAGTCTAAATCCCCAAATATTTTGAATTCAGGAACTCTACCACGGATGTGGGATGAGGGCGACTTCTACAGTAAGGCCTTCAGCCTCAACAACCGCCTACAGACTCTCTGCGGAGAGCTTGACGTCGAGTTCTTTAACGCCTGGAACCATTTCTACGGCCAGAGTAAACTTTTCCAAAGGGACGGCATACACCTGTCCCCCATCGGGGCAGCCAGATTCGGAAGGCTCCTCAACGAAGCCGTATGTAACGCCCGAACAACAAAAAACGACTCTCAGCCACGTCCTTCCATTCCGCCCGTGTAAATAGACACCATACACCGCAACAGACTCGTAACATTGAACCCTCCAGTACCACCACCTCTATTACCAAGCCTCAAGATAACCTAAGAGTCCTTAGTTTCAATGCGCGTAGCCTAAGCAACAAGTTTGATGAACTGCGATGTCTTGCTCTGACAGAAAACTTTGACAAAATTGCTATAACCGAAACATTTATCGACACCACAAATATTGATTTAAGTTCCGAATACAACATAGATGGCTACAGACTCTTCAACAAGGATCGTGTAAACCGTAGAGGTGGTGGTGTCGCCCTTTTTGTCAAAAGCCATTTGCAACCCACTGACAAAACACCAAGAAACAGTAACGTTGAACATTTGTGCGTGCGAGTAAACACTGCAAAAGTCAATTTAAATATATCTGTCACTTACAGGCCTCCGAGGCAATCACTCGATGCCGATCTTGAAATGTACAGCGTCTTAAGGCAGGCACTTAATAACAGCGACTCACTGATATTAGGAGACTTTAACCTCCCCCATATCGACTGGGCGACACTGTCGGGTACAGAAGGTGAGTCCCATAGAATGATCGAATTTTTAGAGGAAAATTATCGAAGCCAAATGATTTCTGAACCAACTCGACAAAATAACATACTTGACCTAGTTATAACGACCCAAGATAACCTAGTCAGTAATGTCACGGTAGGAGAGCACCTCGGTTCCTGCGATCATAAACTAGTGCGCGTTGACATTAGAGCTCAAACATCGGTGACTGAAAATAAAGTAAAGGTGCCCAATTTCAAAAGAGCCAACTTCGTAGAAATCCGACGAAAACTAATAGATATGCAACTATCAGATGACGGCAATGTAGAGGACGCCTGGCTAAGCTTTAAAAATCACTTACTCACTCAGCAGGACACATTTGTCCCCTTGTGCGAATTAACACTAATAAAAGCCCACCTTGGTTTAATAGCGAAATTAAACACTCAGTCAAGGAGAGAAAATTGTTTTACAGTTTAAAGAAAAAACAAAGCACGCCCGAAAACATTAGACTCTACAATGATGCAAGGCGACGAGTAAAAAGATTAGTGCGTCAGGCAAAGCGTAGATATGAAGAAAATATTGCAGCCAACTGTAAAAATAATCCGAAATCCTTCTTCAGTTACATAAACAACAAAAAGGCGATCAGAAGTGGAATTGGACCCTTAACAAACAGAGAGGGTGCACTAATGACTGACAGCCAACACGTTGCAAACCTATTAAACAATTATTTTTCCTCGGTGTTTAATGCTAACAGTCCTCCCACCACTACCACCAACACCAGTACTAATGTAAATCCCGAGCATGCATTGCCTAACTTTGAAATAAAACCCGACGTAGTCCTTAAAGCCCTCAAATCACTTAAAACAAATAAAAGTCCTGGACCTGACGAAATTTATCCAACTCTGCTGAAAGAAACAAAGAGCGAAATACTCTCCTCCCTCACAACCGTATTCAATATGTCCTTGCGACAAGGTATCGTCCCTTCTGATTGGAAAAAGGCTAACGTGACACCGATTTTTAAGAAAGGAGACAAAAAAAGTACCAGGTAATTACAGGCCCATTAGTCTAACTTCGGTTGTAGGTAAGCTACTTGAGGGCATAATTAGACAAAATTGTGAGTTACCTTGAAAGCCACTCATTAATTGGGGACTCACAACATGGCTTCCGAAACAAAAGATCCTGTCTATCAAACCTATTAACCTTTTATAACGACCTCTTCTCTGTTTATGACGTAACCAAATAACTGGACGTAGTCTATCTTGATTTCCAGAAAGCGTTTGATAAAGTCCCGCATCATAAATTACTTTGCAAATTAAAGCAAATAGGTATTGACGGTCAAGTAAACCAATGGATCGCGAATTGGTTGAGCAACAGACAACAAAGAGTAGTGATTGACTGATTTAACTCAGAGTGGGCGCCGGTCACTAGTGGCGTCCCTCAGGGCTCGGTTCTTGGCCCAGTGCTCTTCATTATTTACATCAACGACGTGGATGTTGGACTCAATAATCGCATTAGTAAATTTGCAGACGACACAAAGATTGGTAACTCGGTTCTCACTGACGAAGACAGGCAAAGCCTCCAAGAGGATTTGCACACAATTTCAGCTTGGTCGGATAGATAGGAGATGCCCTTTAACGTAGACAAGTGCCAGGTCCTTCATGTTGGAACGAGGAATAAGAAGTTCGATTACGAAATGCGCGGCGTTAAACTCAAAAGCGTTCAATGCGTCAAGGACTTGGGGGTCAAAATCGCGTCAAATCTCAAATTCTCACAGCAATGCATCGATGCAGCAAATAAAGCGAACAGAATGTTGGGCTTCATTAAAAGAAACTTTTTATTCAAGAATAAAGATGTAATACTTCCGCTCTACAATAGTTTAGTCAGACCCCACTTGGAATATGCGGTACAGTTTTGGTCTCCCCACCATGCACAGGACATTGCTAAATTAGAAGGTGTTCAGCGCCGGGCAACGAAAACGATCCCTTCCTTGCGCAACAAATCCTACGAAGAAAGGCTTTCCACCCTTAACATGTTCTCTCTTGAGAAACGTCGCCTCCGAGGAAAACTGATCGAATGTTTTAAAATACTTAATGGTTTCACGAATGTAGACAGATCAACATTGTTTATGATCGATGACACTTTGCGCACGAGGAACAATGGCGTAAAACTCAGATGTAGACAAGTAAATTCAGATTCCACCAAATTTTTCTTCACCAACGTTGTAGTGCGAGAATGGAATAAGCTCCCACCATCAGTGGTCCAGTGTAACACGATTGACTCCTTCAAATAAAAGCTCGACCGTCACTTCCTTCAACTTAATATCAACTAGAGTAGAAATGCAACGTTTTGGAGCCTTCTGATTAATGTCAAATCACTTAGGTTTAAGGACAGACCACCAAGTCTGGACCATGGGGTCTGTGTGGTCTGATTTTCTATGTAAATCTATGTAAATATCTCTCTCTCTCTCTCTAACACCTTTTACCTCTCCAACATAAATATTTTACTCCAGTATTCACAATTTACCTTTGAAATCTAAATTCTCCTCCTCCTCCTCCCTTCTCTCTCTCTCTCTCTCTCTCTCTCTCTCTCTCTCTCTCTCTCTCTCTCTCTCTCTCTCTCTCTCTCTCTCTCTCTCTCTCTCTCTCTCTCTCTCTCTCTCTCTCTCTCTCTCTCTCTCTCTCTCTCTGCGAGCGTGTGTGTGTGTGTGTGTGTGTGTGTGTGTGTGTGTGTGTGTAAAACCCGTCTCAAGTGTTTATAAATCACACACACACACACACACACACACACACACTTGATCAGGGGGGAGGGAGGGGGGAAGAAAAAAGTGCATGCAGGTCTTTTTTTTTAATTGAAACCTTCCACCTCCTTCAGCTCCTCCTCCTCCTCCTCCTTCTCTTCTCTTTATCACGGGGAAAAGAAGAGGAAGAGGATGACACTTAAGATAGTAAAACGTCAAAACAATCAGACTAGTAAAAAGATATGGATACTTGTTTTTTTTGTTCATCGATATGATGCGGTCAGAGCTCAAGTCAGTGATAATAATGATAATAATGAGAGTAAAAATAGTAATAATAGTAATAAAATAATAATAATAATAATAATAATAATAATAATAATAATAATAATAATAATAATAATAATAATAATAATAATAATAATAATAATAATAATAATAATAGTAATAAAGAGTACAAAATGATAAAAATTATGAAAATAAAAACAATAATGACAATAATAATGATAAAAATAACAAGAACAAAACTAATACTACTTGTACGGTACTGAAAAAAAAAATACAGCACGAGTCATTATCTATAGACTAACTTTGAAGCTCCTGTACAAAGTAATACTAATTAACAATACATTCATATATACATCAGCAATACATTACATGCATCGTTATATCGTTCAAAGCGAAGCCAGCAGACATGTCATTAAACTTATGCTATCGACATGGTAATGAAAGAATCAACTGGTATCTTCATTCTTTCATCCTATTCTGTCCAACTTCCTATAGCAAGAGTTAGCCAGCATCGTCACTCTTTCAGCCTTATTCTCTTCAGCTTCCTAATGCAAGGGTCAATCAATATCGTCACTTTTTCATCCTTGCAAGAGTTAACCAGTATCGTCTCTCTTTCATTCCTGTTTTGTCCAACTTCCTAATGCAAGAGTTACTCAGTATCGCCACTCTTTCATCTCTACTCGGTTCAACTCCCTAATGTAAGAGTTGGCCAGTATCGTCACTCTTTCATCCCTATTCTGTCCAACTTCATATTGCAAGTTACCCGGTATCGTCACTCTTTCATCCCTATTCTGTCCAACATTATATTGCAAGAGTTACCCGGTATCGTCACTCTTTCATCCTTTTTCTCTTCAATTTCCCCTTTTCCCTTCCTTTCCTTCAATTTTTCCTCCGTTCCTTCCCCTTTTCCCACCTTTCCTTCTTTTTCTCATCCACCTTTCCTTCTCTTTCCTTCTCACTCCACCTTTCAATCCCTTCTCCACCTATCCATTCATTTTCCCTTTCTTTCCTTCACTTTCTCCTCCCTTTCTTCCCTTTATCCCCATTTCTGTTTATTTATTCTCCTAACTCCACTTTTCCAACCCTTTCTCCACTCTTCTCCTTAATCCATCTTTCTTTCCTCTTCCTCTCTCTCCTTTTCCCTGCATTCCATCTTCCCCTTTGTCCATTTCCCTCTCTACTCCACCTTCCTTTTCTCTCCTTCCCCTCCATTTCTCCACCCTTCCTTCCCTTTCTCGTTTACCTTTCCTTCAATTTCTCTTCTCTCCCCTCCCTTTACCCCCATTTCCTTAACTTTCTCTTCCTTTCCTTCCCTTTCTTATATTCCTTCCCCACCTGTCCACCTCTCTCTCTACTCCACCTTCTTCCCCTGCGACAACACCTGGCTTCTAAGGGCGGGCCAGAGCAGGAGACTTAGCAGATTAATCGTGGTCATGGCCATGGCGAGGCGCTCGGAGGCAAAGATCGGCAGAAGGAGGAACATGGGCACGGAGACGAGGAGACGAACGGGCTCAATCCACATGGAGCCAAGGTGGGTCGTGTACAGCCCGCCGAGCCCAGCGTACGAGACGAAGATGTAGACGAGAGAGATCAGCCTCACCGCTTGACTGAGGTGCTATGAAGGGAGAGGAAGGAGGGTTAGTAGGGAGATTAGCGTTAGTTGGGTAAGGAAGAAGAGGAGAAGGATGAGTTAGGAGGGAGATTAGAGTTAGTAGGGTAAGGAAGAAGAGGAGAAGGATGAGTTAGGAGGGAGATTAGCGTTAGTAGGGTAAGGAAGAAGAGGAGAAGGATGAGTTAGGAGGGAGATTAGAGTTAGTAGGGTAAGGAAGAAGAGGAGAAGGATGAGTTAGGAGGGAGATTAGAGTTAGGAGGGAGATTAGAGTTAGTAGGGTAAGGAAGAAGAGGAGAAGGATGAGTTAGGAGGGAGATTAGAGTTAGTAGGGTAAGGAAGAAGAGGAGGAGGATGAGTTAGGAGGGAGATTAGAGTTAGTAGGGTAAGGAAGAAGAGGAGGAGGATGAGTTAGGAGGCAGATTAGAGTTAGTAGGGGTGAGGAAAGAGAAGGATGAGTTAGGAGGGAGATTAGAGTTAGTAGGGTAAGGAAGAAGAGGAGGAGGATGAGTTAGGAGGGAGATTAGAGTTAGTAGGGTAAGGAAGAAGAGGAGGGGGATGAGTTAGTAGGGAGATTAGAGTTAGTAGGGTAATGAAAAAGAGGAATAAGGAGGGTTATTAGGGGGATTAGCGTTAGTAAGGTAAGGCAAGGTAAGGTAAGAAAAGTGAAGGTATGATGAGGTCACTTAAAGCAACGAAAGGAAGGGGACTTACCACGACTCTCCCGCCGGCGTCGAAGTACATAATGAGGACGAACAAGCAGTGGAGGGAGAGGTACAGATTAATCCACCAGGGAGCGTCGTACTGGTGCTTCTTCCTCACGATCCGCTGCGGGGGAAGGGCAGGTGAGGACAGGTAAACAGGTGAAGAGACAAAGGTAAACAGGTGAAGAGAGAGAAAGAGGTGAGAGAGAGAGGAGAGAGAGAGAGAGAGAGAGAGAGAGAGAGAGAGAGAGAGAGAGAGAGAGAGAGAGAGAGAGAGAGAGAGAGAGAGATGAATAGGTATAAAAGTAAATAATGAATAATGATAAAGAGTTGAATAAATGATAAATAGATAAGTGGAATGATAACAAGTTAATGTGACTTTTTTTTCTTTCTTAATGCGTCTTCGGTAAGTTAAACACACACACACACACACACACACACACACACACACACACACACACACTACCCCTCCCCTCTATCTATCTATCTCTCTCCCCCTCTCTCTTAATCAATCTCCATTCAATAAAACACACACAAACACACGTACAAACCCCATTTCTCCATTTAAAACACACACACACACAGACTCAGAAAACCGAACCCGAACCAAAGAAAACGTGGCCCTTTAAGGCAGACTCCAGCAGACTCTCACCTCCGGCAGGTCATCGAGGTCGCCGAGTCGGGGCTTGCCCTTCACCCAGCCGGGCCCGTAGAAGATGGTCTTGATCTTGTCGAAGAGGCTGTCCACCGAGCATATGCGGCCCCAGAGGTCACGCCACGGGTCAGCCTGCGAGGGAAAGAATGGAAAAAGGTATATAATGTGTGTGTTAATGTGGCATGTTGTCGAATTTCTTCCTTTACTTTTCCACTTGTTTTGATTGTTTTCTTGTATTCTATTGAACGAACTCTACTTCAATATTCCATTTTACTTTTTAGTCTATTGATCGAACTCTGTTTCTTCTTGTCTATATTATGGTTTATGTCTAATTTCTTACTTTACTTTTCCACTTGTTTTGATTGTTTTCTTGTATTCTATTGAACGAACTCTACTTCAGTACTCCACTTTGCTTTTTAGTCTATTGATCGAACTCTCTATTTCTTCTTTGCTTTTCTACTTGTCTATATTATGTTTTATACGCCATTCATTATTTACTTTTATACCTATTCATCTCTCTCTCTCTCTCTCTCTCTCTCTCTCTCTCTCTCTCTCTCTCTCTCTCTCTCTCTCTCTCTCTCTCTCTCTCTCTCTCTCTCTCTCTCTCTCTCTCTCTCTCTCTCTCTCTCTCTCTCTCACGATCTTCTCTTCTCCCTTTACCTCTCCCTCTCACCTCCTCCCTGTATCACACGCTATTTCTCTCCCTCCTGTTACACCTGTTTACCTTTGTCTCTTCACCTGTTTACCTGTCCTCACCTGCCCTTTCCCCTTTACCTGTAGGCCAACGATGTGGTTGTTGTCCTTCTGCGAGATGGTGCCGTAGGTGAGCTCCTCGTCCTCCCGCTCCTCCACGAAGGTGCCAAACAGACGGTCCCAGATGATGAGCGTCGTGCCGTAGTTCTTGTCGATGCAGTACTTGTTCACGGCTGAGGGGAGAGGATGAGGGAAGGGAGAGGGTAAGAGGGTTCCCACACAGCCCCAAATTTTAAGCCCTCAGCCAATCAGGCCCAAGCCCTCAGTCCTACGCTATTATCCTAAGTTCTCAGCCGCATATCTTCGGTCATCAGCCCCTTTCCCTCAGCCCCTCTGCTTCCTTTTCCTTCTCTCTTTCGCTTCTCTTTTCCTTTCGTCTTTCCATTCCCTCTTCCTTCCATCTTTCTCTTCCTTCCATTCTCCCTTCATCACTCCATTCCCTTCTCCTTTCGTATTTATCTTAGACCCATTCTCCTTTCGTCTTTTCCTTCCCTTCTCCTTCTATCTTTCTCTTCCATTCTCCTTCCATCTCTCCATTCCATCTTTCTCTTTGTTCCATTCTTCCTCCATCTCTCCATTCCCTTCTCCTTATGTATTCCTCTTCGTCCCATTCTCCTTTCGTCTTTTCCTTTTCCTTCTATCTTTCTCTTCCATTCTCCCTCCATCTTTCCATTATCTTCTTCCCTTCCTTTCCCTTACCCAGCACCCTACCCCAACACATCCATCCCCCAACCTCAAGCCCTTAACCCCTTTTGAAGCCCCCTCTAAGCCCCTCAGCCCCTTACCATGGTGAACGCGGTGGTGGCTGGGCGTGGACATGACGAACTCGATAATGTGGCCGAAGACAGGGATGATTTTCTGCGTCTTGGGCCACGCCTCGTTGTGCACCCAGAAGGCCCACACGAAGCCCAGCTGACTATGGACTAGGAAGGTGGAGGGGGGCAGGCCGACCACCGCGAGGGGAATGAAGTACATCCACCTGGGGAAGAAGAGGAGGTGGATGAAGGAGGAGGAAGAGGAGGAGAAGGAAGGAGTTGGTGGGGAAGTAAAAGACAGAATGGATGGAGAAAGGAGATGTAGAAGGAGAGGAAAATAAAGGAAGGGAAAGAAAAAGAAGGAAAAGAATGAGGAAAAGATAAGGAAGGGAAGGAAAAGAAAGAAAGGAAAAAGGATTATGAGGAAAGGGAAAGTAGAAAAATGGTAAGGAAAAGGAAGGGAAGGGATGGGAAGAAGGGACAAGGGAAGGGAAAGAATGAGAAGGGAAGAGAAGGGAAGAAGGGGAAGGGAAAGAAAGAGAAGGGAAGGGAAGAGGGGACAAGGGAAGGGAAGGGAAGGAAAATAAATGAAGGAGAAGGAAAGGAAAGGAAAGGAAAACAAGGAAAGGAAAGGAAAAGGAGACGAAAGGAAAATATTAGTGGG
This sequence comes from Eriocheir sinensis, assembly GCF_024679095.1. Taxonomy (NCBI): domain Eukaryota; kingdom Metazoa; phylum Arthropoda; class Malacostraca; order Decapoda; family Varunidae; genus Eriocheir; species Eriocheir sinensis. Next base: position 14,823,240 of record NC_066527.1, read on the forward strand.
AAGAAAGTAAAAGAAAAAGAAACTAGACATTGGACACTCTAACGAGTGCAAACCGCCCGCTGCCAACACCCTCTGGTCGGAGTGCTCAAAATGTGAAAATATGCAATTAAGTCTTGGGTGAGGTCCTGCCCTACTTCATCTCTCAAAACTCGTGCCAGTGGAAGGATTACTTTATTTTTGACCTCGGTGACCTTGAACTTTGACCTTTGACCTTGAAAATCGAAATTTACCTGTGTGGAGCCATTAGTTGTCCACCTATGAAGTTTCAACATCCTAGCTGTAATGGTTCAAAAGTTATCGCGTTACAGAAAAAAAAAATTACACAGCTGAAAACAATACCTTCCGCAAAATTCTTTTGCGGGCGGTAATAAGGGATGGGAAGGGAAGAAGGGGAAGGCAAGAGGGGAAGGCAAGAGGGGACAAGGGAAGGAAAGGGAAGGAAAATAAAATAAATAAGGACTGGGAAGGGAAAGAAGGGGAAGGATGAAGGGGCAGGTGAAGGGCAATAAAAGGGGTTGGTCACTCACTTGAACGGCCTCATGGTGACTGAAATCCTGGCGCCCACCGATGCGTTCAAGTCCTCGGAGCTGTGGTGAACGTAGTGAGCCGCCCACATGAACGAGAGCTCTGCGGAGAACGAGAAGAGGTCAGGGTCACCTTCATCATCATCATCATCATTTTTCTTATCTCTATTTTCCTTTTCTTATGCCTATGTTTTCCCTTTTCATTCCCCTTCTTCTCTTTCCATTATCTTTTCTTCCGTCATTATCGTCATCTTCTTCATCATCATTATTATTCATTCATTCATTCACTCCTGTTTTTTTTCTTTCTTTTCCATTCTCCTTCTGTCCTTCCCTTCCCTTCCCTTCTTTCTTATTATCTTTTCTGTCGTTATTTTCATCATTATTTTTTTATCTCTCCTCTCCTTTTCTTTTGCTTGTATTGATTCTTTCTCTTCTATTTTCCTTCTGTCTTTTCCTTTCCTTCCCTTCTTCCCTTCTCTCTCTCTCTCTCTCTCTCTCTCTCTCTCTCTCTCTCTCTCTCTCTCTCTCTCTCTCTCTCTCTCTCTCTCAGTAAGTAGGATTATTAGCACCAGAAACTCGGTCGACACACACACACACACACACACACACACACACACACACACACACACATCGGTAATGTATGTGGGCCGCGCGGGGTCACGGCGGCCTCACCCCATGTATTTTGAGAGGCTCCAGTGTGTTGCCTGCATACCAAACACCACCACCACCACCACCACCAATACTACCACGATCACCACCACCACCACCATCACCACCACCACTATCACCTCCACTATTACCATTACCACCACCACCATCATGATTGTTAGACTCAGGAACCTGCAAATACTACTATCACCATCCCCACCACCACCACCACCACCAGCATCTTCAACTATCTACCAATACAGAGGTGAGGAAAGGTAAGGAAAGGTGTGTGACATCTTAAAACAAACAAACAGGAAGAAATAGAAAAACAAACAGATATAAAAAAAAGATAGAAAGATAATGGAAAAAAGAGTATATTTATAGAAAAAAATGAAAAAATTATCCAATAAAAGATTAAATACTAAGAGAAAATAGAAGAGAAAATGCTAAGTTAAAAGAGAGAAAATAATAGAAAAAAAGAGGAATAACAACGATGTGGAAGTAAAGAATAAAAATAATCATATCCTTCTATTTCCTTTCTATATTCCTCTCTTAGTTTCTCTCTTCCTTTTCGCAACCTCTCCTCTTCCCCTTCCTCTCTATTCTCTATTATCTATCTATTATTTATCTATTATCTATCTATTATTTTCTCTCTTCTTTTTCGCAACCTCTCCTCTTCCTCTCTATCATCTCTCTCTACTCTCTGTCTCAACCAAAATGAAATAATATAAAAAAATAAGGAAATAACAGCGATGCGGAAATAAAATAAAAAATCACATCCTTCTAATTCCTTTCTATATTCTTTCTCTTATTTTCTCTCTTCCTTTTCGCAACCTCTTATCCTCCTTTTCCTCTCTATCATCTCTCTCTACTCTTTATCTTAACCAAAAAGTAAAACAACAACAACAAATACGAGCCCTAATTAATCAAAACAGGTGTGCAGCCAGGCAGGTGTATGTAGGGACAGGTGTATGTGGGGACAGGCGTATGTGGGGGCAGGTGTATGTGGGGACAGGCGTATGTGGGGACAGGCGTATGTGGGGACAGGCGTATGTGGGGACAGGCGTATGTGGGGACAGGTGTATGTGGGGACAGGTGTATGTGGGGACAGGTGTATGTGGGGACAGGTGTATGTGGGGACAGGTGTATGTGGACATAGGTGTATGTGGGGACTCACCGTGACAACACCTGTGCCACCAATAGTTGCAAAAGTCAACGCTCAGGATGGCAAAGAAGTAGGTCCACGGGGAGTTCCAGGAGAGCTCCGTGATGCGCAGGTTGTTGTAGACCCAAATGTAGGCCGCGAACTCAGCCCCGCGGAAGATGAACCTGTGAAGAGAGGGATAGAGAATAAAGGAAAATGTAGAGATGAGAGGAAGGGGAGTAGAGTAGAAGGAGGAGAGGAGAGGAGTGGTGAGGGGGTTAATCTGCGAGGAAGGGGTGGGGGAATAAAGAAAGATAAAGTAAGGGATAAGGAGAGGGATAGAGAATAAAGGAAAATGTAGAGATCAGAGGAAGGGGAGTAGAGGAGAAGGTAGAGAGGAGAGGAGAGGAGGGGAATAGGGAGAGGAGGTTAATCTGCGAAGAAGGGGTGGAGGAATAAAGAAAGATAAAGTAAGGGATAAAGAGAGGGATAGAAAATAAAGGAACATGTAGAGATGAGAGGAAGGGGAGTAGAGGAGAAGGAGGAATAGGAAGAGGAGGTTAATCTGTGAAGAAGGGGTGGGGGAATAAAGAAAGATAAAGTGAAAAGCGGAGATAATATGAGAGGAAGAGGAGAGGAGTAGAGAGGAGAAGAGGAATAGAAAAGGAAGTGAAGCTGCGAAGAGGGAGAGAAGGAAAGAAAGATACATAATTATAGAGTAGCAATTAAAAGAGATGAGAGAAAATTGAGAAGGTGGCGAAGAGGGAGAGAATTAGAGAAAAACAATATAGTGGTAACCGAAAAATAGTGATAATAAAAAGATACGTGAGAAAATATGGAGAGATTAAAAGGAAAAGTGAGAGAACAATATATGATAGAAAAAATAGAAAATAATGGAAAAAAACCCAGAAAAATGTTACGAAAAAACAATATAAATGAGGTAGAGAGATGAGAGGAAGAGGAAGTAGGAGAGAATCCGCGAAGAAAAAGGAAGGAAGGAGAGAAAAGCGAGAGGATGTGAATCTGTGAAGAAGAGAGAATTTAAGAGAAGACAATAGAAAGATAATAAAAAAAACTATATAGAGAAAATGGAAACAAAGGAGGATAGAAAAACAATATTGGCGGAAATGAGTTTGTGATTGTGTTTGTGATAGAAGATATAAAATAGAGTAAGAGAACAGAAAACAAATGAACAACGAAAAATCTATAAAGAAAACAGAAATAAGACATGACACGGTTAGCTGGGAAAGCGTTTGTCTACCTCAGGGTTTGTTTTCTGAAATGGAGATAAAAAAAAAAAAAACAATAGGAGTGAGGATTTAGGTGAATAAGTCCTCGTGTGGGTGTTTGTTAAAAGGAAAGAAAGAGAAGAAAAAAACGAGCAGATGAAAAAGTGTGTGTGTGTGTGTGTGTGTGTGTGTGTGTGTGTGTGTGTGTGTGTGTGTGTGTGTGTGTGTTACGAACCCTTTATCCTCTGTCCCTTCACTTTAACCCTGCCACCCATCTCTCTCTCTCTCTCTCTCTCTCTCTCTCTCTCTCTCTCTCTCTCTCTCTCTCTCTCTCTCTTTTTATCAAAAGCTATTTGCAACCCACTGACAAAAAACCAAGAAACAGTAACGTTGAACATTTGTGCGTGCGAGTAAACATTGCAAAAGTCAATTTAAATATATCTGTCATCAACAGACCTCCCGGGCAATCACTCGATGACGACCCTGAAATGTACAGCATCTTAAGGCAGTCACTTAATAACAACGACTCACTGATATTAGGAGACTTTAACCTCCCCCATATCGACTGGGCGACACTGTCAGGTACAGAAGGCGAGTCACATAGAATGATCGAATTTTTAGAACAAAAATTATCTAAGCAAAATGGTTTCTGAACCAACTCGACAAAATAATATACTCGACCTTGTTATAACGATCCAAGATAACCTAGTCAGTAATGTCACGGTAGGAGAACACCTCGATTCTTGCGCGTCGACATTAGAGCTCAATCATCAGTGACTGAAAATAAAGTAAAGGTGCCCAATTTCAAAAGAGCTAACTTCGTAGAAATCCGACAAAAACTAACAGAAATACACTAGTCACTAGCGGCGTTCCTCAGGGCTCGGTTCTTGGCCCAGTGCTCTTCATTATTTACATCAACGATGTGGATGTTGGACTCAATAATCACATTAGTAAATTTGGAGACGACACAAAGACTGGTAACTCGGTTCTCACTGACGAAGACAGGCAAGGCCTCCAAGAGGATTGGCACAAAATTTCAGCTTGGTCGGATAAATGGGAGATGCCCTTTAACGTAGACAAGTGCCAGGTCCTTCAAGTTGGAACAAAAAATAAGAAGTTCGATTACGAAATGAGCGGCGTTAAACTCAAAAGCGTTCAATGCGTTAAGGACCTGGGGGTCAAAATCGCGTCAAACCTCAAATTCCCACATCAATGCATCGATGCAGCAAATAAAGCGAACAGAATGTTGGGCTTCATTAAAAGAAACTTTTTATTCAAGAATAAAGATGTAATACTTCCGCTCTACAATAGTTTAGTCAGACCCCACTTGGAACATGCGGTACAGTTTTGGTCTCCCCACCATGCAAAGGACATTGCTAAACTAGAAGGTGTTTAGCATCGAGCAACAAAAATGATCCCTTCCTTGCGCAACAAATCCTACGGGGAAAACTGATCCAATGTTTTAAAATACTTAATGGTTTCACGAATGTAGACAGAACAAAATTGTTTATGATCGATGACACTTTGCGAACGAGGAACAATGGCATAAAACTCACATGTAGACAAGTAAATTCAGACTGCACCAAATTTTTCTTCACCAACGTTGTAGTGCGAGAATGGAATAAGCTTCCACCATCAGTGGTCCAGTGTAACACGATTGACTCCTTTAAAAACAAGCTCGACCGTCACTTCCTTGAACTTAATATTAACTAGAGTAGAAAAGCAACGTTTTGGAGCCATCTAATTAATGTAAAATCACTTAGGTCTAAGGACAGACCACCTAGTCTGGAATATGGGGTCTGTGTGGTCTGATTTTTCTATGTAATTCTCTCTCTCTCTCTCTCTCTCTCTCTCTCTCTCTCTCTCTCTCTCTCTCTCTCTCTCTCTCTGTCTCTCTCTCTCAGCCAACACGTTGGAAACCTATTAAACAATTATTTTTCCTCGGTGTTCAATACTGACAGTCCTCCCACCACTACCACCAACACCAGTACTAATGTAAATCCCGAGGATGCATTGCCTAACTTTGAAATAAAACCCGATGAAGTCCTTAAAGCCCTCCAATCACTTAAAACAAATAAAAGTCCTGGACCTGACAAAGTATATCCAACTCTGCTCAAAGAAACAAAGAGCGAAATACTCTCCCCCCTCACAACCGGATTCAATATGTCCTTGCGACAAGGCATCGTCCTTTCGGATTGGAAAAAGGCTAACGTGACACCGATTTTTAAGAAAGGAGACAAAAAAGTACCAGGTAATTACAGGCCCATTAGTCTAACTTCGGTTGTAGGTAAGCTACTTGAGGGCATAATTAGAGACAAAATTGTGAGTTACCTTGAAAGCCACTCATTAATTGGGGACTCACAACATGGCTTCCGAAACAAAAGATTCTGCCTATCAAACCTATTAACCTTTTATAACGACCTCTTCACTGTTTATGATGTAACCAAATCACTGGACGTAGTCTATCTTGATTTCCAGAAAGCGTTTGATAAAGTCCCACATCATAAATTACTTTACAAATTAAAGCAAATAGGTATTGACGGTCAAGTAAACCAATGGATCGCGAATTGGTTGAGCAACAGACAACAAAGAGTAGTGGTTGACGGATTTAACTCAGAGTGGGCGCCGGTCACTAGTGGCGTCCCTCAGGGCTCGGTTCTTGGCCCAGTGCTCTTCATTATTTACATCAACGACGTGGATGTTGGACTCAATAATCGCATTAGTAAATTTGCAGACGACACAAAGTTTGGTAACTCGGTTCTCACTGACGAAGACAGGCAAAGCCTCCAAGAGGATTTGCACAAAATTTCAGCTTGGTCGGATAGATGGGAGATGCCCTTTAACGTAGACAAGTGCCAGGTCCTTCAAGTTGGAACGAGGAATAAGAAGTTCGATTACGAAATGCGCGGCGTTAAACTCAAAAGCGTTCAATGCGTCAAGGACTTTGGGGTCAAAATCGCGTCAAACCTAAAATTCTCACAGCAATGCATCGATGCAGCAAATAAAGCGAACAGAATGTTGGGCTTCATTAAAAGAAACTTTTTATTCAAGAATAAAGATGTAATACTTCCGCTCTACAATAGTTTAGTCAGACCCCACTTGGAATATGCGGTACAGTTTTGGTCTCCCCATCATGCAAATGATATTGCTAAATTAGAAGGTGTTCAGCGTCGGGCAACGAAAATGATCCCTTCCTTGCGCAACAAATCCTACGAAGAAAGGTTTTCCACCCTTAACATGTTCTCTGTTGAGAAACGTCGCCTCCGAGGAAAACTGATCGAATGTTTTAAAATACTTAATGGTTTCACGAATGTAGACAGATCAACATTGTTTATGATCGATGACACTTTGCCCACGAGGAACAATGGCATAAAACTCAGATGTAGACAAGTAAATTCAGACTGCACCAAATTTTTCTTCACCAACGTTGTAGTGCGAGAATGGAATAAGCTTCCACCATCAGTGGTCCAGTGTAACACGATTGACTCCTTCAAAAAAAAGCTCGACCGTCACTTCCTTCAACTTAATATCAACCAGAGTAGAAATGCAACGTTTTGGAGCCTTCTGATTAATGTAAAATCACTTAAGTTTAAGGACAGACCACCAAGTCTGGACCATGGGGTCTGTGTGGTGTGATTTTCTATGTAAATCTATGTAATTCTCTCTCTCTCTCTCTCTCTCTCTCTCTCTCTCTCTCTCTCTCTCTCTCCTTCCCCTCCCTCCCTGCTACATCTCCCCCACCTCTCCCTGCCTCCCCCTGCCATACTCACACCCTGGCCGCCTCGTTGAGCACCCCCGTAGCGAAGTTGATGGCGGCGTTGTGCAGCCGGAACCTGTCGCCCATGCCGCGGGATCTCAGGACGATCAGCTCCAACAGAGTCATGATCACCATAATGGGCACGGTCTGGGGGGAGAGTGAGATTGTTAGACTATGGGAAAATATCAAACTGGAACACACACACACACATACACACACACACACACACACACACCGATAGCACAACTCCGATGGCTCAGTCGGATAAAGCTCTGCGCTGTCAGGCTTTACGGCCCCGGCAGGCTGAAGTTCGAGCCCCGCTCAGGCCGGAATTTTTCCTTTGACAAAGGAGTGGTTACTGTCCCCCTTTGAGCAAGGAGGATGGGGTGTGTGGCGGTTGGGGTCTCAGCAATGCCCAGAGATCGACTATAACGAGCCCCTTGCCTGTTGGGGCGGTACTTACTGGCTATGACGAGCCCAGCTCGTGATCAGGCCGTGAGTGAATTACACTCACACCCACCATTTAATATCATATTTTCCCAACACCTCACCCCCTCCTCACCCCTTCCCGGTGGCCGAGTGGTCAGCGTGCTGGCGTTGTGAGCCCGTGGACCTAGGTTTGAGTCTCACTGATGCACGCTGACAATTACCATCCATCACCGGATACTGCCCAGAGAAGTGTTGCTCAGCGGGTGGTTCAAGAGGAGCACCGGGGGGCAGCAAGAGTCATGCATCACGGCAGCCAATACAAACAAAATTCGCCTGCGCCACTAACGGGCTGGAGTCGTCCAAGACAGTCTACCGGCGCAACAGGCAGCATCTAAAAAAAAAAAAAAAAAGAAAAAAAAAAAAAGCTCCCCATCACCCACACCACCACTTCCTTACCTCAAGTACGATATTGGGCACATTCTTGGGGTGTTCTATGAAAGTTTCGTCCAGGGACAAGGCGTAGAAGGTTGCCCGCACTCTGTAGCTCAAGTCGACGTTGGTGGTTTGGTCCGTGGCGTTGGAGGCCACGGCGGCGACGGTGGAGTTGACAGCGGCGTCCATGGTGGTGGTGGAGGTGATGCTGGTGGTGGTGTTGGGTGGTGGTGGTGGACTCCTTCTACCACCAACCCGTGTGTGTGTGTGTGTGTGTGTGTGTTGGTCTGATAAAGGGTTAAAGATGGGTGAGTGAGTGAGCGAGTGACGTGCCAACTGAAATATAGAGCAAGGAACTGGGTGCTTATATAGCTGCTGAAAAAGGTGAGAGAGGGAGGGGGAGAGAAAGGGGGAGAGAGAGGGGGAGAGATAGGCGGAGAAGGGTGTAAGAGAAAGAGAAGGACGAGTTAAATAAGAGTGTGTGCGTAAGATAGAGATAGATAGATAGACAGAGATAAAGAGAAAGATATTTACAGAGATTTACATATAAATTCAGACCACACTGACACTTTGGTCCAGACTAGGTGTTGTGTTCTTAAACCTAAGTGAATTTATATTAATCAGATGGCACCAGAACTTTGCATTTTTACTTTAGTAAATATCAAGTTAAAGGAAGTGTCGGTCGAGCTTGTTTTTAAAGGAGTCAATCGTGTTGCACTGGGCCACTGAAGGCGGGAGCTTATTCCATTCTCGCACTACAACGTTGGTGAAGAAAAATTTGGTGCAGTCTGAATTTACTTGTCTACATTTAATTTTTGTGTCATTATTTCTCGTTCGCAAAGTGTCATCAGTTATAAACAACTTTGATTTATCCACATTCGTAAGGCCATTAAGTATTTAAAAATACTCGATCAGTTTTCCTTGAAGGCGACATTTCTCAAGAGAGAACATGTTAAGGGTTGAGAGCCTCTCGTCGTGGGGTTTGTTGCGCAAGGAAGGGATCATTTTTGTTGTCCAACCTTGAACACCTTCTAATTTAGCAATATCCTTTGCATGGTGGGGAGACCAAAACTGTACCGCATATTCCAAGTGGGGTCTGAATAAACTGCATCCTTATTTTTTAATAAATGTTTCTTTTAATGAAGCCCAGCATTCTGTTCGTCTTATTTGCTGCGTCGATGCATTGCTGTGAGAATTTGAGGTTTGACGCGGTTTTGACACCCAGGTCCTTGAAGCACTGAAAGCTTTTGAGTTTAACGCCGCGCATTTCGTGATCGAACTTCTTATTTTTTGGTCCAACTTGAAGGACCGGGCACTTGTCTACATTAAAGGGCATCTCCCATCTATCAGATCATGCTGAAATTTTATGCAAATTTTCTTGGAGGCTTTGCCTGTCTTTGTCAGTGAGAACCGAGTTATCAATCTTTGTATCGTCTGCAAATTTACTAATGAGATTATTGATTCCAACGTCCACATCGTTGATGTAAATAATGAAGAGCACTGGGCCAAGAACCGAGCCCTGAGGGACGCCACTAGTGACCGGCGCCCACTCTGAGTTAAATCCGTCGATCACCACTCTTTGTTTTTTGTTGCTCAACCAATTCGCGATCCATTGGTGTACCTGACCGCCAATAGCTGGCGGCTGTAATTTACAAAGTAATTCAAGGTGTGTGTTTTAAGAGATTAGAGAGCATTTAGGACTTCATCGGTAGATATTACAAAGTTAGGCAATGCATGAATAGGATTTACGTTAGTACTATTGTCGTCGCTGGTGTTAGTTGTACTGGTGGGAAGACTGCTTGTATTGATAGGAAGAAAATAACGGAAAAGAAAAAAACGACTGAAACAAAAAGAAAAGATCATGTTTTCGGGGATTAAAAGGGAAGAAAACTAACGAGGAGAAATACAGTTGAAAAAAAAAAAAAACCGAAAAGAAAACAAGAAAGACATTCGTGTGACCTTGTTTTGTGACCTTTGAACTTGACTTTGAAAAAAAAGAAATATAGAAAAGTAGTTGAGTGCGTATGACCTCTTATATCGATCATTCGTAAAGGGAAGAAAATAACGAAGAAAACAAAACAAAGGCAACCGTGTACACCTGGTCCTGGTCACGTGATTGATTAAGGAAGGAGAGACTTAAGAATATAATTGGTAAGTTTTTTATTTTGTGTGCGTGCGTGCGTGCGTGCGTGCGTGTGTGTGTGTGTGTGTGTGTGTGTGTGTGTGTGTGTGTGTGTGTGTATAGAGGTTGATGTGTGATTCTCTCTCTCTCTCTCTCTCTCTCTCTCTCTCTCTCTCTCTCTCTCTCTCTCTCTCTCTCTCTCTCTCTCTCTCTCTCTCTCTCTCTCTCTCTCTCTCTCTCTCTCTGTCTTTCTATTACCATCATATTTATTTTCTCATTTTTCTTCATCATAATTTTCTTTTTTTTCTCATTATTTTTTTTCTTTTTTCCTCTCTCTCTCTCTCTCTCTCTCTCTCTCTCTCTCTCTCTCTCTCTCTCTCTCTCTCTCTCTCTCTCTCTCTCTCTCTCTCTCTCTCTCTCTCTCTCTCTCTCTCTCTCTCTCTCTGTCATCATCTTCATCACCCTCTAACACATATCTAATCTCTCCTCTGGACTTTCCCTTGAGTATCACATAAGATAAGGCAGCGTCAAAATTACCCACTTCTGTCCTCCTCCTTCTCCTCTACCCTTCCACTTCGCTCTGACCTGGTTTTCCCCTCCCTGACCTACCTTAGCACTTTTTTGCACCTTTTTGTCATTTTTCTCTGTTTTCAATCTTTCTCTTTTCCTTGTTGACTTCACTCTCCCTTCCTTCCTCCCGTCCTTCCCTTCACTTCCTTTTATCCTTTCTCTTCGTGTCCTCGATCACTGTTCCTCTGTCTGGATGTCTATATATCTGAGTGTATATATGTCTATCTGTCTGTCTGTCTTGTTATCTTTCTGGTATATATTGTTAGGTTTGTATGTATGTCTGTCTATCTTTTTATTTTTTATTTTTTTTACACCAAAGGACACGGCTCAAGGGCAACAAAAAGAGTACAAAAAAAGCCCGCTACTCGCCGCTCCCATAATAGATAGCAATAAAGAGTAGTTAAAAGAGAGGCCAATTTCGGGTGGAGAGGTGTCTTGATACACTCTTCTTGAAAGAGGTCAAGTCACAGGCAGGAGGAAACACAGACGAAGGAAGGCTGTTTCAGAGTTTACCAGTGAAGGGGATGAAAGAATGGAGATGCTGGTTAACTCTTGCATAATAGGTTTGGAAAGTTTAGGGAGGAGCATGAGTAGAAAGTCGTGTGCAGCGGGGCCGCGGGAGGGGGGGAGGCACGCAGTTAGCAAGTTCAGAAGAGCAGTCAGCATGAAAATATCGATAGAAGATAGAAAGATATGCAACATGGCGGCGGAATTTAAAAGGTAGAAGGCTGTCAGTAAGAGGAGAGCTGATGAGACGAAGAGCCTTAGACTCCACTCTGTCCAGAAGAGCTGTGTGAGTGGAGCCCCCCCACACGTGAGATGCATACTCCATATGAGGGCGGACAAGGCCTCTATAAATGGAAAGCATCTGTGCGGGGGAGAAGAACTGTCGTGTATGTTCAGTTTGTATGCCTGTCTGTGTCTGGGCGTCTGTCTGTGCCTGTCTGTCTGCCTGCCTGCACGTATGTCTGTCTCTTATTTGTCTGCCCAGGAGCTGTTGGCCATTCTATTCGTGTCCAGTGAAAATCAGCTTATAGGAAAAAAATGTAGATCGTTGTGACTGACCAATCAGCTCACCGCATTCATTCACAAGTGTCCTCCTCCTCCTCCTCCTCCTCCTCTCCTTATTTTTCTTCTTCGTCGTCTTCCTTCTCCTCCTCTTCACTCTTTATTTTTCCTTTACTTCACTTTTTTTCCTCATTTTTCCTCCTCTTACTCATAATAATTCTAGTTCTTTTTGATAATGGGTTTCTCTCCTCCTTTCCTAATTTTCTTCCTCCTTCTCCTCCTCCTTATCCGCCTCAGTTTTTCGTATCATTCACTTTTTTACTCATTTCTCTTCCTCCTACTGATAATCTCTCTCTCTCTCTCTCTCTCTCTCTCTCTCTCTCTCTCTCTCTCTCTCTCTCTCTCTCTCTCTCTCTCTCTCTCTCTCTCTCTCTCTCTCTCTCTCTCTCTCTCTCGTAAAAAGACTAGTATGTCAGGCAAAGCGTAGATATGAAGAAAACATTGCAGCAACTGTAAAATTAATCCGAAATCTTTCTTCATTCATATTAACAACAGGAAGGCGATCAGAAGTGGAATTGGACTCATAACTGACAGTGAAGGCGAATTAGTGACTGACAGCCAGATCGTTAGTAACTTGTTAAACAATTATTTTTCCTCGGGAACACGATCAATTAAACCCTTTTTCTTTTCTGTTAATATTCTCAATCGTTTTTCCTTCCTTTTAAGGCCACAAAACGCGATCAATGTAAATCAAGGTAAAGTACTACACACAACTACATTCTTACTCTTCTTCTCTGTTAATATTTTCAATCGTTTTTCCTTTCTTTCAAAGCCTCGAAACACGATCAATGAAAGGCACGGTAAAGTATTAGAGACTGTAACCTTCTTATTCTACTTTTCATGTTTTCTCAAGGTCACTCACTATCCAAAGCTCAAGAGGCGCGTATAGCTGTTGATTGTCTGATTACCTTCTGGCGACGCTGCGATACTTGTTTTGTGGGTGACTGAGGGGACCAAATCCTAAGCGACGATCGTAACGATTTCGCTAGGCCTGCAGTAAATGGATGCATGTTAAGACCGTAGACCCTATCAACTCACCGCCGGGTGTTACGGAATCGTCAAGCAAAGTCAACCAAATCACTGGACGTAGTCTATCTTGATTTCCAGAAAGCGTTTGATAAAGTCCCGCATCATAAATTACTTTACAAATTAAAGCAAATAGGTATTGACGGTCAAGTAAACCAATGGATCGCGAATTGGTTGAGCAACAGACAACAAAGAGTAGTGATTGACGGATTTAACTCAGAGTGGGCGCCTGTCACTAGTGGCGTCCCTCAGGGCTCGGTCCTTGGCCCAGTGCTCTTCATTATTTACATCAACGACGTGGATGTTGGACTCAATAACCGCATTAGTAAATTTGCAGACGACACAAAGATTGGTAACTCGGTTCTCACTGACGAAGACAGGCAAAGCCTCCAAGAGGATTTGCACAAAATTTCAGCTTGGTCGGATAGATGGGAGATGCCCTTTAACGTAGACAAGTGCCAGGTCCTTCAAGTTGGAACGAGGAATAAGAAGTTCGAATACGAAATGCGCGGCGTTCAACTCAAAAGCGTTCAATGCATCAAAGAATTGGGGGTCAAAATCGCGTCAAACCTCAAATTCTCACAGCAATGCATCGATGCAGCAAATAAAGCGAACAGAATGTTGGGCTTCATTAAAAGAAACTTTGTATTCAAGAATAAAGATGTAATACTCCCGCTCTACAACAGTTTAGTCAGACCCCACTTGGAATATGCGGTACAGTTTGGTCCCCACCATGCAAAGGATATTGCTAAAATACAAGGTTTTCAGCGTCGGGCAACGAAAATGATCCCTTCCTTGCGCAACAAATCCTACGAAGAAAGGCTTTCTACCCTTAACATGTTCTCTCTTGAGAAACGTCGCCTCCGAGGAAAATTGATCGAATGTTTTAAAATACTTAATGGTTTCACGAATGTAGACAGATCAACATTGTTTATGATCGATGACAGTCTGCGCACGAGGAACAATGGCGTAAAACTCAGATGTAGACAAGTAAATTCAGACTGCACCAAATTTTTCTTCACCAACGTTGTAGTGCGAGAATGGAATAAGCTTCCACCATCAGTGGTCCAGTGTAACACGATTGACTCCTTCAAAAACAAGCTCGACCGTCACTTCCTTCAACTTAGTATCAACTAGAGTAGAAGTGCAACGTTTTGGAGTCTTCTGATTAATGTAAAATCAATTAGGTTTAAGGACAGACCACCAAGTCTGGACCATGGGGTCTGTGTGGTCTGATTTTCTATGTAAATCTACTGAGTGCTCCTGTCACTGGCATCACAGTTTTAAAGTGGTATTTGGCATCTCAAGTTACTCTGTCAGAGAGGGGTGAGGCATCGATGCGTGCACATGTGTGGGTTTTTTTTCTTCCAATTCTCTCATTCATTGCATGTTAAGTATTTTACTTCATTTTATTTCTAGTAGTTGCCATATCTTTGGTGAAAATAAATGTATAAAAACAATAACTTATTCGCATGTATAAAGACGCATTTAGGATAGCTATTCAAACGTAACTATTTCGTTGACTTCGGCCTTCGCCATTAAAAATACACGTGTCATGCAGAATTGGATTCCTTTCGATTCTTCTGCATACAGCGCAATGAGGAGCGCAAGGCCGTGAGTCAGGATGATGGTAAGGATCTCAGGCAGTCACATGATGATATATATATATATATATATATATATATATATATATATATATATATATATATATATATATATATATATATATATATATATATATATATATATATATATATATATATATATATATATATATATATATATATATATATATATATATATATATATATATATATATATATATATATATATATATATATATATATATATATATATATATATATATATATATATATATATATATATATATATATATATATATATATATATATATATATATATATATATATATATATATATATATCTATATATTTACAGCAGAGGAGTCAGTTCAAGGGCATAAAAAAGGTAATAAATGTTAAAAAAGCCAGCTACGCACTGCTCCAAAAAAGAGTTAGAGGAGTGGCCGAAAGATAGGTCAATTTCGGGAGGAGAGGTGTCCTGATACCCTCCTCTTGAAAGAGTTCAAGTCGTAGGCAGGAGGAAATACAGATGAAGGAAGATTGTTCCAGAGTTTACCAGCGTGAGGGATGAAAGAGTGAAGGTGCTGATTAACTCATGGGTAAGGGATTTGGACAGTAAAGGGATGAGCTTGAGTAGAAAGTCGTGTGTGGTGAGGCCGCGGGAGGGGGGGAGGCATGCAGTTAACAAGTTCAGAAGAGCAGTCAACATGAAAATATCGATAGAAGATAGAAAGAAAGGCAACATGGCGACGAAATTTAAGAGGTAAAAGACTATTAGTAAGAGGAGGAGAGCTGATGAGACGAAGAGCTGTAGACTCAACTCTGTCCAAGAGAGCTGTGTGAGTGGAGCCCCCCCACACGTGAAAAGCATACTCCATACGAGGGCGGACAAGGCCCCTGTAAATGGATAGCAACTGTGCGGGGGAAAAGAACTGGCGGAGACGGTACAGAACACCCAGCCTCGAGGAAGCTGATTTAGTAAGAGAAGAGATATGAAGCTTCCAGTTGAGATTTTGAGTTAAGGATAGACCGAGGATGTTTTGTGTTGAAGAAGGTGATAGCTGAGTGTTGTCAAAGAATAGGGGATAGTTGTTTGGAAGATTGTGTCGAGTGGATAGGTGGAAAAACTGTGTTTTTGAGGAGTTGAAGGACACCAAGTTTTTCTTGCCCCAATCGGAAATAATAATAAGGTCTGAGGCTAAGCGTTCTGTTGCCTCCAGCCTGGAATCGTTAAGTTCCTGTAGGGTGGGTCTTCTATTAAAAGAAGTTGAATAATGCAGAGTAGAGTCATCGGCGTAAGAATGGATGGGACAGTTTGTTTTGGAAAGAAGATCATCAATGAACAACAGAAAGAGAGTGGAAGATGGGACAGAACCCTGCGGAACACCACTATTAATAGATTTAGGGGAAGAACAGTGACCGTTTACCACAGCAGAAATAGAACGGTCAAAGAGGAAACTGGAGATAAAAGTACAGAGAGAAGGATAGAAACCGTAGGAGGGTAGTTTGGAAAGCAAAGATTTGTGCCAGACCCTATCAAAAGCTTTTGATATGTCCAGCGCAATAGCAAAGGTTTCATCGAAACGGCTAAGAGAGGATGACCAAGAATCAGTTAGGAAGGCTAGGAGATCACCAGTAGAACGCCCCTTGCGGAACCCATACTGGCGATCAGATAGAAGGTGAGAAGTGGAAAGGTGCTTTTGAATCTTTCGGTTAAGGATAGATTCAAAAGCTTTAGATAGACAAGAATGCATAGCAATAGGACGGTAGTTTGAGGGATTGGAACATTCACCCTTCTTAGGCACAGGCTGTATGAAGGCATACTTCCAGCAGGAAGGAAAGGTAGATGTTGACAGGCAGAGGCAAAAGAGTTTGACCAGGCAGGGTGTCAGCACGGAAGCACAGTTTTTAAGGACAATAGGAGGCACTCCATCAGGTCCATAAGCCTTGTGAGGATTAAGGCCAGAGAGGGCATAAAAAACATCATTAGGCAGAATCTTAATAACAGGCATAAAGGAGTCAGAGGGGGGATGAGTAGGAGGAATATGCCCAGAATAGTCCAGAGTGGAGTTACAGAAAGTATGAGAGAAGAGTTCAGCCTTAGAGATAGATGAGACGGCAGTGTTGCCGTTAGGGCTAAGGAGAGGAGGGAAAGAGGAAGAAGTGAAATTGGAGGAGATATTTTTGGCTAGATGCCAGATGTCTCTGGAAGAATTAGAGAAAGAAAGGTGTTGACATTTTCTATGGATGAAGGACTTTTTGGTAAGTCGGAGAATAGATTTGGCACGATTCCGGGCGGAAATGTACAGATCATGGTTAGTGGAAGTTCGAAGGTTGTGGAACCTTTTGTGAGTTGCCTCTCAATTTTTTATAGCACGAGAACAAGCGTGATTAAACCAAGGCTTTTTAGCATGGGGAGTAGAGAAAGTACGTGGAATGTATGCCTCCGTTCCAGAGAGAGGTAAGGAAGAAATCTAGTATGTTGGGCCGGTCTCCAAGACGGTCGGGAATACGTGTAGGGTGCTGAACCAACTGCTCTAGGTCACTGAGGAAAGCAAAGATGTAGGTTTGTTCACCAGACTGGTCAGTGAGAGAGGATGAAAGCCAAAGCTGGTGGTGAACATTGAAATCTCCCAAGATGGAGATATCAGCGAAGGGAGAGTGGGGCAAGATGTGCTCCACTTCGGAGTTTAAGTAGTCAAAGAATTTTACATAGTTAGTAGAGTTAGGTGAGAGGTAAGCAGCACAGATGTATTTAGTAGTAGAATGACAATGAAGTCTTAGCCAGATGGTGGAAAATTCTGAAGAGTCAAGGTCATGGGCACGAGAGCAAGTGATGCCGTTGCGCACGAAGGCGCAACATCCAGCTTTGGATTGAAATTTAGGATAGAGATAGAAGGAGGGAACAGAGTAGTATATATATATATATATATATATATATATATATATATATATATATATATATATATATATATATATATATATATATATATATATATATATATATATATATATATATATATATATATATATATATATATATATATATATATATATATATATATATATATATATATATATATATATATATATATATATATATATATATATATATATATATATATATATAGATAGATAGATAGATAGATAGATAGATAGATAGATAGATATGGTACTTTTAGGAGATACAAAATGTTTGTTTCCGAAAGGAACAAACTGAACTTAAATGCACGAAGGACGAGTGTGACGTTTTTGCCACGTTTGAAAAAATCCAAGTAAACTGAAATATATATAAAAAAAAAAATATATACATGTCAACTGTGCAGCAAAATGAACATGAAGAAAGTTTCAGATATTTTTTATATTAGTGAGAAAATAATACAGGCGTTAAAAGGTGAAGGAATGTGAGTGGCCAGGAATGCAGAGGTGAGTTTAGGTGTTTTTTTCTTTTCTACTACTACTACTACTACTACTACTATTACACACAAGAGAAAGGGAAGATGAATGAAAATAACGAAAGAGGCAATTATAATGAAGAGGAGGAAGAGGAGGAGGAAGAGGATTAGGAGAAGGAACAGGAGAAGGAAGAGGAAAACAAAGAAGTAAAGGTATAACAAAAGTCCAATAGAGAGGAAGGGAAAGAGGAAGAGGAGGAAGAAGAAGAGGAGGCATAACAAAACACAATAGATGAGGAGGTGTAGGAGAAGAAGAAGGAAGAAGAGGAGGAGAAAAAAAACAGGAGGAGGAGGAGAAAGAAGAGGAGGAGGAGGAAGATGACGAGGAGGAGGAGGAGGAGGAGGAATATGACGAGGAGGAGGAGGAGGGAGATGACGAGGAGGAGGAGGAAGAAGCATAACCAATCCCCATTATTTTCAGCTCGTTCTCCCGCGCCTTCCTTCTTCTCTCGTAACTTTGTCTCTCACACACTTTAACTTTTCCTAATTTCACTAATGATGTTTTCTTAATACCACGAGCGGGAGGCGGACGATGAAAATTACTCCTTGCGTTATGAAAGAGAGAGAGAGAGAGAGAGAGAGAGAGAGAGAGAGAGAGAGAGAGAGAGAGAGAGAGAGAGAGAGAGAGAGAGAGAGAGAGAGAGAGAGAGAGAGAGAGAGAGAGAGAGAGAGAGAGAGAGAGTGTGTGTGTTAGCAGGGGGCTAACCAACCCCATGCCGTCCCTCCACTCACCAGGCCTGACGGTTCCACGGCCACAAGCAGTGGAGACAAAGCCTCGCTCCTGGCTGAACTATTCGCCAAGAAAATGAAGGTTGGTGACCCGGGGCGACCCGCACCTGTGCTGCCACAGGAAACCGACCGTGTTGTCTCCTCTGTGTCGGTGACGGCAGGGCAGGTTGAGCGGCTGCTCAGCGCGCAGGACGCAGGTAAAGCCGTTGGCCCGGATGACATAAGCCCACGCCTCCTCAAGAATTGTGCCAACGAGCTCTCAGGTCCTCTCTCCGCCGTCTTCACGTCTTGCCTGAGGGAGTGCAAGTGGCCTTCACTATGGAAGGAGGCGCGTGTGGTTCCGGTCCACAAGAAAAATTCGAGGTCCGAGCCCAGCAACTACAGGCCCATCTCCTTGCTTTCTGTGGTGGGCAAGGTGCTGGAGCGTGTGGTGGCTGCAGTCATCTGTCAGCATCTGAGTGAGAGCCATCTCCTCTCAGATAGACAGTTTGGCTTCAGGCCTGGCCGGTCCACCGCGGACCTCCTCCTCCTCCTCTCCAAGGATTGACAAGACGCACTGGATGAAGGCCTGGACACACTCGTGGTAGCCCTGGATATTGCTGGAGCCTTTGACAGGGTTTGGCACGCGGGGCTCATTGAGAAGCTTCGCGCCAAAGGTGTCCAGGGTGCCCTACTGATGCTGCTCAAGGATTACCTCCAGGGGAGGACCCTTCTGGTGGTGATCAACGGGCAGTCATCAAGGCCTTCACCAGTGCATGCCTCAGTTCCACAGGGTTCCGTGCTTGGCCCAATCCTGTGGAACATATATATCGACGATCTCCTCTGGCAGCTATCGGTAGTGTCAGCCTACGCCGATGACTGCACACTCTCCCGCTCCTACTGCCGCCCCGACAGCCAGCGCGCCGTCGAGGAGATCAACAGGCAGCTCAGCCTGGTGGAGCAGTGGGGAGAGGAGTGGTAGGTCACCCTCGCCCCGGAGAAGACGCAGGCCATGGTCATCTCACGGTCCCCAGACGCCTCTCGAGCAGTCTCAGGCCAGCTGCGTCTTGGAGGCAAGAGTCTGCCCCTCCAGGACCACATCAAGGTCCTGGGAGTGATTGTGGACCAAAGCCTGCGCTTCGACCTCCACGTCCGAGCTGTTGCCCGCCAGGCCTCCCTGCGAGTCTCTGCCCTGCGAAGAGTAGTGGGATCCCTCGACCCACGGGGCATCCTCACTCTCTTCAAGGCACAGATACGTCCGTATCTGGAGTACGGTGCCCTGTGCTGGATGGCGAGTGCTGCCACCCACATGCAGAGGCTCGACGCAGTGCAGCGACGAGCACTGCGTCTGGTGGAGGCCAGCGAGCACCTGGAGGAGGAGTCTGCCACTGTGACATCGCTGGAGCACCGCCGTGATGTCTCAGCACTGGTGGTGTGTCACAAAGCCCAGGTGCAGGGGGTTCCCCACCTCAGCAGCTTGAGGCTCCCTCCACGCGCTGCTCAGAGGTTCACCCGGACTACAGCCTCCGGTGACCAGCTCGTGGAGGTGCCTCGATCACACTCCAGGGAGCACCAACGCGCATATACAGCCAGGACCACACGCCTGTGGAACATGTTCACGGCAGTCACTCCCCAAGTGGAGAACATGAGCACGCAGCAGGTGAAGCTGGCTGCTCACAGGTGGGGTGAGGGACACCCAAGTGCGCTAGTGCTATAAACTATAAATATAAAGTGACAAACTGACATTATTCGATATTGTTTTTACATGTTTTTTTTTTTTTTTTCGTATTTTGTATTTGTATGATTATATGTTTCAAACATTCGACAATTCAATTTGTCCCATACACAGGCTCTTAGAATAATTATACCTAAAAAGTGTAATTTTGAGCCTCCTTTTTTTGTAAAAATTTGTTTAAAAAAGAGAGAGAGAGTTATATAATCTTGCTTTTCAACAACTTGCATATCTGTCAATGACTTGTTTGTGCTGAAGTATGTGAGTGTTTTTTTTTTGTTTGTTTGTTCTGTCGCCTCGCTAGCCACAAAAGAGCAGCCTTGAACACACACACACACACACACACACACACACACACACACACACACACACACACACACACACACACACACACACACCGTTTCAGATCTCAGCAACGCGTTCGAGCCCTGAGATGCACAACAGAGCCGGGTCGTGTGAGCAGCCTTGCCAACCAGCCCAGACTCCTCCGCCAAGCCCTGTGTCTCACCCAGGGCTGGCGAGGGCGACGCTAAGAGATAAAGCTGTGGGCCTACGCTTCAGCTGCGCGTGGTCTCGGTGCTCATCTCCGTCTCACTGGCCTCTGAGTCCATAAAAGGTAAAATAACCGCCTCTTGCAGACTCCTTACGTTCTTATGTTCTCTTTACCTTGTTATTCTCTTCATTTCTCCTCTTTCTTCTTCTCCTCCATTCTCTTTTTCCTCTTCATCCTTCTTCCCCTTCTCCTCCTCCTCTTTACTTTGTTTTTCTATTAATTTCTCCTCTTTCTCCTCTTCTCTTCCTTTCTCCTCCTCCTCCCCATCTTTCTTCTTATCCTCCTTCCTCTTTCTTCACTTCGTTTCTCCTCCTTCCTCTTTCTTCACTTCGTTTCTCCTCCTTCCTCTTTCTTCACTTCGTTTCTCCTCCTTCCTCTTTCTTCACTTCGTTTCTCCTCCTTCCTCTTTCTTCACTTCGTTTCTCCTCCCCCTCTTTCTTCACTTCGTTTCTCCTCCTTCCTCTTTCTTCACTTCGTTTCTCCTCCTTCCTCTTTCTTCACTTCGTTTCTCCTCCTTCCTCTTTCTTCACTTCGTTTCTCCTCCTTCCTCTTTCTTCACTTCGTTTCTCCTCCTTCCTCTTTCTTCACTTCGTTTCTCCTCCCCCTCTTTCTTCACTTCGTTTCTCCTCCTTCCTCTTTCTTCACTTCGTTTCTCCTCCCCCTCTTTCTTCACTTCGTTTCTCCTCCTTCCTCTTTCTTCACTTCGTTTCTCCTCCTCCCCCTCTTTCTTCACTTCGTTTCTCCTCCTCCCCCTCTTTCTTCACTTCGTTTCTCCTCCTCCCCCTCTTTCTTCTCCTCCTTCCTCTTTCTTCTCCTCATCCTTCTCTTTTTCCTCCTCCTCTTTACTTTGTTTTTCGATGCCCACATCCCCAGTGATGTTATATACCTGGACTTTCAGAAAGCCTTCGACAAAGTACCGCACGAGCGACTCCTTAAGAAACTGCACTCGGCGGGCATTGGAGCCAATCTGATCGCGTGGATAAGAGATTGGCTCACCGACAGAAAACAACGAGTACTACTCAACGGACAGCCTTCCGATTGGCTTCCAGTCACTAGTGGAGTGCCTCAAGGGTCAGTGCTGGGACCCATTCTCTTCATCATATATATCAACGACCTCGAAGCAGGACTGAAATCCACAATATCGAAATTTGCTGATGACACTAAGGTGGGGGGAAAGGCCCTCACAAAGACCGACTGCGAAATCATTCAGAAAGACCTCAATCACATTATCGAATGGTCGGAAAAATGGCAAATGTCTTTTAATGTTGACAAATGCAAAGTCATGCACATTGGGTCCAGAAATAGTAACCACACATACATCATGAATGGGAGACCACTGCAAGCGATGCAGGAGGAAAAGGATCTTGGAGTCACTATCAGCAGTGACCTGAAACACGCGAATCACTGTAAAAAGCATACAACAAAGCCAACACTATGCTCGGGTTCATAGCGAGGAACTTCGAGTGTAAAACGCCAGACGTGATGCTATCCTTGTGTAATTCCATGGTAAGACCGCACCTCGAGTATGCAGTACAGTTCTGGTCTCCTAATTACAGAAAGGACATTGATTTACTGGAAGGGATTCAGCGACGCGCCACGAAAATGATACCAACCTTAAGGGCTCAACCGTACGAGGAACGACTCAAGCGACTCAATCTCTTTACATTAGAGAAAAGACGCCTACGAGGAGATATGATTCAAGTCTTCAAGTATCTGAAAAAATTCAATAACGTCGATTACTCCAATTTCTTTGAATTGCAAACCAACCTAAGAACTAGAAATAACGGTTTACCCATTCAGTCTAAGCGATGTAACACAGACATCGGAAGGAGTTTCTTTTCAAACCGAGTCATCCGTCACTGGAACAATCTTCCTTCAGAAGTAGTAAATGCGAATACTATCAACTCCTTCAAATATAGAATCGACCGTCACTTCGCTGCGTCGGGAGTAAACTGAATATTGAGTTGCTTTCATCTGCTCCTCAATATCGAGGTGCTTTCATCTACTCCTCAATGTCGAGGTGCTTTCATCTGCTCCCCAGGCCCCAGGCTGTCGAGCAGATTAAATCACCAAAGCGGGCAACCTCGTAATGAGCCAATAGGCTTTCTGTTGCCTGCGTTTCCATGTTTCTTTTCTTTCTTCTCTTCCTTTCTCCTTCTCCTCCCCCTCTTTCTTCTTCTCCTCCCTCCTCTTTCTCCTCTTCATTTCTTCTTCTCCTTCTCCTCCTCCTCCTCTTTACTTTGATTTTCTATTCCTTTCTCCTCTCTCTTCACTTCCTTCCTCCTCCTCCTCCTCCTCCCCCCCCTCCTTCTCCTCCTCCTCCTCCTGACCCTCCTCACTCGTTTCCTGACCCTCCTAGGCTAAGGTCACGACCCCCGCTCGCTCCGGCTAGTGTTCACCGTGATTCAGTGATTCAGTGTTAACCGTGATCCCTTGATTTAGTGTTAACCGTGATACAGTGATTCAGTGTTA
Organism: Eriocheir sinensis; assembly: GCF_024679095.1. Classification (NCBI taxonomy): domain Eukaryota; kingdom Metazoa; phylum Arthropoda; class Malacostraca; order Decapoda; family Varunidae; genus Eriocheir; species Eriocheir sinensis. The sequence goes on from NC_066527.1 coordinate 14,846,713, forward strand.
ACCGCTATTCCGTGTTTCAGTGTTAACCGTGATTCAGTGATTTAGTGTTAACCGTGATTCCTTGATTTAGTGTTAACCGCTATTCCGTGAGTCAGTGTTAACCGCGACTCTGTGATTCGGTGTTAACCGCGATACCGTGATTCAGTGTTAACCGTGATTCCGTAATTCAGTGCTCACCGTGATTCCTCAATTTACTGTTAACCGTGATTCCGTGAATTAGTGTTCACCAAGTGTGTTGTGCAATTTTTATACGCCATCGAGGACTTTAACTGTAGTTGATATTACCTGAAGAGGTTGGACATCGCTCATCGGTAACTTCATCGTCGCTTCACTGCCTAAGCAGACATCACCGCCGCTGTGGAACGCTAAGTGTCATAATTCTACTGCTTCCCGTACCTGTCACAGGGTAACAAAGTAAAATTTCAACAACAGCACACACATTGTTTAAATATAAACCCGAGTGATACATTTACACACTTATTATAGCGAGTATTTTATTTATTTTATTACTATAGTAAACGGTCTGATCACAACTCACTGTATTTTCTTGTTCATTACCAATCGTTCCTGAACCCCGCCCTATTTATTCCCAGGGGTATAATTACTCCCGGTACCGCCCGTTAAGTCTGAAATTTTCCGGGATTAGTGAGGTCGGCTAATCTTTTCACCGGCACTCCCTCACCAAGACAGTCAGGTGTTCACACACCAAGACCCAGGTGTTCACACCCGCCCATCCCACAGCCACCGAGGGCTTAACGAAGGAAACCACCCGGCACTCCTTAAATAATCCTAATCAACACAGGTATTTCTATTTCTATTTTAATCACCTTCCCTACTCCTCCTTCTCCGCCCAAACCCATATTTCCTCCTCCGCCTCCTCCTTTAACCATTTCCTCCTCCTCTAACTATTTCCTCCTCCTCCTCCTCCTTTGTGCTCCTTTGTGTTCCTTTAACTAAACAAGCCTCTCTACCGTCCAACTAATTACCCCCGCGGGACTCGACCCGACCCCTACCTAACTCCTTCCAGGTGTTCAGTTGAGCTCCTTCCTGGTATTCAGCAAGCCACCCACGCGGTTTCTAAATATATCATAACTAAAGTTTCTTGCTTCAGAAAAAAAAAAAAAAAGGAATTGTAACCATGCCCAAATATTTCACTTGCGGTAATTGTTCGCAGAAATTTGCCACGATCCACTTTCAACTCAGCGAGTCTAAATGTAAATATTGTGTCTTGGACTCGCGTATCCAAGCACTTAGCTCGATTAACGATGAGTTGAAACGCTCAAACGTTCTGATATGGGAAGTTGTGACGTCATTCCCCGCCCTTCCTACTCCAGCTTCCTCCTCCTCAAACTCATATTCTGACGTTCTGACCCAATTACATACCTCCTCCTCCTCCTCTGCCTCGCCTGAACCCGCCTCCATCCTTACTATTCCTTCCGCCCCATCCACCTCCCTTGCTACCTCATCCACTCCCACTCCCTCTTCTCCCTCCACCACCCTTGACTCCTCCCCTATCCTCATCACCACTCCATCTTCCCCTTCCACCTCCAACACGATCTCCTCTGCCTCGCCTCAACCACCCCACTCCTCTGCAACGCCTGAACCCACCGCCACCCCTACCATTCCTTCTATCCCATCCACCTCCCTTGCTACCTCATCCACTCCCACTCCCTCTTCTCCCTCCAACACCCTTGACTCCTCCCCCATCCTCATCACCACTCCATCTTCCCCTTCCACCTTCAACACGATCTCCTCTGCCACGCCTGAACCCGCCGCCACCCTTACCATTCCTTCTACTCCATCCACCTCCCTTCCTACCCCATCCATCTCCATCCACAGTACCACTCCCCTTTCTCCCGCTCTCCCTTTCTCTCCCTCCAACACCCTTGACTCCTCCCCTATCCTCATCACCACTCCATCCTCCACTTCCACCTCCAACACGAACTCAACCTCCGCCTCCTCCTCCACTTCTGATACCACATCTCCCTCCATCCACACCTCACCCTCCACCCTTCCCCAACCACCCACTACTATCACCACCACCACTTCCAAACCCACCTTAGCCCGCGCTCCCTCTTGTACCTCGCGCCCTTCCAGAAGAAATCACAAGACCATTCTACCAGCTGTCACTTGTACGAACCAGACGCTGTTTCCTGGTATGGGCAAACTAACTACTAGAGTCAATTTAGTTGGAGACAGTGTGGTGAGAGGCCAACTTACGGAGTTTTGCGGTCGGAATACGTTGACACGGCAGCGTTTCTGTATCCCCGGAGCCAAACTGGACGATATTGAATCAGCTGTCGATGCAGTTTCAGTAAATGCGAAGGACGACACAGTGTATCTGATCCATGCGGGAACCAACGACCTTCAGTCAACTCAAATTCAGGACCTGTTAGCAAAATACCGTCAAGTCATTCGGAAATACAAGACCAAGTCCCCTCACATCATCGTCTCTGGAATTCTACCGAGAGTCAATACGTTCGCCGGATACAACAACAGTAAAGCGTTCGGCGTCAACACTAGTCTAAAGCAGTTATGTAACGATGAAGGCGTAGGGTTCATGAACGCATGGCATCACTTCAACCAGCGCCCAGATTTGTTTTGGGAGGACGGACTCCACTTGAACGAGGTTGGTTCGGCGCGGCTAGGAAGGCTCCTGAACGATGCAGTTGAAAGCTTCTCGAAAAGCTATTCAAAAAACTGGAGGCGAGGGCAAGGCAAAGGCAACCCTTGATCAACCGAACCGTAGCGTCGATGCGGCTTGCAAGAAACTGCGTAACCAACGACACCTCCGACAAGCGAACTCATTCAACACGACGCGGCCAAACCAGTAGTCACATTTCCATTTTGTACACAAATGCACGCAGTCTATTACCCAAAAAGGACGAAATTAGGGCGTATATTGCAACTGAGAAACCAGATGTGGTAGCCATCACAGAGACTTGGGCCAACTCTGCACATCTAGTATCTGAACTGTCATTTCCCGGGTACAGCTTCCAAAAAATCGAACGCACAAGAAAGGAGGAGGAGTAATTTGCTACGTAAAAAGTACGCTCCCTGCCATAAAAATAGACAAACAGGACGCAGAGAATTACGACTCCGTCTATGTGGAAATAACTGCGAATAATAAGAAACTAACACTTGCGACCGTATACAGGCCTCCAAAACAACAGGCAGCCGATGACACTGCCCTGTACGAAGAGCTTCACTCTTTAACACAAAGTAAAGAAGCAATAATAATTGGGGACTTTAATTGCCCTAACATTGACTGGGGACAATTGACTGGAGATCAAGAGGG
>NC_066527.1:14855010-14857510 GCF_024679095.1 Eriocheir sinensis
ATTTATTTATTTATTTTTCAGTCAGTAGTTTTTATCATTATGTTTGCTATTTAGTGCATTTATTCATACATACATTTATTTATTTATTTATTTTTCAGTCAGTAGTTTTTATCATTATTTAGTGCATTTATTCATACATACATTTATTTATTTATTTATTTTTCAGTCAGTAGTTTGTGATAGAGATGTACAGTAAGTGCTTTCTCATATTTCAACCAATCCTGTTATTATGTTCTATTTTTCCTTTCCCCTTTTATTATCACTATCTATCATATATAACCTCGAATCCGGTGCCGTTACGGAGTCTATACATATATGGAGTTCAAACATTTTACGAAGAGCTTCAGCAACGTTTAAAGGCTTCGCAAATGCTCGCAATGCCGTTTTTTCGAGGTGCATTTATGAAACCTTTCTGATCCTCTCTGGCATATTCGCGCGCTTCAAATCTCTACGTGGAATTTGAACATTGTAAAACCGGATGCATATGTTTGTTTGCTCTTTTTTTTTTTCTTGTTCTTTTTTTTCTAGTTCTTCTTCTTGTTCTTTTATCATTGTCCTCTTCTATTTAAAAACAATCTTCAATTACTCCTTTTTTGTTTGTTTCTGCGGTTGTGGTTCTTTCTCTTCCCTTTCCTCTCTTCCTTCTCTTTTTTTCTCCTTCTTACGTGTCTTTTCTCTTCTATGCAATCTACATGTATTTTTGTTCTTGTTCTTTTTTTTTTGTTTTCTTGTTCTTTTTTTTTTTCCTTTTCTGTTCAAAATCACACTTCAGTTATTCTGGCCTTCGTTGTTGTTGTTGTTGTTGTTGTTGTTGTTGTTGTTGTTGTTGTTGTTGCTATCGTAAAATGAGTCATCGGAGAAAAAACTTCATATCACCATTATCTCTCTCTCTCTCTCTCTCTCTCTCTCTCTCTCTCTCTCTCTCTCAGGCGGGAAACCCCTTCTATCGCCACATAATCAAGGGTCACGATAAGCAGGTGAGCAGGGCAGGTGAGCAGGTGAACATGAAACCAGTGAACGACCTCATGATCAAGGAACTCCATTTACTTTCATTTTTTATTTTATTTTACGTTTCTGCTTATGGCTGGGGTAGGCTATCTTGGTGGGGCCTGAGGAGGAGGAGGAGGAGGAGGAGGAGGAGGAGGAGGAGAAAGAGGATGAGGATGAGGATGAGGATAATGAGGAGGAGGATGAGGAGAAAGAGGAGGAGGAGGAGGATGAGGATGAGGATGAGGATGAGGAGAAAGAGGAGGAGAAGAAGGAGGAGGAGGAGTAAGCATATTTTCCTGTTGAAAAAGAGAAATCGGTCAATTGGGGTCGAGAATATTTGCATGTATCTCTCTCTCTCTCTCTCTCTCTCTCTCTCTCTCTCTCTCTCTCTCTCTCTCTCTCTCTCTCTCTCTCTCTCTCTCTCTCTCTCTCTCTCTCTCTCTCTCTCGCGGGTGACGGATGCATATTGCTCGCTTTCGCCCGTGACAAATTAACAGAAAATACACAAAAGATCACTTTTTGATGTAGTTCCTTTTACGTTCGTAGTGTGTGTGTGTGTGTGTGTGTGTGTGTGTGTGTGTGTGTGTGTGTGTGTGTGTGTGTGTGTGTGTGTGTGTGTGTGTGTGTTCTCGATGTTGTCTTTGTTCCTGTCATGTTCCTCTAATTCTCATCTTCGTTGTCCACTCCTCATCCTCTTCATATTCTTTGTCTTCTTCCTCATCCTTCTCATCACTGTCTCCTCCTCTTTCTCCTCTTAATCCACGTCCTCTTCCTCTTTCTCCTCCACTTCTTTCTTCTTTTACTTCCCTTTCATCCTCTTTCTCCTCTTAATCCACGTCCTCTTCCTCTTTCTCCTCCACTTCTTTCTTCTTTTACTTCCCTTTCATCCTCTTTCTCCTCTTAATCCACGTCCTCTTCTTCCTCCTCCACCTCTTTCTTCTTTTACTTCCCTTTCATCCTCTTTCTCCTCTTAATCCACGTCCTCTTCTTCCTCCTCCACCTCTTTCTTCTTTTACTTCCCTTTCATCCTCTTTCTCCTTCTCGTGTTATCCTCTCTACCTCAAATCTGCTTTCCTCCCAACTTTGCTTTCGATTCATGGTTGTTCTGGTCTATTATTTATCATCCCCGCGTCCTGAGTCTGTTGCGGATGGCGATAGTTTGCTGTTTACATTCTCTCGTCATTTGTTTTCCTCGGTTTAGGTTCATGGCGCCTTGTTCCTCCGCGATTCTTTACCAGTGAGTCTTCCGCGTCTGTATGTTCCTGGCCCTTTGTGAGTTCCAATACCGTAAGTCGAATCTAATATTATGTTCGAATCGCCTTGTTCTTCCACTATTCTTTACCAGTGAGTCTTCCGCGTCTGTATGTTCCTGGCCCTTTGTGAGTTCCAATACCGTAAGTCGAATCTAATATTATGTTCGAATCGCCTTGTTCTTCCACTATTATTTACCAGCAAGTCTTTCTTCTTTCTTGCAATCTAAACAGCTCCATTTTGCGCAATCTGTATGAAT
>NC_066527.1:14862510-14900010 GCF_024679095.1 Eriocheir sinensis
GGAAGGGATCATTTTCGTTGCCCGACGCTGAGCACCATCTAATTTAGCTATATCCTTTGCATGGTGGGGAGACCAAAACTGTACCGCATATTCCAAGTGGGGTCTGACTAAACTGTTGTAGAGCGGGAGTATTACATATTTATTCTTGAATAAAAAGTTTCTTTTAATGAAGCCCAACATTCTGTTCGCTTTATTTGCTGCATCGATGCATTGATGTGAGAATTTGAGGTTTGACGCGATTTTGACCCCCAAGTCCTTGACGCATTGAACGCTTTTGAGTTTAACGCCGCGCATTTCGTAATCGAACTTCTTATTCCTCGTTCCAACTTGAAGGACCTGGCACTTGTCTACGTTAAAGGGCATCTCCCATCTATCCGACCAAGCTGAAATTTTGTGCAAATCCTCTTGGAGGCTTTGCCTGTCTTCGTCAGTGAGAACCGAGTTACCAATCTTTGTGTCGTCTGCAAATTTACTGATGCGGTTATTGAGTCCAACATCCACGTCGTTGATGTAAATAATGAAGAGCACTGGGCCACAAACCGAGCCCTGAGGGACGCCACTAGTGACCGGGGCCCACTCTGACTTAAATCCGTCAATCACTACTCTTTGTTGTCTGTTGCTCAACCAACTCGCGATCCATTGGTTTACTTGACCGTCAATACCTATTTGCTTTAATTTGTAAAGTAAGAGAGTATTCACCGGCCTCGAAGCAACAAAAAAATAGGAATAAAAAAAAACCTTCTTTCTTCATCGACAGTTCCAAGAAATCAGAAACGGATACTTTGATCTCTCTCTCTCTCTCTCTCTCTCTCTCTCTCTCTCTCTCTCTCTCTCTTCATTTCTTTCCCTTCCTCCCTTTCTTCTGCATTTTCTTTTCTTTCCTTTTCTTTCTATTCTAGGTTATTCTGTTCTTTCTTTCTCTTTCTTCCTTTCTTTCTTTCTTTCCCTTCCTTCCTTTCTTCTGCATTTTCTTTTCTTTCCTTTTCTTTCTATTGTAGGTTATTCTGTTCTTTCTCTCTCTCTCTCTCTCTCTCTCTCTCTCTCTCTCTCTCTCTCTCTCTCTCTCTCTCTCTCTCTCTCTCTCTCTCTCTCTCTCTCTCTCTCTCTCTCTCATGGGATTAAACAATTTTTCCTTCACGCCTGAGATCTTTGCTTCAGGGAGAAAGTTTGGGACGAATTTTAGGGAACATTCTGTAAATACCCCAAATTTTTCTCCCTCCACAAATCCCTTACTCAGTGCAGAAAATGATCCCTAGGCTGCAAACTTTTTATTCTTTTTATTTATGTTCCCTTTTATTTATTTGTTTCCTTATTCTTTTATTTCGTTTTGCTTCTGAGTATTTCTTTACTTCTTTGCCTCTCTTCTTTTTTTATTAATTTATTCTCTCTCTCTCTCTCTCTCTCTCTCTCTCTCTCTCTCTCTCTCATTCTAGTTCTATTTCTCTCCTTCTATTTTTATTTCTTCATTTCTCTTCCATTTACTTAATTTACTTTTCTTTACTTCTTTACTTTTACCTACTTACTTCTATTCAATTCTTTACCTATCTTCTTTTTATTTTGTCTACTTAACAACTTCTTTATATTTCTTTACTTTAGTCTACATACTTCTACTTTCTTCTCTACTTCTATTCCTTTTACATCTATCTACTTTACTTCTCTATCTACTTACGTTACTACTTTTTCGCTTACTTTCTACTACTAATTTCGTTTCAATGTTTATTTTTATCTCTATTTTCTTTACGTCTATCTATTTACTTTCGATTTATGTTTTTTTTTCTCTTCTATTATGTCTATCTAATTAATTCTCTTCTACTTTTTACACTTTTCACACTTTCTCTTCATTTTACACATTTTTCCACCTTTTATCTCGTTTTCCTTTGTTTAGGAATTGAAGTGAAACCATTTTATTTAATTACTGTTTTATAGACAATAATATACATCGGGCCAACAAACACGACCTCACTGTGTATTTTTTGTATGTTTTCTTCTTATGTTTATAGAATACTCTCACACACACGCACACACGTATACGTAGATATATACACGGTCTCTTATACTTATACTCCTGTCTTCGGATAAACTCTTTAGAAAAATACAAAATATGGTCTCGTCACTAGTGTATCGTATGCGTCAAGTGTTGGGAAACGAAATATGAGCTTAACTAATAGGTCGGTTTCCCTCTCTGCAACGGGGCGACAATTCTGTAACCAAAATAAACGAGACATTTCCCTCTCTGCAACGGGGTGACAATTCTGTAACCAAAAACAAATGAGACATTTCGCTCTCTGCAACGGGATTCAATTCTGTAACCAAAATAAACGAGACATTTCGCTCTCTGCAACGGGATGACAATACTGAAACCAAAACAAACGAGACATTTCGCTCTCTGCAATGCGGCGACAATACTGTAACCAAAACAAACGATACATTTCGCTCTCTGCAACGGGACGACAATTCTGTAACCAAAACAAACGAGACATTTCGCTCTCTGCAACGGGGCGACAATACTGTAACCAAAACAAACGAGACTTCTATCTTTTTGCAACGGGATGGCAGTTCTGTAACCAAGAGCAAAACGAACCTGTTCCTATTGGTAATGAGTGTGACAATACCCTCAATAAAAGAAGCGTGTCCCTCAAAATCGGAGCGAAAATACTGCATCCAAAACCAGGGAATCATGATTGTGTTATCTATATCCTGTGTGGGCGTGACTGAAGGATTGCGCAAATGATTGGATAAAATCTGAGTGTTGTATTTTTTAGCTCAATCACGACTGACAGTGAATGGTAAAGATCATAGACAAAGAAAAAGGGAAGAAGACCGCTAATCATACATACCTCAAATAACAGTAAAGGACAATAATAGTGAATAACAATGAATGAAAATAAACAGAAAGAAGGCGTATTTAAGAAGACCAAAAAATCCTAACTTGTCCTGTCCAATAGAAATCAATGGTAATGCAATAACTAATACATATGCTACTTCTTATTATCTCTCTGCAACGCCTCTCTTTCCTGCGGGGTGACAAAATGAGTGAAAACAACCCAAAAAACTAGCCTGCCCCATCCAATAGAAATCAATGGTAGGTACAGATGTTACTTAATATTATCATCTCTCCAACGTCTCTCTTTCCAGCGGGGTGACAATACCAGAGAGAAAACAACAGACATCTCATTGTTCTCTCTTCTCATCCTGTTTCTTGTTTTTATCAACGAGGGTGACGATATAATGATGAATAATGATGAATAAGTAAACGGATGTGATTTTGAGCTTGTTAGGATCAGAAAATGAGATAATACATGTAGCAGAGTTGAAGAGAGAATAGAGAGTGATTTTAACAAGACAATAAATGTAATGAAGAAGGAAAAGATGATGAAAAAGAAGAAGAAGGAAGAGGAAAGGAGAGAGAGAGAGAGAGAGAGAGAGAGAGAGAGAGAGAGAGAGAGAGAGAGAGAGAGAGAGAGAGAGAGAGAGAGAGAGAGAGAGAGAGAGAGAGAGAGAAAAATGAGCTTGTATTACTGTGGTGGTGTTGATATGAAAGAAAGAAAAAAAAATCAAGCTGGAGAGAAAGAAAGGTTAAAATAAAAATCCCTGTAGGAAAAAAGAAGAAAAGGAAAAGCTAAAAATGACAGAAAAATGTAAAGGTTTGTCTAATCATTTTAAATGAATTCAAAATATTTTCAGTCCAAATAACCAAATAGCAAAAAAAAAAAAAAATAAAAAAAAAAAATAAAATAAATAAATAAAATAAATGAATAAAAAATGAAAGTGAATGCGTAACGAGTTGGACACAAGAGCAAAGGTTGACAAATATTAATACTTTCGCTTTTTATTACCAATTTTTTTTATACACTCTAAATTACGGGAGCGGCTAATTAGTTGTTCCAGGTATTTCGAAACGTCATGCTGTTTTATTTATTTATTTATTTATTCTTTTTCTGATGTGGCGTTTTTTATTTTTATTTTTTTCCCGTTTTCTTTTTGGTTTCGTTGGTCTAGTTTCCTTTTTTTCTTTTGTTTTCCTTTCACCGATTCATTTTTTCCTTGTCTTATTTTTCCCTCAATGATTATCTTTTTTTTTTAATTTTCCGTTTGATATATTTTTTATGATTTCTTCTTTTCCTTACTGATTCTCTTTTTTCTTCTCCTTTTCCTTACTGATTCTCTTTTTTCTTCTCCTTTTCCTTACTGATTCTCTTTTTTCTTCTCCTTTTCCTTACTGATTCTCTTTTTTCTTCTCCTTTTCCTTACTGATTCTCTTTTTTCTTCTCCTTTTCCTTACTGATTCTCTTTTTCTTCTCCTTTTCCTTACTGATTCTCTTTTTTCTTCTCCTTTTCCTTACTGATTCTCTTTTTTCTTCTCCTTTTCCTTACTGATTCTCTTTTTTTCTTCTCTTTTTCCTGTTTGACGTGTTTTTTTTCTTTTTTTTTCTTATCTCTCTTAATTTTCATCACGAGAACAGACGAAAAGATTGCAAGGGATAGTTATTTTTTTTAATTTTATAGTTCGCTCATTTTATTTCATCTCTTCAATCATCAGCATAGTTATCCTTATGCTCATCAACGGCTAAATCTTATTGTTATTGTTGTTGTTGTTGTTGTTGTTGTGATTCTTCGTCTCCCATTTCCTCTTCTTTGTTCTCCTTTATTCATCAACTTATATTTATTTTCTCTTTAATTCAATCTTCATATATTTTTTTTTCATTTTGTTGTTGTTGTGATTTTTCCTCTTCCATTTCCTCTTCTTCTCCTTTATTCATCTTCTTATATTTCTTTCCTCTTTAATTCAGTCTTCATATATTTTTTTTATTCTATTTTTCCTTTTTTATATAATTCTTCTATTTGTTCGTTCAATCCTTTCTTCTCTTCTTTTTCTCAATTATTCTTGTCTTCATTCTCAAAAGTAATAACAAACCAAAACAAGAACTTCACACACACAAAAAAATGATACCTGTTTTTCTTCTTTCCTCTTTCTTTCTCCTTCATTATTTTCTTCACTTTTTCCTTCTTTCTTCCTTTCGTTCTCATTCACGTAATAAATAGTAATAAAAAAATCCGCAATTCTTTCCCGTTTTCTTTCGTCGCCAAAAAAAAAAAAAAAAAGGGAGACATGCGTAAACAAACAAACAAACATATAAACAAATAAATAGAAGAATAAAAACGAAATGGATAAATAAATAATAGAAAATAAATAAAATAAATATAATTAAATGCATATAAATAGGTACAGATAGATAGATAGATAGATAGACAGCAGATATCAGGGGAACCTACAGTATTTTTTCATTTTTTATTTATCTATATTTTCAAAGCTGTTAATTAATTGGTCTTTTCCTCTTGTTCATTCACTTTAATCACATCTATCGTTCTTTAAATTCTTCATTATTATTTTCTTCTTCTTCCTCCTTCTTTTCCTCCTCCTCCTTTTTCTTCTCCTCTTCCTCCAACTTCTCTTTCTTCATCTCTTCTCCTTTTACTCTCTGAACTTTTCTCCTCATTCTCTTCCTCCTCCTCCTCTTCCTCCAGCTTCTCTAATTCCTAACCTTTTGCCTTTCTCCTCTCTGAACTTTCCTCCTCCTCCTCTTCTTCTTCTTCCTCCTCCTCCCCCTCCTCTTCCACCTCCTCCTCCTTCTCCTTCTTCAAATATTCCACAATCTGCCACTTTTCCCTCGTTTCACATCCGATTCTTCTTCTCCCTCCTCCTCCTCCTCCTCCTCTTAGTCGTAAATCACGTTTAAAAGAGGAGGAAAAAGGGAAATTAAGTGTCATAATTCATGCTGGTTGGCGTATTACATTTTCCCTCTTTTTTTCCTTTTATTTTTCCATTTTTTTCGTCATTTTCCTTTTTTTCCATCATTTCTTTCCTTTTCTTTTATCTCCGCCATTCCCGTCTTCTTTTCTTTCCTCATCCCACTGTCTATTCCTCTCATTCCCTTCTTCTTTTTCTTACTTTTTCTATATTCTCTCTTATTTCCTTTTCTTTTTTCTCTCTCTCATTTTCATCTACCTATTTTCTCCTTCCACTTTCTTTATCATCTCAATCCTCTCTCTTTTTCCCTCTCAATCCTCCTTTTTTAATCTCAATCCTCCTCCTTTATCATCTCAATCCTTTCTCTTCTACCCTCGTTTTCTATATTTCTCCCTTCTTTTTGCATCTCCTTCCTCTCTTTATCAATTCTTTTACTCTTCCTTTGTATCTCTGTGACAATATATTCTTTCCTTCCAATATTTTTTTGCCTCTTTTATTTTCGGATGAGAAGAAAGAAAGGAGGAGGGAGATAGGAATAAATAGGAGAAATAGAGAGAAATATATAATAACAGGGAAATAGAGATTGACAGGAAATAATAACAACATAAGGAAACAGATTAGAAGGAAGAAAATAATAATGTGAATTGAAATAATGTATAATAAAAAGTAAAAAAAAAGATTAAAAAATTGCCCCCGCTGAAAAAGAACAGATATATAATGAATTTAAATTACAAAAAAAAAAAAAAAAATAACAAAGAAAATATTTACTTGTGAATAAAAAAATATATTAAAGAAACCAAAAGAAAGCAAAATAACTTACCTCAAAAAAAGAAGAAAAACAACATCGAAGTGGAAGCTGACGATGACGATGATGATGACGATGACGAGGAAGAAGAAAAGGAAGAAGAAGAAGAAGAAGAAGAAGAAGAAGAAGAAGAAGAAGAAGAAGAAGAAGAAGAAGAAGAAGAAGAAGAAGAAGAAGAAAAGGAAGAAGAAAAAGAAGAAGAAAAAGAGGAAAAGAAGAAGAAAAGGAAGAAGATGAAGAAAAAGAAGAAAAAACAAGACCAAGGGAAAAGGTGAAGGATGAGAATTAGAAGAAAAAAAAGACAAATAAAGAAAAAAAAAACGAAGAGAATGAGAAAAACAAAACAAAACCAAAACAAGAAAAAAGCAAGAAAAAAGAAAAGAAAAACACATCAAAACAAAACAAAACAAACAAACAAACAAAAAAATATCAAACTCACTTACTCATAAAAGCTTTTGGAGGGTCAGGAAGCGGAAGCGAAGGAGGAGGAGGAGGAGGATGATGAGAAGAGGGAAGAAGATGGGGCAGAAGAGAAGAAGAAGAAGAAGAAGAAGGAGGAGTCGGAGTCGGTAAAGAGGAAGAAGAGGCAATAGCAGTGACAGTAGAAGTAGTAGTCCCGGCCAGAGCAGCGCAGATAGTAGTAATAGCAGTAGAAATAGTAGTAGCAGAAGCAGTAGTAGTAGTAGTAGTAGAAAAATTGGGCTGTTCTTTCAAATCACTTAATATATTCGTAATTGGTAACGCAGCGTCCCTTTTACTCCTTGGGGCTCTCGTAGCAGTAGTAGTAGTAGTAGTAGCAGTTGTAGTAGTAGCAGTAGTAGTAGTCGTAGTAGTGTTGGTAGGGTCCCAGGATTCTAATAAGTGGGCAACCTCTCGGAAACCGTCAAGGAATTTTCCACTTCCTCCGCAGCTCTCCAAACCTAAGGGAGGGAGGACATAGGGTTAGTAGAAGTAGTAGTAGTAGTAGTAGTAGTAGTAGTAGTCGGGAGTGACTTGAGTAGGGAAGGAAAGGGGGATCTAGACGTAATAGACGATAGGTGATTTAGTGTCAGGTAGTATTAGCGATATGGTTGGATGCCACAGTCATTAGCGAACAGAGTTGGGGCTAATGACCTCCAAACTATGGAGCCCTCCATGATTATGTGTCGGGAAAATAAACATGGGTGGAGGTATCATTTATGTTGTTACGGTAGTAGTAGTAGTAGTAGTAGTAGTAGTAGTAGTAGTAGCAGTAGTGGTAGTAGTAATATTATTATTATTATTATCATTATTATTATTATTATTATTATTATTATTATTATTATTATTATTATTATTATTAGTATTAGTAATCTTTTGTTTATCTTTATTTAATTGTTTGTGTTTGTGAGCATGTACGTGTGCGTGTGCGTGTGTGTGTGTGTGTGTGTGTGTGTGTGTGTGTGTGTGTGTGTGTGTGTGTGTTAACAAGCAATACTGCAGCGGTTAAAGTTATTAGTTAAGGATTACGTTTAATTTCATAACTCTCTCTCTCTCTCTCTCTCTCTCTCTAATTACTTACACGAGGAGAGAGAACCGGGTGACGAACCATCTCCCTCGTAGGCATAGTTTCTCAAGTCATCTCCTCCTCCTCCTCCTCCTCCTCCTCCTTTGCTCCGTCCTGCCCTGGTGGTGGAGGGGGTGGAGGAGGAGGGGGGGCTGCGGGGAGCGGGGGAGGCGCGGGGGTGGTCCTCCCCTCCGCTGCTCGTGACGGAAGTGGCGTCGACTTGAAGGACATCCACGTCTGTTTGGTGGTGGTGGTGAGTGGTGGTGGTGGTGGTGGTGGTGGTGGTGGTGAGTGGTGGTGGTGGTGGTGAGTGGCGGTGGTGGTGGTGAGTGGTGGTGGTGGTGGTGGGTGGTGGGGGTGGTGGGGGGGTGGTGGGTGGTGGGGGGTGGGGGTCGTGGTGGTGGTGGTGGTGGTGGTGGTGGTGGTGGTGGTGGTGGTGGTGGTGAGTGGTAGTGGTGGTGGTGGTGGTGGTGGTGGTTAGTGGTGGTGGTGGTGGTGAGTGGTGGTGGTGGTGGTTAGTGGTGGTGGTGGTGGTGAGTGGTAGTGGTGGTGGTAGTGGTGGTGGTGGTGGTGGTGGTGGTGGTGGTGAGTGGTGGTGGTGGTGGTGGTGGTGGTGGTGAGTGGTGGTGGTGGTGGTGGTGGTGGTGATTGGTGGTGGTGGTGGTGGTGGTGGTGAGTGGTGGTGGTGGTGAGGAGGGGGGTGTGGTGGTTGTGGTGGTGGTGGTGGGTGGTGGTGGTGTTGGGGGTGGTGTTGGTTTGTGGTGGTGGTGGTGGTGTGTGGTGGTGGTGGGGAGTGGTGGTGGTGGTGAGTGGTGGTGGTGGTGGGGGTGTGGGGTGGTGGGGGTGGTGGTGGGAGGTGGTGGTGTGTGCGTTGGTGGTGGTGATGGTGGTGGTGGTTGTGGTGAGTGGTGGTGGTGGTGGTGGTGGTGGTGGTGGTGATGGATTGGTAGGGAAGGAAGGGGAATGGTGTTGAAGGTGAGGTGGGTTGGGAAGGGGAGGTGAAGGGAGAGATTAGGAAGAAGGGAGGATAAAGAGGAGAGGGTAGGAATGTGGTGGTGGTGGTGGTGGTAGTGGTGGAGAAGGGATGGGGACGGAAAGGATGAGGAAAAGGAAGGGGTGAAAATAATTAAAGGGTTGAGATCCATTATTATCAAATTTTATCATCATCATCATCTGCCTCACACACACACACACACACACACACACACACACACACACACACACACACACACACACCAGTTTCCCGCCACTCCTACTTAAGCCACGGTCACTCTAGTCACTGGCCCTTTCCTTCCTCTTCACTCCCACACCTGTCCCCTACACACCTACCTCCCCCACACACCTGCCCCCCTTACACACCTGCCCCCCACACACCTGCAATATTGGGGTTCCTGGTCCACGCCGCCTGCCCATTACTCTTCGGGGGCTTCAGGAGTTGCATCTCGAGCAGGTTGGGGGTGTGGGGGGGCGTGGGCGGGCCGTGGGGGGGCGTGGGCTCCCTCAGCGTGTGGGTGTCGCCCTTGTCCCCCACCCCCGCCGCCGCCCCCTTCCTGACAGCGGCGTGGCGGCGGTGGTGTTGGTGGAGGAGGAAGGCGCCGACCAGTACTGCGGATTGGAGTGGAGGTGAAGTGGTGGTGAAGTGGAGGTGGAAGTGGAGGTGAAGTGAATGAGGTATGGAGGAGATGGAGGGGTGGAGAGATGAAAGAAGAGAGAGATGGCGGAACGGATAGAGGAATAGAGGAACGGAGAAGTGGAAGGAGGGACAGAAGGAAGGAAGGAAGGAGGTGGAGGAAGGGACAGAAGGAGGAAAATGGAGGAAGAATAGAAGGATGACGAAGGGAGAAGGAGGGAGGAAGAGAGGGGGAGTGGAGAAGTGAACAGGTGGAGGAAGAAAGAGTAGGAAAGGAAGGATGGAGGAGGAATAGAGAAATGAGCAGGTGGAAGAAGGGAGATAAGAAGGGAAGTGTGGAAGGAAGGAGGGAAGAAGTGGAGGAAAGGAGGATGAACAGAGGAAGAAAGGGAAAGCAATATGGGGAAAGGAAAGGGAGGAAGAGAAGGAGAGAAAAGAGGGAGGAAGGGAGAGAAAGTGAGTGAGGGAAGAGATAGAAGGAGAGGAAGAGGAGGAGGACGCAAGGAGAGAAGGAAGCAAAAAAGAAGAGAAAGAGGGAGGAAGGAAGAAGGAAAGGGGAACAGGAAGAAGAAGAGGAGGAGAAGGAAGGAGGAGGGAGAAGGGAACACAAACAACAACAAACAACAGCAGACCTGCTGGTCCTTACGAGGTTGTTTGTGACAAGCTACACTACCTATCTAATCAAAAGTGGAAGATGAAGGACAGCAAAGGTGAAGGCTCCTCCCCACCCCCCCATCCCTCCAGCCAAAGCTGGCAGGAAAGGAAAAAGAACCATGCAGCATGGAAAAACTACATGGAAATTATGTAGGAAAGAGGAAAGAACTACCATTACTGCTACCACTAACCGGGCGATAAAAGCGGACAAGGACACCAGTATTCCAAAGAACTTAACGTACTTACGACAATGAGTAATATCTAAGTTGCTGGTTGAATTCAAAACACTTGTCTAATCTATTCTTGAAGGCCGTAACTGTTGTACTATCAACGACATCACAGGGAGGAAGAAGGAGCAATACATAACTGATAAGGCGATGATAAAGGGGAGACAGATGATGGGAAGGAAGAGATATAAAAAGAGGAGTGAAGGGATGAAGGGGAAGGATTATAGGGGTAAAATAATAGATGGGAAAAATTTGTAAAAGAAGAAAGACGACACAAACATGAAAACAATTAATACAAAACAACAAAACCAATAAAATACAAACATCCACAGAGAAAGATATGTCAGTAACGCAAATGAATAATGTTAACAACTCTCTAAAAACAGTATAAAAAGAAAAGAAAAAAAACATTAATTCTTCCCCCCCACACACACAACCCCCTCCCCTTTCTCTCCCTCCACACAGAACCCCCCCCTTCCTTCCCTCCTCTTCTATCTTCTCCTCCCTCTTTTTCACCCATTCCCCTTCCTCTCCTCCACACAGAAACCCCCCTTCCTTCCATTCTCTTCTACCATCTTCTCCCCCTTCTTCACTCCCTCCCCTTTCTCTCCCTCCACACAGAACCCCCCTTCCTTCCCTCCTCTTCTATCTTCTCCTCCCTCTTTTTCACCCATTCCCCTTCCTCTCCTCCACACAGAAACCCCCCTTCCTTCCATCCTCTTCTACCATCTTCTCCCCCTTCTTCACTCCCTCCCCTTTCTCTCCCTCCACACAGAACCCCCCCTTCCTTCCCTCCTCTTCTATCTTCTCCTCCCTCTTCTTCACCCATTCCCCTTCCTCTCCCACCACACTGAAAACCCCTTCCTTCCCTCCTCTTCAACTTTCTTCTCCCCATCCCCTTTCTCTACCCCCTTTATTCCCTCCTCTTCTACCGTCTTCTCCCTCTTCTTCACCCCTCCTTCCCCTCTCCTCCTCCCCCTCCTCCTTCCCCAATACTTACTTTCCCCTTCTTCACCCCTTTTCCTCCCTCCTACCCCTCTCCTCTTCCCCCTCCTCCTTCCCCAATCCTTCCTTTCCCTCCTTCACCCCTTTTCCTCCCTCCTTCCCTTCTCCTCTTCCCCCTCCTCCTTCCACAATCCTTTCCCTTTCCCCCTTCACCCTTTTTCCTCCCTCCTTCCCCTCTTCTTTTCCCCTCTTTCCCTCCCATTCCCCTCTTCCTTCACCCCTTTCGCCTCATGCTACCTTCCTCCCTATCCCCCCTTTCTTCATCCCCTCCTTCCCCTTTCCTCTTCTCCCACATTTTCACACCCTTTTACCTCCCCTCCTTTCCCTCTCCTTTTCCCTATCTTCTTCACCCCTTCCTTCTCCTCCCTCCTTCCCCCCTCCTCCCTCTGATGGTGACGGCGACAGGTGACTTTAGTAATTGAACGTGTCACGCGCAGGTAAGTCCATTCACGTTTACCTATCCACTCGACGCAAATATTTATGTCCTGGTGAGCTCGCTATTGGCGCTGAGTGGACGGAGGATCAGCCTTTGAAATATGGGGTTTAGAGAAGTGTGTGTGTGGTATGGGGTGGGGTGTGTGTGTGGGTGTGTGTGTGTGTGTGTGTGTGTGTGTGTGTGTGTGTGTGTGTGTGTGTGTGTGTGTGTGTGTGTGTGTGTGTGTTGTGTCTGTGTGTGTGTGTGTGTGTGTGTGTGTGTGTGTGTGTGTGTGTGTGTGTGTGTGTGTGTGTGTGTGTGTTTGCTATAGATAGAAATTGATAGATAGAGGGAGAGAGATTTTTCTGCCCATATCGTTATTATTACTTTTTTTTTTGTCTATTTTTTCTATCCTTTTGCGAATGTTATGAGAGAAGGTACCTGTAATAGTGGTAGTAGTAGTAGTAGTAATAGTAGTAGTAGTAGTAGTAGTAGTAGTAGTAGTAGAGTAGTAGTAGTAGTAGTAGTAGTAGTAGTAGCAGAAGTAGTAGTCAGTAAAACCTTGACAAACATTAAGGTTAGTTAAGTAAGCCGATAAGTGAAAGGAATTCCCAGTTGTGTAAATATTTAGTTGTGTAAGTGTGGGTTTATCACTACATAACACACACACACACACACACACACACACACACACACACGCACACTTCTTTTCAGTCCATATAACATCACGTGACTCAAGCCAAGGTTAGAGAGAGAGAGAGAGAGAGAGAGAGAGAGAGAGAGAGAGAGAGAGAGAGAGAGAGAGAGAGAGAGAGAGAGAGAGAGAGAGAGAGAGAGAGAGAGAGAGAGAGAGAGAGAGAGAGAGAGAGAGAGAGAGAGAGAGAGAGAGAGAGAGAGAGAGAGAGAGAGAGAGAGAGAGAGAGAGAGAGAGAGCCTGCCTGGTCAGCATAAGTAAAATTCTGAATGACAGTTTCGTTTTGGCAAACTAATGAAGAGGAAAAGGAGGAGGAGGAGGAGGAGGAGGAAAGAGGAGGGAAGGAGGAGGAGGAAAGAGGAGGGAAGGAGGAGGAGGAAAGAGGAGGGAAAGACGAGGAAGAAAGAGGAGGGAAGGAGGAGGAGGAGAAAGAGCAGGGAAGGAGGAGGAGGAAAGAGGAGGGAAAGAGGAGGAGGGAAGGAGGAGGAGGAAAGAGGAGGGAAGGAGGAGGAGGAGGAGAAAGAGCATACTAAAGAAAAAAAACATAAGAAATGATAAAAATAAAAAAAAAACAATAGGAAGAGAAAGCGTTTCAAGAGTCCAAAGAAACCAAAGGAAGGAGGAGGAAGAAGAGGAAGCGGAGGAGGAGGATAAGGAGGAAGACGAAGAGGAGGAGGAGGAGGAGGATGAAGACGAAGAGGAGGGTAAGAAAAAAGTAATAATAGAAAAAAATATCTCGTTCAAACTTCCTCCATGATGACAAACGAAAGCTTTGTCCAAACACCGCTTTGAATACCAAGACTGTGTGTGTGTGTGTGTGTGTGTGTGTGTGTGTGTGTGTGTGTGTGTGTGTGTGTGTGGGGATGAATCTCTCTCTCTCTCTCTCTCTCTCTCTTTAATACATTGTTTTTAGCTCATGTGAATATATCCTCCTCCTCCTCCTTATCTGAAGAGTGTTTGTGTAGGTCAAAACAGTGATAACGATATGATTAGATTCTCTCTCTCTCTCTCTCTCTCTCTCTCTCTCTCTCTCTCTCTCTCTCTCTCTCTCTCTCTCTCTCTCTTCAGTCTTACAAAGGGATAAGAGATAGATAGATATACAGAGATAGACAGGTTGAATGATAGAGGGAGGGAGAGGGAGGGAGAGAAAGGGGGGGGGGTCTGTGCTCCCTTAACCTGTAATATTTAGGCCCCCAGAAGGTCTTAGGGGGACTTAAGGTAAATCTTTGTCTTCTTAGAGGGACCCGTGGACAAGAAGGAGGGAAAAGTTGTAAAGAATGGAAAGTTTGTTGTTCTTCATATTTTGGTTGTTTTTGTTGTAGATGTTGTTATCGTTCGCTGATGACAAGGCTAGTTTTTTGGGGGGCATGTTTGTTTGTTTGTGTGATTGTTTTGTGGGGTTGGGTATAAATGTATGTATGTGTGTGGGTGTTCCTCTTTATCGCCTTACCGAAGTCTGTCCTCGTAACTATAATTTTCTCTTGATTATGGACGAGTTGTGAAATCTTTCCGGTTACCCCCGTAGAGTTTTATATCAACTAGCTTTAACAATAACTACTACTACTACTACTACAATAACTACTACAACAACTACTACAATAACTACTACCACTACTACTTCAACTACTACTAAACTACTGAAAAAAGACGAAACTGCTTAAGATAAATTCGACCCCATCTTCAAAATATCCTCCTATCACCCTTTCTACTCCCCTTGCCCCACCTACTTACACATGAGGAAGGTACACCACACCACTAGGGCGAGGAGTGCACCCAGGGAGAGCCTCAGGGTAGGGTCCTCGGGGTACGGCAGGTGGCAGTGTCGGCCGCTGAAGCCAGACTCACACGAACACAGGAACCCACCTGAGAGAGAGGGAGAGAGAGAAAGAGAGGACAGGTGAGAGGCAGACGTGTGACAGGTGTGCGGGACGGTGGAACAGGGGAATAAAGGTAAACAAAGGTGGAGGAAGGGTGATGAATAGGAAAGTGGAGAGGTGGAGGAAGGAAGAGAAAGAAAGACTGGAGGGATGGAGAAGTGGAAGAAAAATGAGGAAGTAGAGGAGAGGAAGATGAACAAGAGGAAGAAAGAAAAAAATAAGCAAGATACGAGAGAGAGAAAGATGTGGAAGAGGTAAAAGGGAAGGAAAACAGGTGTGAAAACGAAGGAAGGGAATGAAAATAAACGTGATAAAAAGAGACAGGGGAAAAATAAGATAAATAATGAAGTAAAGGTAAGGTAGACAGTCAATTATTTATAGCTAAAGGGACTCGAGACTCGTTTTAAATGCCCACTCACTTGCAATAAAACACCTGACTTCAATTGCCGGTATGCAGGTGTGTGTGTGTGTGTGTGTGTGTGTGTGTGTGTGTGTAAGAGAGAGAGAGAGAGAGAGAGAGAGAGAGAGAGAGAGAGAGAGAGAGAGAGAGAGAGAGAGAGAGAGAGAGAGAGAGAGAGAGAGAGAGAGAGAGAGAGAGAGAGAGAGAGAGAGAGAGAGAGAGAGAGAGAGAGAGAGAGAGAGATGAACAGAGTAACAAAGAGTAGGGAAGAGGTAAGAGGCAATAAAGAATATGTAGGAGAGAGAGAGACAAGAGGAGAGGAGATAAAAGAGAAGAGAGGAGAAGGGGAGGAGAAGGGAAGGGAAGATTGAGAGGTTGGAAGGCAGAGGGGAAAGAGAAAGAGAGAGGGAGAGAGAGAGAGGGAGAAAAAAGTATTATATGTTGAAGTGAAGTCTCTCTTAATATTCTTTTTTCTCTTCTTCCTTTATTTTTTAAACTGAATATAATTAGAGTAAGGGAATATAAGGCTAGCAAATGAATGTATAGATGAATATGTATGTATGTATGTATGTATGTATGTAAACTTTTTTTTTTGCTTATCACTCAGCTAATTCTTGACTTTCTTACTTTATCTTTCTCTCTTTCTTTCTTCCTTTTTTCTTCTTCAATTAACTAAATTATAAAAAAAAAATATTCGTTATTAAGAGAGAGAGAGAGAGAGAGAGAGAGAGAGAGAGAGAGAGAGAGAGAGAGAGAGAGAGAGAGAGAGAGAGAGAGAGAGAGAGAGAGAGAGAGAGAGAGAGAGAGAGAGAGAGAGAGAGAGAGAGAGAGAGAGAGAGAGAGAGAGAGAGAGAGAGAGAGAGAGAGAGAGAGAATATGAATGAAGGAATGATGAAAAGGAAAGGAAAATATATCAAGGTAGTTAAGAAAGATAAATGAATGAATGAATGAAGGAAGGAAGGAAGGAAGGAAAGGAAGAAGAGAGAATTTGAGGAACGAAGGAAGGAAGTGGGACAGGATTCAATAACTCCTCTTCCTCCTCCTCCTCCTCCTCCTATTCCTCTTCTTCCTCCTCCTCCTCCTTCATCTTGACTTTCTTTCCATAAAACCACCATTCCTCTTCCTCCTATTCCTCCTCTTCCTCCTCCTCCTCTTCCTCTTCCCCCTCCTCCTCCCTTCTTCACGTTTCTTCCATTTCTCTCCTTTTATCTTCCTCTTTTTCTTCCTTTCCTTTCTTTCTTTATGGCCAAAAGTCTTCTTCTTCCTCCTCTTCCTCTTCTTAAGCCCTTTCCTCTACTTTAATTTTCTTCCTCCTTCTCCAGCTGACTTCTCCTTTTTCTTTTTCTTCTTTTTCTTCTTCTTCTTCTTCTTTCTTCCACAGAGTACGACAGGTAATTTAACACCTTCTCTTCCTCCCTTCCTCCTCCTCCTCCTCCTTCTCCAACGTTTGCTCATCCAAAAGTCCCCCCCCCCCCTTCTTACACACACACACACACACTCACACACACACACACACACACACACACACAAATACATACACACACACACACACTTTTTTTGGACGATTTAGCAAAGAAATCGAAAGTAAAAGGTAAAGGAGAGAGAGAGAGAGAGAGAGAGAGAGAGAGAGAGAGAGAGAGAGAGAGAGAGAGAGAGAGAGAGAGAGAGAGAGAGAGAGAGAGAGAGAGAGAGAGAGAGAGAGAGAGAGAATAGGAAGAGGAAAGTAGAATAAGATGAAAAAAGTGAAAAAATAAAGATGATAAAAATAAGGAAGAAGGAGATGAGGGAAGGAAGAAGGAGGAGGAAAGGAGGAATAGAGATAAAACTGAGGAAAATAAAAAAGAGTGAGAAGGGAGAGAAAGAAAGAAGTACTGGAGAATGTGATTTACAGGGGAAGGGAAGAAGGGAAAAATAGAGGAAAAAAAGGGAAGAGGAGGAGGAGGAGGAGGAAGGAAGACAGAGATTTTAATTATTCCGTCCTCTCTCTCTCTCTCTCTCTCTCTCTCTCTCTCTCTCTCTCTCTCTCTCTCTCTCTCTCTCTCTCTCTCTCTTAGGTAAAAAGAAGGTTTGATAAGACGTTCATCAAGGTGTTACAGGTTATTTTTTTTTTACTAGGAGAAAAATGAAGTAATGCCCTCTCTCTCTCAAATGATATACAGAAGACTTCTCCTGTACGTTTTTCCGACATATTTCTCTCTCTCTCTCCTATAAAGTGGAAAAACATCCCACTTTGCATTTCTCTTCTACTTCATCTTCGTTTTCTCCTCCTCCTCCTCCTCCTCCTCCTCCTCCTCCCCTCCTCCTCCTCGCAGTAGTAGACAAGGAAGACTTCGTAGATACTGCTGACTCGACGTTAAACAGAGAGAACGAGAGAGGGAGAGAGAGATAGAATAGGAAGGAAAAAAAACAGGAAAATGGTGGAAGACTTGTCATCTCCTCGTATGTGTCATGAAGGGAAGCGACGTGAAGGGGAGAGAACAAACAGCCAATCACAGGAGACCGTTCCGCCGCCCAGCCAATGACAACAGAGACGAGGGTTTGCTCTCGCCCAATCAGCTTGCAGAGTCCCCGACGGAGCAAGGAGAGGCACAAGATTATAGGATGACAAGAGACACGCCAGCTGTGCACTCGGGGATGACTTGAGCGGGACTTGAAAGCTACGCGTATATTTTGATTTTCTTGTTATTTGTTTATTTCAATTACTTCTGATTTTCTCTTCATAACTTTTTTTCAGGTTTGATTATCTGGGTGATTTTATTTTTTGATGTTTACGGAATTTCTAGTTTTTTGGTGTTTTTTCTTTCTTTTTCAGTAGTTCATTTTTCGATTTTCTGTCTTGATTTTCCTGGTATTTTTCTTTTCTTGTTTTGATAATTTAGAGTTTTTGTGTTTTTTCTTTCAATAATTGAAGTTTCGATTTCTTCCAGTCCTGATTTTTTTATTAATTTCCTTTTCCTGCTTTCATAATTCATAGTTTTGGGGAATTTTTCTTTTCTAATAATCCAAATTTCGATCTTTTCCAGTTTTGATTTTCTGGGTGATTTTTTTAATGTTTACGTAATTCCTAGTTTTTTTTTGGTGATTTTTCTTTCTTTTTCAGTAGTTGATTTTTCGATTTTCTTAGTCTTGATTTTCCTGGTAATTTTCTCTTCTAGCTTTCATAATTCAGAGTTTTTTATGATTTATTTTCCTACAATAATTCAAGTTCCGATATCTTCTACTCTTGATTTTCCTTTTAATTTCCTTTTCCTGCTTTCATAATTCATGGTTTTTGGGATTTTTTATTTTCCAATAATCCAAATTTCGATCTTTTCCAGTTTAGATTTTCCTTGCTTTTATAATTTAGACTTTTTTTCTGTAATTTTTCTTTCCCAATAATTCAAATTTCGATTTCTTGCGATTCCCCATTTCACTAATTTATCTTTTCATTATCCGGGATCTTGAGGCGAATTAAAACTTTGTCCGAATTTAGTGGCGATAAAACGGGGCGATCTTGGCGGCAGTTTTCACGAATATTAAGTTTGAAGGGGAAGAGAAAAAAGATTGGGGTAGAAAAGTGACATCTTGGGACAACGGCCGCGATAAAAATATAAAGTAGAAGATTAAAGAATATAAAGAGGAGAAATGTTTTCTTCTCTATTATTAAGCAACTAAAAAGAAAAACAAAGACAGGAAGAGAATGGTAAGGAAAAGTGAGAGAGAGAGAGAGAGAGAGAGAGAGAGAGAGAGAGAGAGAGAGAGAGAGAGAGAGAGAGAGAGAGAGAGAGAGAGAGAGAGAGAGAGAGAGAGAGAGAGAGAGAGAGAGAGAGAGAGAGAGAGAGAGAGAGAGAGAGAGAGAGAGAGAGAGAGAGAGAGAGAGAGAGAGAGAGAGAGAGAGAGAGAGAGAGAGAGAGAGAGAGAGAGAGAGAGAGAGAGAGAGAGAGAGAGAGAGAGAGAGAGAGAGAGAGAGAGAGGGCTTATAAAACACGGTCAAAACACGTTGCATAACACAAGAGAAAAAACGAACTGTCGCAAGAGGGGGAAAAAAAACGAAGTGGATGATGGAAAAAAAAAGGAAAAAAAAAAATGGAACTGGAGGAAAGAAGTGAGGAAGGACTAGATGAAGATTTAGGGAGGAAAATATTTAGTTAGAAAAGAATACAAGGATGAAAATATTGACCTTTAAATAATTATCTCCTGTTTCAAGGGAAGACCTATGGCGTTGAAGGACTTGATGATAGTGATAAGGAACAAAAATGATAAATAAAAGAGTATGAGGAAAGAGTATAAGGAAAAAAATAAGTCTTGACGATAATGACTGAAAACAGAAAAATTAAAAAAAAGGAAAATAAAGATGAATAGAAAGATAAATAAAAAGAATAAGTAAAACATAATAAAAAAGAGCATAAGTAATAGACAAGTATAGATAGATAGATAGATAAGGCAATAGGAAAAAAAGAAAGATGAATAGACAGACGAATAGAAAGAAGAATAGAAAGTATAGGAACGTATGTGGGAGAGAACGAAAACACACACACACACACACACACACACACACACACACACACACGCACACACACACGCACACACACATGCCCTCCCCCACACACCCTTCTCCCTAAACACACACCGACCCAAACCCCCACCCCACCCCCACACAGAGCCCCCCCCTCCCCCCCCCACGCACCGATTTTTTTTTTTACAGCTAAGGAGACAACTCAAGGGCGCAAAGAAAAAAAAAGAAAAAAGAAAAAAAGGCCCGCTACTCACTGCTCCCGAACAGAGGTTAAAGGAGTGTCCAAAATCAGAGGTCAATTTCGGGAGGAGAGGTGTCCTGATACCCTCCTTTTGAAAGAGTTCAAGTCGTAGGTAGGAGGACATACAGATGAAGGAAGATTGTTCCAGAGTTTACCAGCGTGAGGGATGAAAGAGTGAAGATGCTGGTTAACTCTTGCATAAGGGGTTTGGACAGTATAGGGATGAGCATGAGTAGAAAGTCGTGCAGCGGGGCGCGGGAGGAGGAGGCATGCAGTTGGTATGTTATAGTAGGATATCAATGTATATTATTTATTATCACCACCCACGAATTAGGCATACAATTGTCAAAGGAAACCCACGACAGATAGATCACCGCCACCTTATAATGTCGTCGTCCGCGTTTGTTTACCGGTCTCAGTTTTTGTATACTTAGCACTCCGATGGTGCGTGTGAGGTCACCTTGACCACGACCAATTAACCATTTTTTTTTCAACCTGTAACTCGCGACTCCTTCACGAGAGTCCGATTGACACACGTCAACAGTCGTCGCCCCGTCAGGTGCTGTACATAAAGGCTACATGAATTGAAATATAAAAGGAAGCTGGAAGTCTTAACACAAGCTCAGAAGAGCAGTGAGCATGAAAATATCGATAGAAGATAGAAAGAGAGGCAACATGGCGGCGGAGTTTGAGAGGTAGAAGACTATCAGTATGAGGAGGAGGGCTGATGAGACGAAGAGCCTTTGATTCCACTCTGTCAAGGACAGCTGTGTGAGTGGATCCCCTCCACACATGAGATGCATACTCCGTACGAGGGCGGACAAGGCCCCTGTAAATGGACAGCAACTGTGCAGGGGAGAAGAACTGGCGGAGACGGTACAGAACGCCCAGCCTCGAGGAAGCTGATTTAGTAAGAGGTGAGATATGAGGTTTCTAGTTGAGATTTTGAGTTAAAGATAGACCGAGGATGTTTAGTGTTGAGGAAGGTGATAGCTGAGTGTTGTCAAAGAATAGGGGATAGTTGTTTGGAAGATTGTGTCGAGTGGATAGGCGGAGAAACTGTGTTTTTGAGGCGTTGAAGGACACCAGGTTCCTTTTTTGCCCCAATCGGAAATAATAGTAAGGTCTGCGGCTGAGCGTTCTGTTGCCTCCAGCCTTGAATCGTTAAGTTCCTGTAGGGTGGGTCTTCTATTAAAAGAAGTTGAGTAATGCAGAGTGGAATCATCGGCGTAGGAATGGATAGGACAGTTCGTTTTAGAAAGAAGTTCATCAATGAACAACAGAAAGAGAGTGGGAGATAGGACAGAACCCTGTGGGACACCACTGTTAATAGGTTTAGGGGAAGAACAGTGACCGTCTACCACAGCAGAAATAGAACGGTCAGAAAGGAAACTGGAGATAAAGGTACAGGGAGAAGGATATAAACCGTAGGAGGGTAGTTTGGAAAGCAAAGATTTGTGCCAGACCCTATCAAAAGCTTTTGATATGTCCAGCGCAATAGCAAAGGTTTCACCGAAACGGCAAAGAGAGGATGACCAAGAGTCAATTAGGAAGGCAAGGAGATCACCAGTAGAACGCCCCTTGCGGAACCCATACTGGCGATCAGATAGAAGGTCAGAAGTGGAAAGGTGCTTTTGAATCTTCCGGTTAAGGACTGATTCAAAAGCTTTAGATAGACAAGAAAGTAAAGCAATAGGACGGTAGTTTGAGGGATTGGAACGGTCACCCTTCTTAGGTACAGGCTGTATGAAGGCATACTTCCAGCAAGATGGAAAGATAGATGTTGACAGGCAGAGGCGAAAGAGTTTGACCAGGCAGGGTGACAGCACGGAGGCACAGTTTTTAAAGACAATAGGAGGCACTCCATCAGGTCCATAAGCCTTCTGAGGATTGAGGCCAGAGAGGGCACAGAAAACATCACTTTGAAGAATCTTTATAACAGGCATAAAAGAGTCAGAGGGGGGATGAGTAGGAGGAATATGCCCAGAATCGTCCAGAGTGGAGTTTTTAGGAAAAGTTTGAGAGAAGAGTTCAGCCTTAGAGATAGATGAGACGGCAGTGTTGCCGTCAGGACTGAGGAGTGGAGGGAAAGATGAAGTGAAGTTGGAGGAGATGTTTTTGGCTAGATGCCAGAAGTCACGAGAGGAGTTAGAGAAAGCAAGGTTTTGGCATTTTCTATTAATGAAAGAGTTTTTGGTTAGTCGGAGAATAGATTTGGCACGATTCCGGGCAGAAATGTAAAGTTCATAATTAGCATTAGTTTGAAGGCTCTGGTACCTTTTGTGAGCTGCCTCTCTATCATTGACAGCACGAGAACAAGCGTGATTAAACCAAGGCTTTTTAGCGTGAGAAGTAGAGAAAGAACGTGGAATGTATGCCTCCATTCCAGAGACAATCACCTCTGTGATGCGCTGAGCACACACAGAGGGGTCTCTATCCTGGAAGCAATAATCATTCCACGGAAAATCGGAAAAGTACATCCTCAGAGCGTCCCACCGAGCTGAAGCAAAATGCCAGAAGCATCGCCTCTTCGGTGGGTTCAGAGGGTGTACAGGAGCGATAGGACAGGATGCAGAGATAAGATTGTGATCGGAGGAGCCCAACAGAGAAAACAGACACAAGACGCCAGAAAACAAGATAAGGAACCGATAACACCTGCCGATAGCAAGGTCAGGTGTATAATGAGCTTACGTCACGCAGGTAAAAGGTGGCCCTCCGTGTGTGTGTGTGTGTGTGTGTGTGTGTGTGTGTGTGTGTGTGTGTGTGTGTGTGTGTGTGTGTGTGTGTGTGTGTGTGTGTGTGTGTGTGTGTGTGTGTGTGTGTGTGTGTGTTTTCATTTCAATTCGTGTTCAGACCACTACGTTATTTTTGTTTGTCTGTCTGTCTGTCTATCTATCAACTTCTATCTCTTTTTCTTGTCAATTTACGTCTGTCTGTTCTTCTGTCTATTTATTAACTACACTTTTCTATTTTTTAACACATTCTGCTAATTTTGTGTGTGTGTGTGTGTGTGTGTGTGAGAGAGAGAGAGAGAGAGAGAGAGAGAGAGAGAGAGAGAGAGAGAGAGAGAGAGAGAGAGAGAGAGAGAGAGAGAGAGAGAGGAAAAAGAGGAAAATGAGGCGATTCGAATAAGAGGTTGAACGATAACATAATCTGGAGAAGGAAATGTTTAAGTCCGTGAAGTAGAGAAGGAAAATAAGAAAAAAGTGAGGAAAAAGAAGGAAGAAAATCAAGGTGAGGAAGACAAACACAGGTGAGGGGAGGAACTAATTAATTAATACCTGAACTTGTGGAAAAGCAGGTGATAGAAAAGACAGAAGAAAACAAAAGAGAGAAGAAAGAAGAAAATTTAAGTGAAGAAGACAAACACAGGAAGACAAGAAAAGAAGGATGAAGAAAATAAAGGTAAAGAAGACAAAAACAAGTAGAGTGAGAGACAAGGGAAGTAAAAGGTGATAGAAAAGACAGAAGAAAACAATAAAAAAAGAGAAGAAAATTTAAGTGAGGAAGACAAACAGGATAACAAAAGAAGTATGAATGAAAATAAAGGCAAAGAAGACAAAAACAACTAGGGTGAGAGACAAAGGAAGTAAAAGGTGATAAAAGACAAAATATGACAAAAGGAAGAAAGAAGAAGGAAAAGACAACAAAAGAAGACAAAAGGGATGAAGACAGAAAAGGGAAGAAGGTGATAGAGAAGACGAGGAAAACAAAAGAAAGAAGAAAACAGAAACGAGGAAGACAAACACAGGTAAGAAAGACGGAAGAAAATGGAGGTGAGGAAGACAAACACAGGTAAGGGGAGGGACTAATTAATTAATCAATCACCTGAGCATGAGGAGTAACAGGTGATAGAAGAGAAAAAGAAAAAGAAAAAAATAGAAGTGATGAAGACAACTCAGATAGAATACAAAAGAAGGAATGAAAATAACACAGGGAGAAAAAAAGTAGTGAAGACAACTCAGTAGAAAACAAAAGAGGGAAGAAAACAGAGGTAAAGAAGGCAATGTAGGTAGAAAACAAGAGAAGAAAGAAAATCAAGGTGAGGAAGGCAAATACAGGTGAGGGGAGGGGCTAATTAATTAATACCTGATCTTGTGGAAAAGCAGGTGATTGAAAAGAGAAGAAAACAAAAGAAAGAAGAAAGAAGAAAAGTTAAGTGAGGAAGACAAACACAGGACGACAACAAAAGAAGGATGAATGAAAATAACACAGAAGAAGACAAAAAACAAGTAGGGTGAGAGACAAGGGAAGTAAAAGGTGATAGAAAAGACAAAAGAAAACAATAAAAAAAGAAAGAAAAAAATAAGTGAGGAAGACAAACACAGGAAGACAACAAAAGAAGGATGAATGAAAATGAAATTAAAGAAGACAAAAAACAAGTAGGGTGAGAGACAAGGGAAGTAAAAGGTGATAGAAAAGACAGAAGAAAACAAAAGAAAAGGAAAAGAGAAGAAAATAGCAGTGGAGAAAACAATACAGGTAGAAAACAAGAGAAGAAAAGAAATGAAGGTGAGGAAGGCAAATGACCCTCCAGATTGTCATCAACGGGCAGACGTCCGACTCCTTGCCAGTGGAGGCATCAGTGCCACAGGGTTCAGTGCTAGGGCCAGTTCTGTGGAGCATATATGTGGACGACCTTCTCCGGCAGCTGCCAGCAATCTCAGCTTACGCTGATGACTGCACACTCTCCTGCACCTACCCCAGACAAGACAGTGGGCGAGCTGCTGACGAGATCAATCAGCAGCTGAGGGTGCTACAGGAGTGGGGTGCCCGCTGGCAGGTGACCTTTGCCCCGGAGAAGACCCAGGCAATGGTGGTCTCTCGATCCCCCACTGCCGGGCCAGCAGTGGAGGGGAAGCTAAGCTTTGGTGGCGTCCCCCTCCCACTCCAGGAATCCGTCAAGATTCTGGGAGTGGAAGTGGATCGAGGGCTACGGTTTGACAGCCACATCAAACAGATTGCCCAAAAGGCCTCCCACAGAGTCTCCTGCCTGCGAAGGGTGGCCAGCTTCCTTGACAGAAAAGGGAGGCTGTTGCTCTACAAGGCCTAGATACGGCCTTACTTAGAGTATGCTGCCCTCTCTTGGATGTCGTGTGCTGCCTCGCACAGCGGGAGACTCGACGCCATCCAGAGACGGGCACTGCGATTGGTGGATGCGGCAGACCCCCCAACCGGGCATGAAACTCTCAGCTCCGTCGACTCCTTGGAAAACCGCAGGGACGTAGCTGCTCTGGTGGTGCTTCACAAGGCACAAGTACAAGGAGTGCCAAATCTGGCAGGCCTCCGCCAACCTCCGAGAGTCACCACGCGGGACACGAGAACGGTGCTATCCCGTGGTGACGCAGTGGAGGTGCCGCGTTCTAGTACAAGCCAGCACCAACGCACCTTTTCGGGAAGAGTCTGCCGGATGTGGAACATGTTCACGGCCTGTGTACCAAACATCCGGGAGATGAACACCCAAAAAATAAAACTGTCGGCCCACCACTGGAGGGGCTCACTCCCCACTCCACTGACACTCGTGGTGGAGCAGTGACACGAGTGCAGTGCGTACATAAATGTATTCTGTATTGTATGTTATTTTTGTATATATATTTTTTATAGTTTATGTAGTTATTTTCTATATAGATTTTATTCTGCCCTTTGAATAGGGAGCACACGACAGTCCACCTTTGGGTATGTAAATAGTATATATGTGTCTATGTTAAAAAAAAACATAGGTAAGGGGAGGGACTCATTAATTAATCACCTGAGCTGGGCGTGTAGCAGGTTCCGCCGTTGAGACAGGGGCTATACACACACTGGTCCAGGGGCTGACATGACCCGCCCCCCCGCGCCAACACCTGCCCCGCGCCACACCTGGGAGAGGGAACACACACGTGACTAAAGGTACAAAGAGAACATAGGTAAACTAGTAAAAAGCAGAAGACATAGAAATAAATAGATAAATATATATAATAGCTAGATAAAGAGTATAACTTGTAAAAAAAGAGTTTAAGTAATAGATAGAGAGACAGACACAGAGAAAGACAAAATTGGACAAGGAAAACAATAGATAGATAGATAAAAAGATAGATAGATAGATAGACACACGCTCATCACTTTTGTCTTTGTGGGAACAGCGATTAGCGGGCCCTGTTTTTGCACCTTTGTTTTGTTGCCCTTGAGCTGTTTCTTTAGCTTTAAAAAAAAAAAAAAAAAAAAAAAAAAAACCGAATATATACAGGAACACACCCGCCAAAAGATACAGATACACAGCAAAGAGAAAAGGTTACAGTTGTTACGAAAGGCAGAGAATATAGGAATGAATGATAAAAACAAATGTAGACAGGTAGGTGACATGTTACGTACGGCACAAATACGAAAAATAAAAGAATCAGTTGAATATATAAAATATGTATTTCCAAAAAGTCATAAATGTTTAAAAGGGAAAGATTAAAC
This sequence comes from Eriocheir sinensis, assembly GCF_024679095.1. Classification (NCBI taxonomy): domain Eukaryota; kingdom Metazoa; phylum Arthropoda; class Malacostraca; order Decapoda; family Varunidae; genus Eriocheir; species Eriocheir sinensis. The sequence goes on from NC_066527.1 coordinate 14,888,669, forward strand.
GAGCGAATGAAGGAAAACATGAATATAAAGGAGACAACAAAAATGGCGGAAAAAATAATATATACAAAGATAGATAGATAGATAGATAGACAGATACAGACAAACAGACAGACAAAAAAAAACCCCAGATAAATACAATTGAATAAATACAGATAAAAACAGATAAATAAATAAAAAAATGAAGAATGTGTTTTTATTGCTTCTTTTCGGTCCTGATTTGCTTCCTTTACTCTAAACAAACAAACAAACAAACAAACACGTACCCACAGTGGTAGTTCCGCCAGGTGTCCACACAGGTGAAGGGGGGCGGGCAGGTGACGTTGGCGCATACGGGGGGAGCGCCGCACCCCCTCCCCACCCCCTGGAACCCCCGCACCTCCCCCCACTCTGAGCTGTTGGCGGCGGGGGGCAGAGGGAGGGGCCGACCTGAGATACGGAGGTCATCAAGGCAGCCTGGGGGGTGATTGGGGGGGGGGAGGGGGTGATTAGAGGTAGGGAAAAAGTGGTTAGAGGTAGAGAGGGGGTGATAAGTTGTAGAGAAGGGGTGATTAGTGATAGGGGAGTGGTGGGTTGGACTGGTAAGGAAAAGGATGAAGGTGAGGCGAGAAAGAGGAATGAAGGCGATAAGAGGAAGGAGAGCAAGGGGCATGAAGGCATAAAATAAAGTTAGAATACATGTTTGCCCGCACGCCCAGAGACAATCCTTTATATGCGTGATCAACCGATGTTTGCTTTATTCTGAACACGGTCCCGGCCTTGGTTTGGGAGTGATACAAGACAGACGGGCCCAGTGCTGCCCTCTGCGTAACACATGCTTTGAACATCCCCAATTACTACGTGAAAGAGTGTAATTAGCGACAGGTGTGTATAATTCAGTGTTAGATGAAGGTTAATTAGTGACAGGTGAGGGATGATTAATGGTGGTAGAGAGTAATTAGGAGGCTACAGGTGAGGAAGAGAGGATAATTAATGAGTGACAGGTAACGAGGAAATAATGTGATAGAGGTCAAGGTAAGTTAGATGAAGGTGAAGGGTAATTAGAGGCAGGTAAAGGGTAATTAAGAGGCAACAGGTAAGCAAAGATAATTAAGAAACAGGTAAAGAAAAAAAATGTGACTGAGCTCAAGGTAAGTTATATGAAGGTTAATAAGTGAAACGTGAAGGGTAATTAGAGGCAACAGGTAAGCAAAGATAATTAAGTAACAGGTAAAGAGAAAATTAGGAGATATAAGTCAAGTTAAGTTATTGGTTGACGAGGAATAAAAGAAATGATAATGAGTTAGAGGAAAACACACACACACACACACACACACACACACACACACACACACACACACACACACACACACCGTCTATTCCCTTCGGAGGTCGGCGATCACCCAGGTACACGGGAGGTCAAAGGGAACACTTGCGGACAATTTAATCCCTCAGGTGTGGATTAAGCGCGGAGGTGCAAATTAATCCTCCTCCTCCTCCTCCTCCTCCTGCTGCCTCTCTATTCCCTCTCCTCTTTGCTCATACTGTCTTCCTCTTCCTCCCTACTAACCCTCCTTTCCATACACACGTCCTCCTCCTCTTCCTCCTCCTCCTCCTCATCATCATCATCATCATACTAATTATCTATTCCATCTCTCTCCTTTTTTCTTCTCATCTTCCTCTTCCTTATTCTTTTTTTTTTTTTTTTTTTTTTACAGCCAAGGAGACAAAGAAAAAAAAGTAAAGAAAAAAGAAAAAAAGGCCCGCTAACAGAGGCCCTGAACAGAGGTTAAAGAGTGTCCAAAATCAGGAGGAGATGGAGAGGTGCTCTGATACTCTCCCTCTTGAAAGAGTTCAAGTCGCAGGCAGGAGGAAATACAGATGAAGGAAGATTGTTCCAGAGCTTACTAGCGTGAGGGATGAAAGAGTTAAGGTTTGGGTTAACTAAGCATAAGACAGTAGAAGTATAGGGATGAGCACAGAAGTCGAGTGCAAGGGGCTGCGGGAGGGGGAGGCATGCAGTTAGTGTCCGAAGAGCAGTCATGTGAAATATAAATCACATACCCTTGGGCAAAATCCCCCCCTCCCAGGTGCTCCAATTACCCCCTGGAGGAAATGTTAACTTCCCCGTGAGGCAATCAACCCATTAACTCCCCCAGGTGCAAAAATCCCCTCCCCCCTCCCCCTGGGTACGCACCGTCGAAGTAGTCTCCCCGCACGCTGAGCACACTGAGGGCGAGGTACTCCGGAGTGCCGCCCACGGTGAGCCCCTCGTCGGCGTGGCCCGGCAGGGGGGGCGGGCCAGAGGGGGGCGGTGGCAGCAGGGACAGGGACGAGTTGTAGAGCGGGGCCTCGGCGTCGTCTGCTGAGAGGGTGACGGCGGGGCCCTGCCTGGTGAAGAAGGGAAGAAAGTGAATAAAACTAAGGAGGAGGAAGAGGAGGAGGAGGAGGAGGAGAAAAATTAGGGGAAGAGGAATAGAAATGAGGCGTGTAAGGAAGATGAGGTGAAGAAGGGAAGAAAGTGAATAAATCTAGGGAGGAGGAGGAGGAGGAGGAGGAGGAGCAACAGGCGAAACAGAAGCAACAAGAGGAAAGATAAAAAAAGATACAAAAAAGGAAGGAAGGAAGAAAGGAGCGAAAGAATGAATGATTGAATAAATGAAGGAAGAAAGGAAGGAAGACAAGGACATGAGACTGCAAGAGGTCGGTGGGTCTATACAAGGCAGCTCCTGTGAACCTAACCCCACCTAACCCAACTATCCATGAACTTATCTAACCTCACAACCTCACAACATGACTGCCAAGCCTCTCCTGCTCCTCCACCATTCTTTTAATGCATCAACGTTTGCCTATGTCCTTAATGAGCATGTATTTATCCAACCTGAACCCATTACTACATGCCCTACAAGGCTCTCTTACCAACAAAACCTTATTATAGCCCTTCATCCATTTATAGACCTCAATCAAGTCTCCTCGTACCCTTCGCCTTTAGAGTGAACGCAAATTTAAATGTTTAAGTCAATATATTAAGTCCCTATATAGCAAGTTTCCTAACCCGTGAAATATCTTAGTCATCCTCTGCATAGATTCTGACAACTTGATATCCATTCTATAGTAAGAGTGACCAGATCTGAACCGCATAACCCAGATGAGGTCTAACTAACGCTGAATATAGCTTGAGGATGACTTCGGCGCTGATGTTGCTTACGCTCCTTGAAATGAAACCCAGTGCACAGTTTGTCTGAGGCCTGCATAATAAGAGGAGGCTTAGTAAGATGAAGAGGTAGAGGAGGAGGAGGAGGAGCTGTTTGACTGAAGGGAAAGGAGGAGGAGGAGGAGGAAGAGGATGAGAGGAAGAGAATTACTGTTGGATCTCGTTTGGGGTTGAGCAGAAGGAGGAGGAAGAAAGAGTGGAGGAGGAAGAAGAGGAAGAGGAGGAGGAGGAGGAGGAGAAAGTTTGGGTGACATGTAGCTTGTCAGGAAAGGAGAAGGAAGAGGAGGAAGGAGAGGAGACGAAAAATAATTGAATAACTGAGTATGAAATGTGATCTGTCTGGAGGAGGAGGAGGAGGAGGAGGAGGAGAAGGAAAAAGAGAAAAACGAGAGAATGAGTGAGTGAGTGTGATAGGTACTCAGTCTGAATAAAGAGGAAGAGGAAGAGGAGGAGGAGGAGGAGGACAAAAAATAGGGGAGGAGGAATAGAAATGAGGCGTGTAAGGAAGAGAAGGAGGAGGAGAAGGGAAGAAAGTGAATAAAACTAGGGAGGAGGAGGAGGAGGAGGAGGAGGAGCAACAGGCGAAACAGAAGCAACAAGAGGCAAATAAAAAGGAAGAAAGAAGGAAAGGAAGAAAGAAAGGAAGGAAGGAAGGAAGAAAGAAAAAGAGAAAGAATAGATGAATGAATGAAGGAATAAAGGAAACACTGAGGGAAGGAAGGGAGAAGGAAGGAAGGAAGGAGAGAAAGAAAGAAAGAATGAATGAATGAATGAGAAAAGGAAGAAAGGAATGAAGGAAGGAAGGAAGGGATGAAGAAAGGAGAAAGTAAAGGAAAGGAAAGAAAAGGAAAGAAAGGAAAGAAGAAAGCATAAAGGGAGAAATGAATAAATAAAGAAAGAAGAAAAGATGGAAATAAGAAAGAAAAGAAAGAAAATAGAAAGAAGAACGAAAGAAAGGAAATAAGGAAAAAGAAAGGATGACATAAAAAGAATAAAAGACGAGAGAAAAGTATGAAAAATAATAATAAGTATTTTTCCTTAATTTCTTTTACTGCAGAGAAGAAAAGAAGAAAAAGAAGAAAAAAAGAAGGAAAATAAGATTTAATAAAGATGAAAATTAAAAAAAAATGCCTGTAAATCTCTCTCTCTCTCTCTCTCTCACGGATGCGACACAAGAAAAAAGAGGAAAAAAAGAGGTTTGCTCAAATTCCTCTTAACTCACGGTGTCGTTGATGAAGAGGAGGAAGAGGAGGAGGAGGAGAAGGAGGAGGAGGAGGAGGAGGAGGGTATGCAGGTTGGTAGCGAGATTAGGTAAAGAAGAAGGAGGAAGAGGAAGAGGAGGAGGAAGAGCATTAGGAGTAAGAAGAAAGAAAGATGAAAAGAAAGAGGAAGAGAGGAAGGAAAGTAAAAAGGGAAGGAATAAGAAGAAATAAATAAAGAGAAGAAGGGAGAAGAGAAGAAGGTGAAGAGGAACAGAAAGAGAGGGAGGAAGAAGGGAAGAATAAAGAGAAGAATAAACTGATAGAAGATAGAAAGAGGAAGAAGTTGAAAGAGAATGAAAGAAGAAGGGGAGAAGGAAGAAGGAAGAAGGAGAATGAAAAGAGGAAAGGAGTAAGGAAGGAGAAAGAAAGGAAAGAGAAAGGAAGAATGAGAATAAAAGAAGAGGAAAAGGAGAAAGAAAAGAGGGAAAGAAATGAAAAAAAAGAAATAAGAGAGAGAGAGAGAGAGAGAGAGAGAGAGAGAGAGAGAGAGAGAGAGAGAGAGAGAGAGAGAGAGAGAGAGAGAGAGAGAGAGAGAGAGAGAGAGAGAGAGAGAGAGAGAGAGAGAGAGAGAGAGAGAGAGAGAGAGAGAGAGAGAGAGAGAGAGAGAGAGAGAGAGAAAGAGAGAGAGAGATGAAGATAAAGAATAGAGAAAAAAAGATGAAAGAGAAAAAAATGAAAATAAAAAGATAAAAACACTAAAAGATTAAAAAACGAAGAAAATAAAGAAGAAAAAAATGATAAAATGTAGAGGAGGAAGAAAATGGAAGAGGAGGAGGAGGAGGAGGAGGAGGAGGAGGAGGAGAGGTAAAAAAGTGGATGATAACGCGCCCGTGAAGTGGAGATGAGAAAAGTGGAGATGACCAGCGAGGAGATGACGACAGATGACGGAGTGGAGGTGAAAAATGGAGATGGGAAGTGGAGATGGCTTGGAAAAGGAGAAGGAGGAGGAGGGGGAGGAGGAGTAGGAGGAGGAGGAGGAGGTTGGATGGAGGAGCAGCAAGAAGAGAAGGAGGAGTAGGAAGTTAGGAAGAGGAGGATAGGAGGAGGAGGAGGAGGTTAGGAGTAGGAGGAGTAGGAAGTTAGGAAAAGGATAGGAGGAGGAGGAGGAGGAGGACGAGGAGGAGGAGGAGGAAGAGGAGGAGGAGGAGGAGGAGGAGGAGGAGGAGGAGGAGAGAGAAAGCAGTTGTAATCATGAAAATAAAATTACGAAAAAAAAAAAAATGAAGTGCAATAGAGAAGGAAGAGGAGGAGGAAGAGGAGAAGGAGGAAGATGAGGAGGAAGAGGAGAAGGAGAAAGAGGAGGAGGAGGAGGAGGAGGAGCCAGACCCGCCCTAGAGCCATTTATCCTACTCATTGCTACAACAGATTTGCCATACTGGAGGAGGAGGACGAGGAACAGAGCACCTTCTTGGTCGGTGACTCTATGATTCGCCATCAGGTGGTTGAATTCTGTGGCAGAGTCCCCCGTCGCAGGCGTAGCTACTGTTATCCTGGAGCTGGTGTTGACGACATCACAGCTGCACTGGACGAGGTCTCCGCTGTGGCCTCTAATGACTCACTCTTTGTTCTCCACACAGGTACAAACGACGTCACCACGACCCGGTCTGAGGAACTGCTGGACAAGTACCGTGGCTCATCCAGCAGTATAAGACTAAATCCCTAATATTATGATTTCAGGAATTCTACCACGGACGTGGGATGAGGGCGACTTCTACAGTAAGGCCTTCAGCCTCAACAACCGCCTGCAGACTCTCTGCGGAGCTTGACGTCGAATTCTTTAACGCTCTGGAACGATTTCTACGGCCAGAGTAGACTTTTCAAAGGGACGGCATACACCTGTCCCCATCAGGGCAACCAGATTTGGAAGGCTCTCAACAACGCCATACGTAACGCCATGAACAACAAAAACGACTCTCAGCCACGTCCTTCCATCCCGCCCGTGTAAATAGACACCTCACACCGCAACAGACTCGTAACATTGAACCCTCCAGTACCTCTATTACCAAGCTTCAAGATAACCTAAGAGTCCTTAGTTTCAATGCGCGTAGCCTAAGAAACAAATTTGATGAACTGCGATGTCTTGCTCTGACAGAAAACTTTGACGTAATTGCTATAACCGAAACATTTATCGACACCACTAATATTGATTTAAGTTCCGAATATAACATAGATGGCTACAGATTCTTCAACAATGATCGTGTAAACCGTAGAGGGGGTGGTGTCGCCCTTTTTGTCAAAAGCTACTTGCAACCTACTGACAAAACACCCAGAAACAGTAACGTTGAACACTTGTGCGTGCGAGTAAACATTGCAAACGTCAATTTAAATATATCTGTCACTTACAGGCCTCCGGGGCAATCACTTGATGGCGATCTTGAAATGTACAGCGTCTTAAGGCAGTCACTTAATAACAGCGACTCACTGATACTAGGAGACTTTAACCTCCCCCATATCGACTGGGCGACACTGTCGGGTACAGAAGGTGAGTCCCATAGAATGATCGAATTTCTAGAGGAAAATTATCTAAGCCAAATGGTTTCTGAACCAACTCGACATAATAACATACTTGACCTTGTTATAGCGACCCAAGATAACCTAGTCAGTAATGTCACGGTAGGAGAACACCTCGGTTCCTGCGATCATAAACTAGTGCGCGTTGACATTAGAGCTCAAACATCGGTGACTGAAAATAAAGTTAAGGTGCCCAATTTCAAAAGAGCCAACTTCGTAGAAATCCGACGAAAACTAATAGATATGCAACTATCAGATGACGGCAATGCAGAGGACGCCTGGCTAAACTTTAAAAATCACTTACTCACTCAGCAGGACACATTTGTCCCCTTGTGCGAGAAGCGAATTAACACTAATAAAAGTCCACCTTGGTTTAATAGCGAAATTAAACACTCAGTCAAGGAGAGAAATTGTCTTACAGGTTAAAGAAAGACCAAAGCACGCCCGAAAACATTAGACTTTACAATGATGCAAGGCGACGAGTAAAAAGATCAGTGCATCAGGCAAAGCGTAGATATGAAGTAAATATTGCAGCCAACTGTAAAATAATCCGAAATCCTTCTTGAGGTACATTAACACCAGAAATGCGATCAGAAGTTGTATTGGTCCTTTAATAAACAGAGACTGTGCACTATTGACTGAGAGCGAACACTTTGCAAAACCTATTAAATAATTACTTTTCCTCGGTGTTTAATAATAACAGTCCTCCCACCACCACCACCAACACCAGTACTAATGTAAATCCCGAGCATGCATTGTCTAACTTTGAAATAAAACCCGATGAAGTCCTTAAAGCCCTCAAATCACTTAAACAAATAAAAGTCCTGGACCTGATAAAGTATATCCAACTCTGCTGAAAGAAACAAAGAGCGAAATACTCTCCTCCCTCACAACCGTATTCAATATGTCCTTGCGACAAGGCATTGTCCCTTCAGATTGGAAAAAGGCTAACGTGACACCGATTTTTAAGAAAGGAGACAAAAAGTACCAGGTAATTACAGGCCCATTAGTCTAACTTCGGTTGTAGGTAAGCTACTTGAGGGCATAATTAGAGACAAAATTGTGAGTTACCTTGAAAGCCACTCATTAATTGGGGACTCACAACATGGCTTCCGAAATAAAAGATCCTGCCTATCAAATCTATTAACCTTTTATAACGACCTCTTCACTGTTTATGACGTAACCAAATCACTGGACGTAGTCTATCTAGATATAGAGAAAGCGTTTGATAAAGTCCCGCATCATAAATTACTTTACAAATTAAAACAAATAGGTATTGACGGTCAGGTAAACCAATGGATCGCGAATTGGTTGAGCAACAGACAACAAAGAGTAGTGATTGACGGATTTAACTCAGAGTGGGCGCCTGTCACTAGTGGCGTCCCTCAGGGCTCGGTTCTTGGCCCAGTGCTCTTCATTATTTACATCAACGACGTGGATGTTGGACTCAATAACCGCATTAGTAAATTTGCAGACGACACAAAGATTGGTAACTCGGTTCTCACTGACGAAGACAGGCAAAGCCTCCAAGAGGATTTGCACAAAATTTCAGCTTGGTCGGATAGATGGGAGATGCCCTTTAACGTAGACAAGTGCCAGGTCCTTCAAGTTGGAACGAGGAATAAAAAGTTTGATTACGAAATGCGCGGCGTTAAACTCAAAAGCGTTCAATGCGTCAAGGACTTGGGGGTCAAAATCGCGTCAAACCTCAAATTCTCACAGCAATGCATCGATGCAGCAAATAAAGCGAACAGAATGTTGGGCTTCATTAAAAGAAACTTTCTATTTAAGAATAAAGATGTAATACTCGCTCTACAACAGTTTAGTCAGACCCCACTTGGAATATGCGGTACAGTTTTGGTCTCCCCACCATGCAAAGGATATTGCTAAATTAGAAGGTGTTCAGCGTCGGGCAACGAAAATTATCCCTTCCTTGCGCAACAAATCCTACGAAGAAAGGCTTTCTACCCAACATGTTCTCTCTTGAGAAACGTCGCCTCCGAGGAAAACTGATCGAATGTTTTAAAATACTTAATGGTTTCACGAATGTAGACAGATCAACATTGTTTATGATCGATGACACTTTGCGCACGAGGAACAATGGCGTAAAACTCAGATGTAGACAAGTAAATTCAGACTGCACCAAATTTTTCTTCACCAACGTTGTAGTGCGAGAATGGAATAAGCTCCCATCATCAGTGGTCCAGTGTAACACGATTGACTCCTTCAAAAATAAGCTCGACCGTCACTTCCTTCAACTTAATATCAACTAGAGTAGAAATGCAACGTTTTGGAGTCTTCTGATTAATGTAAAATCACTTAGGTTTAAGGACAGACCACCAAGTCTGGACCATGGGGTCTGTGTGGTCTGATTTTCTATGTAAATCTATGTAAATCTCTCTCTCTCTCTCTCTCTCTCTCACTCTCTCTCTCTCTCTCTCTCTCTCTCTCTCTCTCTCTCTCTCTCTCTCTCTCTCTCTCTCCATATCCTCAACATCCCTATAAAATCAAAAGCCTTCTCCTCCTTCTCTTCCTTACCATCCCTATCTTACATCTCTCTCTCTCTCTCTCTCTCTCTCTCTCTCTCTCTCTCTCTCTCTCTCTCTCTCTCTCTCTCTCTCCCCTTATTTTTCTTATCTCCTCCCTTCCTCTTATTATCCTTTCCTCTTCCTTTTAAGTCTGGTTTCTCGTTCCTCCCCTTCCTCTCCTCTCTCTCTCCTCTCTTTCCTTCCATCTTTTCATTCTTTCCTATCCTCTTTCTCATACCTTTCCCTTAGCTATCCTTTCCTCCCCTTCCTCTCCTCTTTCTCTCTATCTTTTCGTTCTTTCCTATCCTCTTTTTCATATCTTTCCGTTAGCTACTTTTTCCGCCCCTTCCTCTCCTCTTTCTCTCCCTTCTTTCTTTATATCTTTTCGTACTTTCCTATCCTCTTTCTCATACCTTTCCCTTAGCTACTTTTTCCTCCCCTTCCTCTACTCTCTCTCCTCTCTTTATTTTCATCTTTTCATTCTTTTCTCTCCTCTTTCTCATACCTTTCCATTAGCTAACTTTCCATCCCTTCTCCTCTTGCATCCCCTTCCCTCTTCACCCTCCCTCCCTTCTTCCCTTCCCTTCCTTACCTGACGAACACCACCTTATGCCACTGGCCGTCGGTGAGGTGAGGGCTGGACAGGCAGAGCGAGGCAGGAGGGCGCGGCGGGAGGTACACACGCACGCACACACGCCCCCCCACCAGCTCCAGCCGCACGCCCCCTCCGCCCCCCTCAGAGCTCAAGGCGATCAGCTCCCCGTCCCGCCGCCATGTACGGTACCTGTAATGGGAATGGTGGGAATGGTAATGGTAATGGTGGTGGTGGTGGCGGTGATGATAATAATAATAACAATAACAATAATAATGATGTAAGTACCGTTTTTTTCTACTGCTTCTGTTACAACACCACCAACAACAAGAGCATACTACTACTACTACTACTACTACTACTACTACTACTACTACTACTACTACTACTACTACTACTACTATACTACTACTACTACTACTACTGCTACTACTACTACTACTACTACAACTACTACTACTACTACTACTACATAAATGATACCTCCACCCATGTTTATTTTCCCGACACATAATTATGGAGGGCTCCATAGCTTGGAGGTCATTAGCCCCAACTCTGTTCGCTAATGAATGTGGCATCCAACCATATCACTAATACTACCTGACACTAAATCACCTATCATCTATTACGTCTAGATCCCCCTTTCCTTCCCTACTCAAGTCACTCCCGACCCACCCTAAGGTCACTCTCCACCACTGTGGCTTCATAGTCCATATTGGAGATGTTGGTGGCTTTTGGGCCAGAGTGTCTGGTGCCCCAGAGACATAGGATGGCCGACCTGAGCAGGGAGAACGAGAGGCGACACCTCATCCGGGCGACAACGTGGCTCCTTGGCTGATGCTTCTTTTCTGAGATTTGTTCCGCGCAACAGTTACGGCCTTCAAGAATAGATTAGACAAGTATTTTGAATCCATCCAGCAACTAAGATATTACTCATTGTCGTAATAACGTTAAGTTCTTTCGAATACTGGTGTCCTTGTCCGCTTTTATCGCCCGGTTAGTGGTAACAGTAATGGTAGTTCTTTCCTCTTTCCTACATAATTTCCATGCAGTTTTTCCATGCTGCATGGTCCTTTTTCCTTTCCTGCCAGCTTTGGCTGGAGGGATGGTGGGGTGGGGAGGAGCCTTCGCCTTTGCTGTCCTTCATCTTCCACCTTTGATTAGATAGTTAGTGTAGCTTGTCACAAACAGCCTCGTAAGGACCAGCAGGTCTGCTGTTGTTTGTTCTTGCTTTGTGTTGCTTTGTGTTCCTCCTCCTC